>NC_139044.1:91908782-92508782 GCF_965140915.1 Aythya marila
CAATACTTGCCATATTGATGATTCAGGAAATAAGAACCAAATTAAGAAGCAATTGTATCCCTGACTAGTCAGCCTTTTCAGTATATTGCTTCTATGATACTTCATGTGCATAGCTATATTATACTTTCACTCATATCAGTACAAATATTTGTGCTATATCTGTATGTATATGCACAGAAGAGAGTGATCAATTTATTTATTTATTTATTTAATTAATTTTTGGTGGAGGTTTTGGTGGACAGAGAGTTGGGTGTAATATAGGGCTTTTACCTTCAGTACTTCTTCAATGTTGAATGGACAGCTTAGAAACTTTGCAGCAGTATTCACCAAAGTGGGCAGTTTTGGTTATGGATGCTAGTTAGTGAGAATTGTTACCACTAGATTTCCACCTGTTTTAGAAAAGGCAGATATTTATTTATTAAATTTAAGAGGAGCCGTTGTGTGCAGTTTGAAGTGTTTAAAAAATATTCCATCTGGATAAGCAAAATTTTGTTTTATCAGCCAGAGACAGAGCTAAAATGTTTCCCCCTTTTTAGGTTCATTTTGTGTCTTCTGATGATTCAGATGGTAACCCTTTCTCTTAGATGAATAAATGTAAGACTTAAACATGAACCAAGTTTCACTAAGTAGATGTTGGCATAACCTTGCCTCTCCTTGCCTCTCCTCGCCTCCCCTCCCCGCCCTTCCCCTCCCCTCCCCTCCTTATTTGACAGATCCATAAATTTTTGGCTTAACTTTGCATCTGAAAAATAGTGAGGTACATGTTATGACATTTAAAGGGAAGTGACAGACTGAATTTGTTTTGACATGAGTCTTGTGTGGTCACTTGGATCTATGTAAAGTAAATGCTCTGAGAATGTGAAAGCCTAAAAAAGTGGTTATAAATTAAAGCTTGACTTGTAAAGTTTCCATATAACTGATGATTCCATAATTGTACAATGACCATGGAAGATTAGGTGCTGAACAAAATTTTTTTCTTTCCAGTTGTGCATGGGAATTTAAAAAGCAATCATCAGGATATCTGATGCCAGGGTTTTCATTGGGTTTCTCATTGACACCGTAATTGGATGTTATCCACCACCTCAGTGAGAACTGTGTCTTAGGTGTTTTTTTATTCCTGCTAAGAGTCTGTGTTTCGTAAATTTAACATACATAGAAATACTGTTCGGTTCTTTTCTCATCTGGTAATCTGTCATTCTGCTCTGTGTTTTAGGAAAAAGCAATTCATGGTGTTGCCATGCCCAGAAGTTATCTTGAACTGACCCTGAATCCTAAGGATAATGAAATAGATTACATAAATGCAACAAATTTTAATTGTGACATAATCCTCAATCCTGATTTATCAACGTTTCGAATTCTACCCTGGACTGAGCAGACTGCTAGAGTGATATGTGATTCTTTCACTGTACTGGGCAACCCCCTAATGACCTCACCTAGGCACATCGCCAAGAAGCAGCTGAGCCAGCTTCAGGACAATGGCTTTTCTCTACACTCTGCTTTCACTTATGAATTTTGTATTTATGGCATTACTGAGGTTGTAAATTCAAAGACAATATCCTTTCCTGCAGCAACGATACTAAATAACCATGACCAGACATTCATTCAGGAGCTCATTGAAGGAATGTATTATACTGGAGCCAATATTGAAAGCTTTTCTTCTTCCAGTGGGCCTGGACAAATGGAGATCACTTTTCATCCAGCATTTGGAATAGATGCTGCTGACAGTGCCTTCACATTTAGAACAGGCATTAAAGAGGTGGCTAAGAAGTACAACTATGTAGCTAGCTTTTTCTCAGAATCAGGATTCTACAATTCAGGGGCTCTTTCACACAGTCTGTGGGATGTGAATGGCCAAAAGAATTTGTTTTCTGCTGGTTATGGAGTTGAGGAGCTCACAGATATTGGAAAAAATTGGTTATCCGGTCTCTTGGCACACTCAGCAGCTATTAGCTGTTTGATGGCTCCTACCACCAGCTGCCGTAAGCCTTATTCCAAATACAGTAAAGAATCAAAAGAGACTGTAAATGCAAAATGGGCATATAATGATAACAGCTGTGCCTTTAACGTCAAATGTCATGTTGGAAAAGGTACTCATATAGATAATAAATTAAGTTCTGCTACAGCAAACCCCTACCTTGTGCTCGCTGCTACAGTTGCTGCAGGTCTAGATGGAATAAAAAGAGGACTTAGGTATGATGATATGTCCCAAGAAGAAAACCTTGTTTCTGATCTGAAACCTTCATCCATCCCTCTGAAGTTAGAAGATGCTCTTGTTGCACTTGAGAAAGATTCGTGCATTCAGGAAGCATTAGGTGAAACTTTTATCAGATATTTTGTTGCCATGAAACATTATGAGTTAGAAACTGAAGAAATGGATATTGAAAGGAATAAATGCTTGGGGTATTTTATTTAGAAGGAGCATTCTTCTGTAGTAATGCTGTGTAAATGCATATACTGTAGACAAGAATCTTGAAATTAATAAACATATTTTAAATTATTTTTATTTTATTATTATTTTTTAAACATTATTTTAAAAGTTAATTTAAGTGAACAGACAAGTATAATGTGGAGAAAAGCAGGAGTAATGGGGTGAAAGGTGGCAGGCAGGAAAATTGAAGGCGAAGGAATTTTTGTTCCATTTGTTTTTGGGATTTCTCCCAGCTTATTCAGTAGGAGAAAGGTTGATAAACCAGAAGAATTTGACTTCAATTCAAAACTTCATCTAGAATGATGAACATTGTAGAAAGAGAGGCAAAAGACTCTCTCAGGCTAGAGAACCTGAGAGACAGGAATCAGTATCTTAGTAGTAAAGAAAAGAAAGGAGGGAGAAGTGGGCATGAAATAATCTATACAACAGGATTACTGTTGAGTGAAATTTGCAAAAAAATATATTGGATAAAGATATTACAAGAAATTAAATAGTGGCTTGAAGAAGGAATTATTGATGGAAAGCTAGGAGAATCAAACCACTATGAAGTAAAAAGAGTTGGTAATATGACAGTTTTGATGGTTAATGGGTTAATTCAGAGTTGAATGAGAAATGAGGAGAAAAAAGACAAAGAAGTCAGAGAATAAAGAGCTTAAAATGGGCTTTTTAGGGCAACCTGATATTATCAAAGATGAAGAAAATTACTGTGAAAAGGAGTCAGACTAAAATCAGAAAGAGTGAGTGAAAATATGAACTCAGAGATTAGAAAACAAACATTAATACAGAGGAGAAAACCCATCCTAAAATAAGAAAGAGTAGCTAGTGTAAAGTTAAGTGTATATATATATATATATATTTTTTTTTTTTTTGGAATGGCAGGAGGCAGATTTTAGGTTTGCTCTCATTCTTTAGGTTTGCTTCCATCCTTTATTATTAAAACCAACCATCATTTTGTATTCCAGCTCCACATTAAGAATGGTTTATGATGCTCTTTATCTTGTTGCAATATTTTAATTGATGTGTAGGAATTCCTGAGTGAAAGTTTTGGGTCACTAGTGGAGTGGAAACAAGGTTCAGTCACTGCCTCTGTCAACCCCTTGAACTAGAAAGTGCAAATAGAAATGTGTTGCTTGCCTATTGATAGACCTGTCACTTTTCCCCTCCAGAGTGTTGTACTGGAAATTTTCTATGTTATAGAAACTTAGATAGTATACTTGCACTAATAGTTGAACTGCAACTGTAATAATGTTGAAATAATTTTAGAAGACTTTGAAAGCAATACTGTTTCTGATCTCGTTTATTTTTGTAGTCTCAGTCATGGTATGTACCATTTTCTCAGGGCACATTGCCTATCCCATTACTAGACTGCTGGCTAAGGTGGACTCATACACTCTTGGACTTACTTTGGCCTTAAGTATGGTTCCTGTCTCACTGACACAGTCTCTGAACATGGCCTTCTATCAACTGCAGTAACGAGGCCATGCAGTTCAGTTTTCATAGTCTCAAATAGGAGTTATCTTCACTAATTTAGTACAACCTTTCTCAGATCTTTACACTCGTGTCTACTTAAAGGTTAAAGTATAATCTTCAGGGACATGAGACAAATGAGGCACCTGATATGCTAAAACTTGATGTAGGATTCCAAAGAAGAAATCACTTCATACTCACATAACAAGAGGATATGAACAGATCTGAGGAAACATAATAAATGTGTTCCATTGTCTCAGTTTGTGGTTGGTGTGTGGATTTGCTTCTCTCCCTTACTCACCTGATGCTTATTTTTTGGGTGTTCCATATTATGGAACTATTTTTATCTGCTCCAGGCTGATTTGCTTTACCCAAGTCTAGCCTTGAATTTTAAACTGAGCTTCCCATTCTGAAACAAAAATATTTGTTTTGTTGCCCTAAAAGTTCTTCAGGGGCTTTGTGAACCTATCTTTACCAAGAACTGTATTCTATTTCTGGTAATTTCTTACTCTTGTTTTCACAAGCTCTTGGCAGAAAATACCAACAAAAATATTTTCCTTGCTCAGACAACTTTCTTACCTTACTCCTTGTTCAGTCCCAACAGTAGCACAGGCTAATAGCTATTCCTTGTTCTTCATCTGGCAAGGATGTTTTAAAGCCTGTCACTGCATATAGGATATGTATTAATCTGATGAAATTTTTATGTGATGGTAAATACACTGGCTAAGCAAAGCTGTACAAGAAATGGCCATGGAACATGCATTAAGCTTCTTCAGGCATAATTATCTTAACAAGTTTAAAGTTTATCTAGAAGTCGATCTTGAAATAGAAATGCATTCACACACTAGAGTTTCTAAAATCCAATTTCAGATCTATATCTATTTTTCACAAATTATTTCATAAAATAAACCAGGTTAAATAAAACATGTTAGCTCACCCTTCCCAGAGAGACCCAGTGAAATACCTTATAAAACAGAGATGTTGCTCTTTCCTTTCTTTTGTGACTTGGATAACCAACCTGTCATAACTATGTTTGAAATAGTCAGTTGAATTCTGTTTGAAATAAAAGGTTCACAAATGCAGGTTGAAGTTATTGTATCTTAAATTCTGTTCAATATTTTGTTCAACACTGGTTCCTAAATATATTCTATATATTAAAAATAAGATAATTCCAACTCTGCGGAAAACATCAAAAATATTTCTTTCAAAATAAGCAGTCATACATTCTTAAAGTAGTCTTCATCTTTGAGCAAATTTTCATGCTTATGCTTGAGAAAGGCAACAAGAAAAAGATAACTACTTCTTACTGCAATAGTAACCTTACTGCTTACTATTGACTGGTGTATCACTAACATTTCATCACTTGAAGTGTTGTTTGGAAAAATCCTTCAGTGATCTACAGATTCAGGATCGATATCTTGAGCATCACTAGTTTGGTAATTTAAACTTCTGCAAGTTTTAAATTGAAAAAAAAAAAAAAAGAAAAAAAAGATGACATGAAATCTCTAGCTTTGTATAAGGTAGTGATGATTTCCCAGGGTACTATAGTCAGATGCTGCAAAGCTTTGCATAAGAATTTTCTGATATTAATAAGGCATCTTTTAATCTCTTCAGATTTATCCAGACTACATATTTATTTACTTGTTGACAAATTAGTACTGCTTTTGACATTGCACAATGTCACAACTTCTTTTTCTGTACATGCCAGGCCTTGGTTCCATATCATGCAAAATAATTATAAGTAGCACTGTTCTAAACTCTAAAACCTTTAAAATATCACAAGATGGCTTTTTGTAATGCCAGTAGGCATTATGGTAGAATTATGGTAGTTTGCAATTCAGAATACGCAGGTAAATAAGTAGTTGCTAGGTTGGCTATGCCTTTTGATCAATACCATTAATAATGATTAAAGAAGCTTTCCCTCAAAACTTTTTTTTTTTATTTTTTTTTTTTTTCACTAGAAAATTTAGACAACATTTTTATAACTAACAGCTAGTCTATAGACTCCTATGGAAGAATATTTCATATTGCATACATTTTATAATTTATTTAGAATTTGCATCACTGCCATTTATATGAAAATAGAATATAGATAGGTGCTATGCTTTATTTTTCATTTAAATTTTGGGATACTTTTCTGAGGAAAAACTTCCACCTGGAATTACCTTCTGGGGTTAAACTACAACAATTTGTAAACATATTTATTTATTTATTTATTTATTTTTCCCCTTATGTTAAGGACAAGATTAAAATAAAAATGATGTTAATAGATTGAATAAAATTTCTGGAAAAAAAATAAAAGTACTTCAGTAAGGATAAATGCAAAATACTAAATTGGGCCAAGGAACTGAGCTGTGTAAGTATGTGTTTGTTCAGAAGTAGTCTGGGTAGTGTTCCATTTCACTAGCTCAGCAATTTTAAGGAAGTACAGACTGGAAATAATAAACAAAAGTATAACCTGCAAGAAGCACAGATTTATACTTTTCCTTAATGTAATTCTTTTCAGGATTTGATAACAGGGTGCCACACTTTGAAGACCTGTAGATTAATTAGTGAAAATCCAGAGATGAGCAAAGGAAATGATCATAGTTCTCAGACCTATTTAGTAGAAAGGACTGAATGGCTTTGTTTAACTTAGAAAGAGGGAAAGAGGGGGTATGGTATAAGGGATTATAACATGTAAAAGATGCTGATAAGTAGCAGAATATAATCATTTCTTCCTGTCCACTGTGGTCAGAATGGAATTAAGAGAGTTGTATCAAAGAAGATTTTAACTAGATAGTCTGGAGACCTTCATAGTGTTCAGGTTATTGAACCAATAAAAGTGACATTTAAGAAAACTGTGGAGTCTCCAGTACTAGTAATCTTCATGTTATCAGCATGCTTTTACCCAGTGGATGTCTGTGGAACATGACAGAGTTTGATAAGGGTCACTGAAGTGTAATTTAATATTTACCAGGATAGGTACATCCTTAGATACATAAGCATTTATAGGAATAATGAGCGGGAATAATAATAAACAATTTTCCTTGTTTGCAGGGATCCCATGTTGCTGTGTGTCAGTGGAACAGACAGTTGGACTGTGAGCTTGTAGCTGAGTTTTTAGGAAAAGAAATATATTTTACTTATTAGCCCAATGACACATAAGCCCATCTCTGAGTCTGGAAAGGAGGCTGAGATCATTTGCTCCAGCTTCTAAATAATTAAATATGTAGTTTAAGGTAATCAGAATAAGACTTAAAGGTAATTAGATCACAGAATCACAGAATTGTAGAGGTTGGAAGGAACCTCAGGAGATCATTGGGTCCAACCCCCCTGCCAAAGCAGGTTCCCTAGAGCAGGTTGCCCAGGTAGGCGTCCAGATGGGCCTTGAATATCTCCAGAGAAGGAGGCTCTGCAACCTCCCTGGGCAGCTTGTTCTAGTGCTCCGTCACCCTCACCTTGAAGTTCTTTCTCATGTTGGTGTGGAACTTCCTGTGCTCCATTTTGTGGCCATTGCCACTTGTCCTGTCTCCACAAACCACTGAAAAGAGGTTGGCTATATCCCTTTGTCATCCACACTTAAGATATTTATAAACATTGATAAGATCCCCTCTCAGTCTTCTTTTCTCCAGGCTGAACAGACACTGGAGAAAAGACTCTCTCTCAGTCTTTCTTCATAGGTAAGATACTTCAGGCCCCATATCAACTTTGTGGCCCTCTTCTGGGCTCTTTCCAGGAGCTTCCTGTCTTTTTTGTATTGGGGAGCCCAGAACTGTACACAGCACTCCAGGTGAGGCCTGAGCAGGGCAGAGTAGAGGGGGAGGATCACCTCCCTTGACCTGCTGGCCACACTCCTTTTAATGTATGCCAGGATCCCATTGGCCTTCTTGGCCACCAGGGCACACTGCTGGCTCATGGTCAACCTGTCATCCACCAGGACCCCCAGGTCCTTCTCCACAGAGCTCCTCTCCAGCAGGTCACCCCCCAGCCTGTACTGATACATGTGGTTGTTCCTTCTCAGCTACAGGACTCTACACTTTCTCTTCTTAAATCTCATTTGGTTTCTTCCTGCCCAACTCTCCAGCCTGTCCAGGTCCCGCTTGAATAGCAGCACAGCCTTCAGGTGTGTAGGTCACTCCTCCCAGCCTTATATCATTGGTGTACTTGCTGAGAGTGGACGCTATTCCCTCCTCAAGGTCATTGCTGAAGATGTTGAATGAGACCAGACCCAGCACTGACCCCTGGGGAACACTGCTACTTCAGTCTCCAGCTGGACTCTGCTTTGCCGATCACCACCCTCTGAGCTTGGCCAGTCAGCCAGTTTTCAACCCACCTTACTGTCCACTCCTCTAGTCCACCCTTTCTCAGCTTTGCTATCAGGATGTCATGGGAGACAGTATCAAAAGCCTTGCTAAAGTTTTGTTAAAGTCTAAGGTAGATGACGTCCACTGCTCTCCCCCCATCTACCCAGCTGGTGATGTCATCATAGAAGGCAACAAGGTTGGTTGAATGTATGAGCTACTTTCATTTATTACCTACAGAAGTGACTTAGGTGTTTGGCCTAGACCACACAATTTAACTTTTAGTTGGTCATCTCATCTCCTTATCAGCAATGACTACAGACTTCTGTGAAAATTAATCATACATTTCACATAGATTTTTGACTCACCAGGAGATGAATTTGGAAATTAGATTATTCTAACTGTGCTTCAGGTTTTGTGAGATATAAAAACAAAATTTGATGTATTAGGTAACATTTCTCTAGTATGTCAAGCCATTGACACCATATACACAAAGTAAATATTTAGCCGTCCTTCTTTCAGGCTCCAGCCAGAGGGCAGCAGTGTACCGCACAACTTTCCTCTGGGAATCTCAAATTCTCATGCTGTGCTACAAAATGCGGCATAAAAATATACCCATATATTTTAAATATGTACATATAGTATTTTAAAGAATCATAGTACAGCAGCTGAAAGCTAATTCATCTTTTTGTCATTTGGTTAGTTAAGCCTAATTTACTGTTGAATTTTCAGTAAAGGATGCACTACACGACTTCTCAAAATATTATTTTGATTCCTAATAATATTTTATACATTTTTATACGATCTTAAAAGGTGTTTGTCTATATTTGTGCATGTGTATGCATATGCATATATTTATATGCTTTATATATTCTCTAACATAGCAATGCAAATATTTGTCATTTAATAGCAGTATTCAGTATTTGAACGTGCACCTTCACTGCAAGCTCTTTCATACTTCCATCTTATTAAAATGCTGTGGAAAGTCTTCTTGCTTATAGGGATTGCCATTTTACCTATACTAATTTCCTTCCTTTCCAACACATTATTTGTCTGCTGTGGGAAAATCATAAATACATAATAAATGAACCCTAGACACAACTATTCCAACTACCTTTCTATTCCTGAGCAGAAACTTTACTCTACACAGAATTTAGATTATTAGGATTTAGCTATATAATCTGTATATCAGTCAGCATGTGGGATAGACATTTTAAAGTAGTTCTGCCTAAGTATATGCATATATATGGCTTCATTCTCTAAGTCAGCTTCTACATCTCATATTTCACATATTTAATCTCTTCACAAAGTTGCGATGTTCATTTTAACAATCTCTTTCTTCTAACTCTTTCTTTGCAACAACTACTTTTTTTTTTTTTTTTAAACAACTCAAATATGTTCAAAATACTTCAAATGCTTCAAATATAAATTGATTCTGCAAAGTTGTTGCAGAACATTAATTTATCTGCTCTGAAATTATTTTGAAACATTTTTATACACTATCTGTGGAAAACAGACAAATATGATCCTACAATATGCCAGGAAAGGAAGTGAAGGGAAAAGGAACTATTTACAGGCAATTTCACCAAATGTCTATGTTAGATTTCAACAGTGGAAGAAAGATGTGAAGATGGCTGAATAGGTGAGAGTGCTCAGTGCAAACTCTTATTCACCACCTGAGAAAAACTCCGTAAGGCAGCGGTCAGGAGATCAGGTGCTGGGTGAAGAATGATTGGTTGAAGGTGAATAAAACTCTGACTGACAGAGAAACTGCTTGGATGAGTTTGCAACTGCAGAGCAATTTTCTTTGATTGAAGGTATGCAACAACAATTGTTCAATTTAATCTGCAATTTAAGGGTGCTTTTTGATTTCTTTGCTGATACTAAGCTCTTATTGTAACATCCACAAATAGTGCTTTCTACCATCTCATACCGGTGATGATATTCCATCCTGATAAAAGTTATATTCTTGGTGTTTTGCTCCCTTTTTTGTTTGCCTTATAAAAATACAGTATACCGAAGATAGAACTTACAGAATTGCAGTTAATACATGATGTTGTGCCTCTTCCACACACACTCTAGATAGTCTTTTTGTAGAATATTGAGCCAATTTCAAAGCTTTTGGGTGCAGACTTACCCCATCAAATTTTAGTCACCTAACTGGTGTACCTCAGTTTGGAGCTTAGTTCTCATAGACTTAGTGGCAAGGGATAAGCGTTTCCAAAGGATAACTGATATTAATTTTTTATGCTGTATTTTAACATTTTGGTTGCAGTGGCTTTAGAGGTGGGGCTAAAGACAAATTTATTAAAGCCTGCTCATTCAATGCTACATCATTCAACTACTGCATCATTCAATATACTGGGTCTGGATGTGGTGGAGTTTATTTTCTTTTCAGCAGCGTGTATAGTGCTGTGTTTTGGATTTGTGACTACAACAGTGTTAACTGCGCACCAGTGTATTAGCTACTGCTAAATAGAACACTAAAGTTTTCTGTTTCTCACTCTGACTCCCTACTGAACAGGCTGGGGGTGGGCAAGGAGTTGGGAGGGGAACCAAAGGGATATTCCATACCATATGACATAATACTCAGCAACAAAAACTGGGAGGTAGTTTTTTCTAAAGTAGCCACTGCTTGCAGACTGTCTGGGCATTGATCTGCCTGTGGAGAGCAGTGAGTGATCCTTCACTTCACTTCCCCTTACCCTTTTCTTCACTTACTAAACTGCCTTTATCTTGAACCATGAGGTTTTTTTTGTGCTTGCTTTTCCACTTCTCTCCCCCATCCTAATGGAGGGGGACAGGGTGAGTGAGGAACTGGGTATGTGTTTAGTTTCTGTCCAGCGTCAATCTACAGTAAAAAAACCATTTGAATACTCTTTCTCCTGGTTAAAGACAACCCTAAGTGAAAGATAGTTCATTAGCTAAAAATATTGGAGTTTTTGGAGGGGGAAAAATTATGTTTAATATTAGTAATGCTGGAATTTTTGTGGAAAAAGTGGAAAAGTTTGAGGCTTTTCAAACCTGGGAGATATTACGCATACATAGTATACTCTCTTTACCTGTGTGTTAGATCTCTTGAAGAAAATGGTCTTTTATTTATGGTGCCTTATTCTTGGGTGAAATAGCAGCTAGCGTATTTTAATACAGATGATGTGCTCTGGAGGACGTTTTTTTATATTTAATATTTCATTGGCTGCATATTTATTTATTTTACCACACAGCTGCATCAATTGGTTGTTAAAGTTGTGGTGTATACTTGAGCTCTGTCTGCATGTGCCTAGGGGCATGCTCAGCCTTACCACTGTTTGGACATGGGGCATGGAGCTGTGTCAACCTCACCTCTATTGGGCCATTTTCCCCTAACCTTGTATACATCATTTGTTTTAAAAATGAGGTTAGACAGATTCTTCTACAAGAGACAAATACAGGATAACCTCCCATGAACGCAGAACAAAATAAGTAGAAGGAATGCCTATATATCTTGCCCCTGACACATCTTTTTAAGGACAAGAAATATTTAATAAATATTCCAGCAGTTCTGTGCAACCTTCCAACATGTGTAGATGCCTGTCCATTACATTTCAAGGTAATTGTGACTTCGTACAATTACTTTAGCAATAAAATATTTCTCAAAATCTCCTATGATATTTATTTCTTAAGTCTAACATCTGATGGAATAACAATACAGTGTGCTATATTGCTGTTTATACAGATCTGCTCAGGATCTTTGGCTGAAAACTGAATAGGCATTTATTGTAAAAATTCTTGGGTAATGGAAGTTAATCTGAAGTTTAACTTTGCAGTGTCTCTTGCTAACTGCTGACTTGAAAATACTGCTAATATTTATATATACATATTTATTTTGTAAGGCCGAATTATTCAAGTGAATGTGTTTGGAACAGAAACATAAAACTATTTGTTTTTTCTACAGTAATGTTATCTTAACATTACAGATGTAGGGAACATGAAGAAATAAATGATTACACAGCATAGTAAGCTAAAACAATTATTGCCATCTACTAAGAAAGAAAAGAATGTAAATACTGTTTTTATTCTCAATTACTTCCTTTTCTTTTCTGGATCCTGATCTTGGAAAGAAGAGAAAGAAAAACAGTATTTTCTTAGTGTATGCTTCACTCTGTCTAAAGCATGCATTTTTTTCCCCCACAAAAGAATATCACTTTTTAATATTTATGTATTCTCTTATACCAATCAAAATCAGAGCTATTAATTATCTTAATTATCATTAATTATACTGTTAAAAGATATGTTAAAATTATTATTTTTTTTAAATATCCTCTTTTCATCATAATCTCTTGTCATTTCTTCTTTTAAGTACTGTTCTGCCAATAGGGTGCATAATAACATACTGCATTTTTAAATCTTTGTTCCCCGGATTTTGGATGAAATGCTGCCTAACCATTCCACCATTCCTTTCTGCAGCATGAAGGTTGAGTTATCTTACAGTTCTGTCCTATACAAACTGTCTTTTTTTTTTTTTTTTTTTTAAACAAACTAGCAAAAACAAAAACACACAAACAAATCCAAAAAATCTCGCACATTTTCTCCATCTGTTATACTCTAGTCACCAAATATCTGTATTCAATTCCTAAAAAAAAAACAAAAAAACGTTTGAACCTACACTATGATTAAGAATTTAAATGGAGAACTTTGTGGCAGGGGGAGGAAAGGGAGGGAAGTAATATCTTACAGAAAATAAATCTTACTTTCAGTGATATATATGGAATATTATTTATTTAAGTGCAATTAACCCAGATAATCATAGCATTCAATTCCTTGATTTATCTTCTAACCTGTTTAAACTCTAGGGCACTGCATTGTAAGTTTTAATAATTTTAAAGATAGAAGTGGGGAAAAAAAAAACTTCTGTTTTTTTTCAAAATCAATAAATCATTTTGCTGTGTAAATAACAATGACATTACTTATTAACTTTAAGAAGATTTATTCTAGCTTATCTGATGCTTTAAACATATGTCCTGATATAGTAGGCTATAGTATCAATGTTTTGCATGTCAGATTTTATACTGTGAAAATCCTGTCTGATCTCTGTAAAAGCTACTTTATTTTTTTATTTTTTTTTTCTTTCCCCTGTAGACACATTTCAAAATCCTCTCCTCTATGTCTTCTTTTTACATAACTCTGCCCAACAGTGGGAAGTCTCCTTGGTGTTTGGAGTCTTGCCCCTTATATTATTTATTCTCATTTTATATCAGTTTAAATCCACCTATAGTAGAGCTGCTCTGAACTTACACCCTGGTGATAATAGAGTTTAACCCAACAGTTTAGCCCTTAATTACATCTTCATGGACAGTCTACTTAGTTGTTTATTCCTATACGGTGAACAGAAGATATGTAAAAACAGATCTTTGAATGAGTGTACTGTAAAGGATAGTTGTCAGGAAGGATAGGCTTTGGTGTATTAATGCTTTGTGGTGCAGACTTATATTTTATGCTACTGCACGGCTGAGGAGCAGCTGTGAGTCTCCAGAAGTAGCCCTGAACAAATACGGGCTTCAGTCTTATGAAGTATTACTGGCATTGTGATGTTGGTCAGAGATGTGATGAGGAGTGGTTTCTGGACTTGCTCACTGAGTAGATCACATTTTCCTAAATAAAACATTGCATTGCAAACGGTGTCTTGTAAGTCTTGTAAACACAAGCGTCCTTGAACCCTGATCAGCCAGAATGGGACATAGCTAAGTGTGCATCATCCCACTGAAGGATAAAACAGAATGTGGCCTAGTCATGGACAGCTGGAAGATCCCTTGCAGCTACCAATTTAGACAAAGCTCAGAGGACTGTGCCTATGCCCAGGGCACGTTGCTGGACAGTTCTGTGCAGAGGAGTTCTCCTGTTCTATTAGGAGGAAATTCTTCACTTAGAGGGTAGTGGGACACTGGAAGAGGTTACCTAGGGAAGCTGTGGATGCTCCATCCCTGGAGGTGTTCAAGACCAGGTTGGATGAGGCCCTGACCAACCTGATCTGGCAGGTGACATCCTTAGTTATGATGGGGGGATAGAATTAGATGATCTTTATAGACTCTTCCAACCCAAGCTGTTCTATGATTCTATGCAAGGGCTTCATTTCTTATTATATTACTTATATACTATAAGTATAACTATAACTATAGTTATATATATAGTTATATATATATATATACTTATAGTTATATAGTTATAACTATAAGTAATATAACATATGACTTATATGTATATATTACTTAATATATTACTTATTTCTTACTGGCTCCCGTCTATCAGCAGAGGTTTATAACTTACTTCCCTTTGGCAGTCTCTTGGAGATGCACATGAGTTGCTACTGTACTCTTGGGGTTGCCTGGACTCCCATAGTGAATTGCGTCTTCCTCAGTTATGGTCTGATGAGGTGAGAGAGAAAGGGCTTATATCTTCTGCTGTACCTTAGATAAATGCCCACTGTCTAAAGACTTCATATGGTCTCATTGGCTGCAGCACTCCTAAGCATGTAATGTATTTCTCCTGTTTGTCTGGGTACTTTATACTGCTCTGCATGGCTCATTATTTGTATTGCAGAAGTGCCTACAGCAGTAGTCTGCAAATCAGGAGTTACAACTGGGAGCAGAGAGATAGCAGGAGATATAAGGGAGTGTTATAAGAAATTGAGTTGTTTTTTACTGTATTTGAGGTTGCATGTCTGGAGGCGAGCAAGAAGTGAAACTGCAATCATAAACAATTTGGGAATGAAACCCATGGTCTCTAGTAATGACTAAATCCTGATAGCAAGGCACTGTAGAGATAGCACTTGGAGACAGAAATATATGGCTTACAATCTATGTAGCTATTTACTTAATTTAAAAAGGTAGAGGTGAAATGGTATCCCTTCATCAATATAATGAACAGTGATAGAAACATCTAAGAAATAAAAGTCAAAAATGTTTCGGCCAGAGACCAGAAGCATTTCACTTCTCTAGGAGCTTCCTAATGGTGGTTTTCAGAATCGGGAAGATAACATTTTTCTAAACAGACACACTATAGTTTGAGAACTCCATTCAGGAGGTTGATGCATTGCAAACTGTTATGTAGCTGTGTTTCAGTAAATCAAATAAATGTCTAATCAGTACCTATGCATTATGCACAGCTACTTCAAGTTGTCCTCAAAAGGATTCAGGATTTGTGGAAGGATTTTGCTCTTTTTTCTTTTCCTAATCAAGAGGAAATAATCTGACAGGTTCATTCCTCATTTTCAAAGGGTCCTCAGGGTGTAGTCACAACAACTATGCTAGTTACAATTCAATTAATTGTCAGTCTATGCAGCATAAATTGCTGATATCTACTTAGAATTTTCTAATGATCTGTAAAGCTTCACCGAAAGACAGCAAAGTCTTAGGCATTTTGAAGATTTTCATCAAAGTAGGGTTTTAATGTTTCTGTTTTTAAAATTCTTCCCTGTATTGCATAGTTTTGACTGTAAAAACATTGAATTGCAAAGCTGTGATAATCCCATTTTCATCCTAGCTTTTAATATTAATTAGTTGCTTATATAATCTCCAGTGTATGAATATGTAGACAGTTCAGTTTTTTTTTTTTTTTTTTTTTTTCCTCCTTAGGAAACAAGCTAAATCAACAAGATGTATGAATGTATGAACAATATTGGCAGGACAGATCAATGTTAGTTATTTATTAACAATACAGCCATGTATTACTATTTATATAATTTCTATGGAATACAGTCCTGCACCAAACAGAACAGAGATATTCTCATCCCTAGCACAACAGTGTTATCATTGTAGTCAAATTTATTTTGAGCATCCCTGTTGAAGATAGTGCTGTGTTCTCACTACACCTGCTTGTCTTCACACAACACCAATAATTAATGATAAGACCTCAGCAGTATACAGCCAAGTACTAAACCAGGCTGTCTGTTCTCACGTTTGCCAGTTACTTGCTCTCTGATCTTCCGCAATTTCTCAGACTGATTCTGGGTAAAATTACATGTTATGAAAAGTGTGATACGTTTGTCTTCTCCTTCAAAATAAATTGATTCAAATCTATGGTTCCATGAGACTCTCAGGATCTTTGGTCTAAACAAAGAACTTCTAAAGATAATTAAGGACATAAAGGTAAACTTTCTCAAAGGGAAACCTTTGAGAATGTCTATAGTTTGAAAAACACACATACACAAAAGTTAAAAATACTACTTTAAGTCTGGGTCTATGCTGGAGTCTTTTTATGATATAGTGAAGTTTATTGCAGGTATCAGTGTCATAGCTGTGATGGTATGGAATCTGGAAGGAGGATTAGTATCTTCATTATATAAACTTTCATACTTAAAAAAAAAGATGCATTTCTGAGATAAAATTTGTTTATATTTTGTAAGCTTTGTTATTTTAAGTATTTTTGGTAAATTTTGCAATAGTTTGCAGGAGCGTTCCATAACATTTTTAGCTCTAAGCCTTAATGTAAACACAATTATACCAGGGAAAAACTGTTTTCTGCTAGTACATTTTGTTTGCTGAAGTGAAGCTGGATATGTTATGCTTCCAAAAGGTGTGTCTTAGAAATGTTTCTCGATACATCTGTATCAATAAATCTTTTTCTAATGACAGCTAAGCTTATGATCTTTCATTTCCCTTCACTTCCCTCTTCCTTTCCAAAGATTATCCTGGTTTATTTGGACAGGAATTCTCATTGAAGTTATACTTGCAAGAATTTTACAGCACCAAGCCATAGCTGAAATTGTAATACATCAAGGATTTGATGGCCTCTCAAACAAACTTTTTATAGATTAAAGGCCTTTCTGTGGGAAAGTTGAATAAAGTTGGTTAAGATGTTTCAGCAGATCAATGCTGTGCCAGTGTACGAAGTTTCAGCTACAGAGGGCTTTGCAGATCAAAACAAAAGCCCAAATATTTTACAGAGCTAAACAAGAGTCTTTGAAAGAGAGACTTATTTCTCACTCCAGTAAACAAGTTGGCAGCTACTTTCAGCACAAGTGTAGATTTCTGCAGGCCTTCAAAAATAGCTCATGTGGCAAACATCTCATTAGTTCATCTGGGAGACCTCAAATATGCATAAACTTGTGCAATGCATGACAATAACAGAAATGGTGGAACAACTCCATAAGTACTCTAGCTCCCACATCCTTCAGTCTGACATATCTTTTTATGCAAGGAGTGTATTTACTTAGGAGGGTATAAAGGGACTTTGCATGAAATCTCATGGAACTCTTGCTTTTGTGAGGGTAGGTGACATCTAGTTTCAACTGCTTTCTCACGTTTAATGAGAAAGGGACTCTTCAATGGCCTAAGAGAAAACAACCTTACTTTCACTAAAGTCTTCCCCCCATCTCTTTTCCTGGAGTGAAGGCTGTGCTGTGATGCCTGACTTCTCTATGCTCCATTTCTGGGAACACACATGCAGATCTTTCTGCTCACACAGGGTTTTGCAGGAATAGATGGAAGCCTGTACTGGCTTCAGAGTCAAGTTTCAAGAGAGATCACTGTCAGCAGCTAACAGCCACTATTAAAAATCTTCCTCTCCTACTGTCTTTTATTTTGCCTATGTAGGTATATTTAAATTACGTAAAACTTATTAAAATGTAAGATTTTTTTAAAAAATGAAAATAAAAAGATGAATTTTCTGCACAGTTTAAAAATGATTACCATGCCAAAACCAAAAATATAATAAATAATAATATTTTTGCAAGCCTATGTATAGGTGAGACAAAAAGTATCTTTGTAAACAAAAAGCCATGACCATGACCACTAGTAAAGCAAGAAAAATGGTGGAAAAAAAAAGAAGAAAATAGTATGCCTTGTCTGAAGATTTACTTTGCTCTGAAACATAAATAAGTCTGGATTAGCTCTCATGAAGATCTTGTGTGACTAAAAATTGTCATTTTTTTTTTTTTCCAATTACATCAGTTGCTTAATAAAATATATTGTCTTTCCCCTACAAACCTATTATTTAAGCCATATTGAACAGGTTAAGGAGAGGCTAATAAACTAATTCTCTAAAATAATGCAATCACGCTATCAGCTCAGATGTTTGTTTATACATGGTGCAGCTACAGAAGGAGTGGAAGGAAGAAGGACTTTAAGTCACATTTAAATATGTTAGCAAAGTCATTAAACAGCTCTTTCACAGAAAGCAGTATACTCCTTTCCATCCACTAGATAGAGCTAAGGGACTTTATGCATCAGTACAAAGTACTTGATATGACCTGTTTTTTTGATTCTGACAGGCAACCTGGAGCTCCTCCACACCAATCACGAAATTTAAACAAACACATTTTCAAAACTGGGAACTGGGTAGGTTCATTTAGAAACATATTTGAAAACTCATTTTATATCATATGTTGGGGACAGTGAAATAAAAAAAAAAAATTTTTTTTTTTTTTTTTCTTAATTTATGTTTGTAGGGTATGGCTATGAATCCTCTTATTTTGTATTTATTATTTTTTTATCTTTCTTCATGTTAATATAGTTATTTGATCTTCAAATCTTATATGAGGTGCACCTTTTTATCTTACCAGGCCAAATGACCAAACAGCTAATTTTACCATTGAAAAACATATCTTTTATAATTTAATGCCTCTAATTATTAGAGTTTATAACCAAATGGTTATTTAATATTTGACATAAATGGGAAATCAAACATTATCTTCTTAGATTTATTTTGGTAAAATGTGAAATTTTGACCTTAATGACATTTTTTCCTTGCTGTTTTCAGTGTTCTAACTATTCTTAAAGAAAAGTACTACAAAATTGAATTAGGATAAAACTAATAAAGTTCCATGGATATAACTCCAAAAAGCATAGCTTTTCTAATGATGCAACAGAACTAGGGAAATAGATTTTTATTGATTTTTATATATATACTGCCTTAATGAAGGTTTTTGAAAAAAGTACCATTTGCTATTACATTTTATTGAATTAAATAGAATGCTTCAAACAGCTCTGTTTTAAAATCGTAATTGTCTCCTCTACTCTTTTGTGCTTTCCCTAAAGTTGCTATACTTGCAAAGGAAAAGGCTGGCATGATATACTTGTGGTTAAGCAATCCATCTCTCTGAGGGAGGGCTGAGCCTGCAGGAGGCAGATGGGAGGAGAGGCTTGTTCTGGAGCCAGCTGGCCTGCTCTTTGGCTCTTGCTTACAAAGCTTGCAACAAGACCATCAGAGCAACTAGGGACAGAAGTGCAGACATTTGAAGGATTTGAATAGAATGCTTGGTAAAATGGAATATTTCCTTTTTCCTGTATTTGGTGCTTTTCTCTTTCCCTTTGTTTTATAATATCACTTGAGTTTTATAGAACTCTGTTCAGATGCCTAAGTGGGGAAGGATGGAAAGGATAAGCATGATAAGGCAAGAAGGCTAAACCATCCTTCTGTGGGTAAGAAGGAGGTGGGGAGGAATAGATAGAAAACTTTCCCCCTGAGGAAGAATACTGAGCCATTAAGGAGTTTGAGAATTTGTTCACTCTGTGGAAAAAAGTTACAGCACACAAAGAGTAAAAAGTTGAAAAAGACAAAAGCAGATACTGAATTAGGATGGATATCCACCACTTTCAAGTCTCTCCATAGAAGAGAGGTAATGAAAATTTCATGTTTCCCATGGTATGTTCTGTGTATTGTACACTATTCCTCGTGATCATAAAATAAAAGTTATATGTGGTTGCTATGTAGAAGTGTGGTCTCATTGACAAAAGGAGAAAGCTTAATTCCTTTGTTTCACGAAGAGACATGTTTATGTATGAAACGTATTCATTTAATATATTAAAGTATGATCTCCACTCCTTGCATGTTATATGCTGAGATATAGAGGAAAGATTACAAACTTAAGCAGCCATTTCATGTTTATTTGGGTCAGCATCATTCATATTTAAATATTTGCAAAATCAAACTAAGGACTTTGGCAGAAAAGTTGAATCTCAGGTATGCTTATCTTCCTAGAGATACTATACTATCCTTTCAACCCAGGGGCTATATGTATGACTTCGCCAGTTACTTCATTCACCAAAATACACCTAGGGAATCCTAAGGCAGGAATGGAACAAACTAGGATTAATTTTATTTTTGAATGTTCATTCCCTCCCTGCTCCCTTTACAGTGTTCTTTGCAAAATCCATTGCTTGAAAGAACAGTTGAAATGGACCTTGTGCCCATGTGCATACAAATGCACATGTTATCATCCAACACAGAAATTGTTTGAACCAAAAAGCACAGTTTTTAGCACTGAGTTAAGTATTTCAATTGCTAGCCTACAGACTGGACAGGTAGAACAGGGATTTGAGGTTTCTACCTAAGGAAATTTAGATCAGTTTTTCTCTATCCTAGTAAGCCACATCTTTCTCATATGAAATGAGTAATGGTTTCCTGTGTTAATTTACTTATACAACATGCTATCCTAAGAGCAAACATATATTTATCTGTGTTTTGACTCCCAATGATATTTCATGAATGTCCTGATTGAAGATTGAATTGGTACTGCCAAGATACCAACATTCATTTACATGCTCAGTGGTTGAGATAGATATGCTCCTTTGAGTGAATGGGTTCCATATTTCCCTCCAGCTTCATCACAAGACTTAGTACCTGATGCTACTAATCCTGGCAAGCTTCAGCGAGCTGACTCAAAATATGTATTAATTTCTCCATGTATAGTTAGATATAAAAGACTTTGATCATTAGTTTTGAATGAGAAGAGTGATGCCAATGTTTTGTCATTGGAAAATTTGACTGGAAAATTGGCTTTTATTTTCTTTCATAAAAGTTTAATTACGCTTTCAAATATTTTTCCATGCTTGTTTTTTTTTTTTTTCTCCCCATTTTTCTGATTGTAGGATCCGTATAAAACCTCAGTTTATTAAACTGCGTAACTCAGAGGACATTCTTATGTCCTCTCAAAGAAAGCAAACAAAAATAGTATTAATTTGATACATAGAATATTGTAATTCGCTCTTTTTTTCCTAGAGCTGAAGAATACTTTTTCATCACTTTGTCTCTTTTCTTCAGACTCGCTTTCCTTAGCTTTTCTTTCTAGATCTAAACTAATGTGGGATTCTCTTGAAAATAATAACAAATATTAATATAATATAAATATTAATAAATATGAATGGGAACCAGTGGCTCCCAGAATTCAGCTGGAGCTGTTTCAAGTCATTTATTTTCTCCTTTGAGCTACTTCTGCTAGGCATCAGATTTGGTGAACTTGAGGCATGTAGCTGGACTATCTGAATCTTGGTTCTTTCTGCATGAAGTGGATATCAGTTATCTCATTGTACTTCAGACACACACAGTGTGGGTATTTACATCTAACCTAGTTGTCTTGGCTACTAGACTTTTCTCAATTTTGATTAACCTGACCTGTTACAGACTTCAGGTTCAGGACTAGATCAATTATAACATAGATGTATTTATTTCCTCTGCATAAAATGGTCCCACAAAGGTTAGCTTAATTCAGATATTCATATTATAAGCATCTTCATTTGGACAGATTAATCCTGCCAGATTAATCTACTTGTCCATTTTACGTGCATGTGGTATGTGCAACTACACTCAACTGCTGAAAGCAGTATGTAAAACTCTGCTAGTTCTATTTCACTTATAGCAAACTCTGCTTAACACTTGTTTGTTACTGAATTATCCAGTATGTATATAAGATACTATAGCTTTCCTTATAAACACCAAGTATATTCAGAGTGGAGACCTGATGTTTGGATCAATAGTGGCAATCTAAATAAAAGTGTGTTTCTTTTTAAATTATAGATGTCCTGTTAAATTACACTCTTCTGTGCATTGCTGGCAAAATGTCAGACACAGGACACTTTTTTTTTTTTTTTCTTTTTTTTTTCTTTCCCCCATAAGGATATTACCAGAATTTCCTTCATATTTATAATCATTTTTAGTGTCATGCAACTGCATCATGCATCTTCAGCAGAGTTCTTTGGTTTGCTCACGTGTGTCTTTTCTGCACTAGTTCGTGAAAGATAAGTATGTGTAGGCTTTTGCAGAAAGTGAAATTGTTAAGTAGCAAGGTGCTCTCCAAAAATATTTTTAAATTCCAGTGCATCTTTCGTGTTTTAGATACTGTACACACTGATAAACACAGATTTTAATATCTGTATCCACATTATATGACTAGAACATGAAACAAACTGCCGAAATTTAATGTGGAATTTCACCTCTTTTAAAAACCAAAAGCAATAGCAATAGAGAATCACAGAATCATCTAGGTTGGAAGAGACCTCCAAGATCACTGAGTCCAACCTCTGACCTAACACTAACAAGTCCTACACTAAACCATACCACTAAGCTCTACATCTTTTAAAGACCTCCAGGGATGCAAAAACAACAAAATATGGTCAAGGTATCCGAATAACTGTGAAGTACATAAGTTACTGCTAGCATTTTCCTAATTAAAGTCACAGTGCCTACAACAGCACTGTAGAGTGGGTATTGAAATAACCACAATTCATGCTCAGAAAGTTTCAGCTCTATTTTTTCATGTGCTTTGGGAAAAAACAGTCCAGTTAACGTTGCCACTCCAGAATGGTTGAGTATGGTGCAATGAGTCATTGAAAATATGTAATATTTCACCCATGAAGGGTGAGTATAATATTTCTTTCACAACATTATGGGTTTTGAAGGTTTTTTTTTTTTTTTTTTTTTTTTTTTTTTTAAGATGACTGAAATGTACGCTTCATATTTTATTTGTTCTTTATTCCTATTTTATTTATTCTGTCAGGATTTGTTGCAATTTGTTAATTCAAACAAGTAAAATTTCAAAGCCTGGCATTTTGTTGTGTCTTTGAGAAGAAAGGATGAGGTAGTAGATGATGCTGAGGATGGGCTGAGGGCAATCTCTGTTAGGATTTATGCTTTTCAAGTGTTTGAACATCATTGTCATAAAATGGACTGTAAATTAACAGTCCAAATTTATTAATTCAAAGAGAAAGACGTCTTATAAAGGTGTAATATTTTGCTCCTGAGTATGCAAATACAGACCAACTCAAGACCACGAAGATCAGCTGGAAATATTCCATGGCCTGTACATAAAAAGAAAGTAAGTATAACTTATTTTAAATTAAATATATATTTTTTGTTTTAACTTTCCCTATACCTTTCCTTCCAAGAACTTCTCAAGTGAGACATGAACAGCACAGTGTTGTGGGTGAGTTAACAGCAGCCAGCATCATGAATAACAAATCAAAATCCTTAGAACTCACTTTAATGGCTGGCTTGGGTGCAAACAGAACAGAAAGTTGTAGGATTCAGGAAGTTTAACATCAGATTTCTCTTCTGGCCAAGACTACTTTTTATTCAATGTGCATATCTTATACCTTCCATTCCTGAGTTGTGAGACACAAATTTCCAATACATACTTTCCAGTGTAACAAGGAATATTGTTGTAATGTATAGATATGTAACATCAAGTTGCATATTAAAATAGATTTTGCTTTATAATTTATTTCTGTTACACTAAAATTACATTAATGTTTATATTTTTTGTAATTATTTATTTCCCAGTATATGTTTGCTTGCTACATTGCTAACTACAGGAAGGAGTTGGCTTTTTGATTTGTGTGTAAATCAGAGTTTTTCAAACTTTTTTTTTTCCTATTTGTTGATAACAGCTTTTCAGTAGAATCACAGCCAAGCTAAAATATTTTGCATGCATATGATATTGTGTATCATATGTGAATATCTTCTCCTTGCCCTTCTCTTTCCTCCTTCCCTTCCCCTTTATCAGTCATAGACTAGGGTTGGAAGGGATCTTAAAGACCATCTAATTCCACCCCCCTGCCATGGGGAGGGACACCTCCCGTTAGACCAGGTAGCTCAAAGCCCCATCCAGTCTGGCCTTGAACACTTCTAGGGATGGAGCATCCACAGTTTCTCTGAACTTCTTCTTCCAGTCCCTCATCACCACATAGTAAAGAATTTATTCTGTATATCTAATCTAAATCTACCCCTTTTTAGCTTATAGCCATTACATCTTGTGTTATCACTATACTCCCTGATAAAATGTCCCTTTCCACCTTTCTTTTAGGCCCCTTTTAGGTATAAGCTGGTATAGGGTTCCCTTTCCCTTTTTTCCTTTTCCCACAAATTTTATTGCAGGTCTCACAAGCAGATTGAGTTTCTAAGAAAGTGAAACCTCTGATTTAAATATTTTATTCATTGTTTATATTACAAAATAGACTAAATGAATTTATATGATATACTGCCATTTCTATTGGAATAAGAGGATAATCAGTGAAATGATAATCAATTTGGAATAAATCAAGGCCGCTGATGGCTTTGAGAAAAGGCACTTGCACAATCTTTACTTTTCAGATATTGGCATGCACATCTGGATTTGAGAAAGTTAAGAGAGGGGAAAAAAAAGATTTTTTTGAAAAGTGTTTCTAAACCTGTAATTTTTATGCATAGTGAATATTATATATTTCATGAATTCCAGTTTGATTTTATGGCATGATTCTATATAATATCTAACCTTTCTTTACCTTAAACTGTTTTTTACAATTTTTGGTAGATGATCTAGGAAGAGATGAGAAGAGAGTAATGTTATGTCTCTCTCTGAGAGACTAATTATTATCATAAGTATCTAAATAAACTGCACAGATGAAGATAATACATTCTAGGTAAAGGTAGTTTCTTATAAAACACTGGAGTTTAGAGGTCCTCAGGAGATTAAAGAAACTGAATATAGTTGCTCTGTATTGAAAATCACTGAAGTTAAAAGATTCTGGAAGAACTAGAAGGGATTCAGAGAGAAATGTAGCTTGCTTGAAGAAACAAAAACTGGCATTGTAGCAGAAGAGACATTTTTAACTACAGAACCCATACGGGAGAAGAAAATGTGCAGCATAAGAGAGACATTTCTGTGATTTGGAGGAGGAAATTGGAGGACTAGTTGCTGGACTGGCATTAAAAAAAAACACAACAATATTCAATAACTGTGTAAAACTATTCTCCTATTTTTTCTATTAGTTAACACTTGTGTGCCCTGAAGAAGTAAATGGTAAACCCTGGAGTACCTATAAAACTGTAGGAAAAAATGCTCAAACTAGCACAAAACCTGGGGTGGGAAGAGGGAATGGCTGTGCTTCACAACACATAAGGAAAGGAGCTTTTGTGCACCCCCATTCAAGAATAGCCTGTGTGCAGGAACATGTCAGAGAGGCCCAAGAAAATGTGTTTCAGCCAACTGGGCGTTATGTTCAGATTCATCAACAGTTATGATGATTTTAAATAATAACAATAGCAGTGGCCTTGAAATACAGAATATAATTACTTCTTTTTACCATTTTTCACCTTAATCTGGATACAAACCTAAGATGGAGGGCTCAGAGGAGTGAAACTATGAATATATCTCATGTATGAATGTGATAATTCTACAATTTGTACTGCGTGGGATATAGTACTGTAGAATTCAGATGTTAAAATTCAACAACACTCTCTTCTTAGCTCAGCCATTAACCATAAGCATTAAAATTATGTGCAGAACCCTTAAACTCTTATATATATGTATATACATATATATATATATTTTAAATCTAGCTGTGTCTAACCAGTTGTTTGGAGCTTTAAGTTAAAGAGCAATTAAACATCCAAATCTTTTCTCATCTGAATGTAACCAGAATACGAAACCTTTTGATATTTATCTATCATGAATTAATGAACCATAGTATTTTAGATTGTAAGGAGGAATGACATTTATAACTGAGATTTTCAGTACATCAGGCAATTAATAAAGCTTTTATCCAGGGATGGAGAGCAAGAGAAATAAAATAACAAGAAAAAAAAATCTTAATTACATATCTATATATTCCTAACAGTCAAAAAAAAAAAAAAAAAAAAGTGTCCAAAATCAAAGCAAGTAGTTTTATTAATTATTTGGTAGAAGGTTAGATGTCAATGTTTTAAAAATTTTTCAAGTTTGAATATTTTTTCAGAATTTATTAAAGATTAACTTTATGAAAAGACATTATATTTAAATTTAAGTTCATTGTACTCATATTTACATAGAATATTCTTGGTTGCAATTATCAATGAATATATATATACATAACAAAAAGAAAATTGATTCATGTGTGTTTCTGGTTTCTCTAGATTTAAAATATTACCTGGGTTGCAGAGACAGTCTCATTTCAGATTTTGTTTTTTGTTTGATAATCACAGAAAATATCTTGTTCCTTCAAGCTACCCTATTAATGTTTACTGCAAAATAGAAAGGTGTTTTGAGAGATGAGGTCTAATTATCTATTAATTACAATGTCACCCCACAATCTCTATTTAGGATCTGCAATCATAGAATCACAGAATGGTTTGGGTTGGAAAGGACCCTAAAGATCACCCCTCACCCCCACCGCCATGGCAGGTACACCTTCCGCCAGACAAGGCTGCTCAAAGTCCCATCCAAACTGGCTTTGAACACTTCCAGGGGTGGGGCATCCACAGCTTTTCTGGGCAACCTCTTCCAGTGCCTCACCACCCTCATAGCAAATATTTTTTTTTCCTAATAACCTCTTTTAATTTAAAAGTATTATCCTTTGTTCTATGTCATATCACTACACTTCCTGATATAGACTCCCTTTCTAGCTGTCTTGTAGGTCCTCTTTAGGTACTGTAAATCTTGTCTCTGTGTTTTGGAAGCACTGGCAATTTTGTGTTCACATGAAAGTGTTCTGTTTTATTAGGAATGATTTAGGGCAGAAGTTTTCCATATACTTTTTTGCTCCTTTTTAGCATTCAATTTTAAAAAAAATTATTTTATTTTTTTTTTAAATATTATTTTTTTTGATTCTTTCACCTGCTAAATCTTTATTTAGACTTTTTTTTTTTTTTTTTTTTTCCATATATATTTGGTTTCTTAGTGAGAAACATGCTTCAGATTTTCCTTCTAGGTAATATCTCTACTGGGATGGCTCTGTACCTTGCTGTAGAAGTGATTTGTCCCAAAAGTAAATTGAAGATCTTGCTGTAATGCCCCCTCTTCAGTCCAACCCATGCATTCTATGTGGTGGCTTCCAGTCTATGTTGCATTGGATAACCAAACTTGCCAGTGAGCATTTAAAATCATACTCAGCAATAAAACTCTAACATTCAAAACAAGTAGTTGAAACCCATGCTATTCTCAGGGAAGTCAAAATATTTGCAAAACTTTTAGTGTCTTTATAAATTGATGGTGAATAACAGGTGGACAAAGTAGTTTTTCAATTGAAAAAATAAAAAGTAATTACTAAGCATATGGGGTCTTGTTGTTTGCAAAACATGCAGTATAATTTTGTCAAATTTGCTCTCCCTAGCAAAGGTCTTATAATGAGTAATTCTGTTTTCTGAAACTTTATGTCCTCCATATTTCTACTGTTTTAACCTTGATGTTGCTGAAACATTTAAGCTAAGAGCCTTTAGTTATTTATCAGTGTAAGAGTGGTCTTGTATCCTCCTCTGTGGGACTTAGGCCTCTGGGTCTGTGTAGTAATAGATCATATGTGTCACTGTAGTAAATTGCTCTACTCATGTAATTTAAATCAAACCAGTGGTTTATTGATTTATTAATGACATTGTTAACTGGCAATCAGTGAACTATAAAATCAGGATCAATACTGGCAATACAGTAGATAAACCACAACCCCAGATGCTTGAAAAATATCAATATATACAGATTTCCAAATATCCTTCTATAAATAAAGCCTACTTCCACCACTGAACCTCCTCTCTGTGCTAGTTCCCCCCCTGGTGCGAGATGTTGGGTGCAGGCCCCACATGTTGTCCCCCACTTGGGCTCCATGTGGCACTACATGCACACCAAGCAGAGGTGTCCCCAAACTGCCCCCATATTATGGGTCTCTGTCTGGTTAGAATGTCATTCCTAGACAGAACATTAGTCACTGCAGACTTTGAGTACTGAGACTGAGGAAGAGCGTTTGTGTTCAAAAGGCGGTTTTGTTTCACACATCATGCTGTGGCATCATTTCCCAACCAATGGTAAGAGTTATATGGTATCATCCCACTAGCAGCAGTAAATAAAAAAGAGGCTCTATATTCCTACAAAGACATAGTTTACTGCAATAGAGGTAGTGGATTGCAAATAACAAGTACTTTTCCAGCACTTGAAAAAGGAATCTACAAGAAATAAAATGGCCAGAGACATTATGTTCTGAAGCCATAAAAGCAGGTGCAACTTATCAAAGCCAACCACCTAATTGCACCATCTGTGTTACTGTTCTGGTTTAACACAGCAGGCCGCTCAGCACTATGCAGCCATTCCTTCACTCTCCCCCAGTGGGATCAGGGAGAGATTCAAAAAAAAAAAGGTAAAAACTCACGGGCTGAGATAAAGACAATTTAATAGGACAGAAAAAGAAGGAAAAATAATAATAATGACCAGAGAATATACAAAGCAAGTGATGTACAGTGCAATTGCTCATCACCTGCTGACTGATGTCCAGCCAGTCTGGAGCAACAGCCCCCTCCCAGCCAATTCCCCCAGCTGTTATTGCTGAGCATGACACCACATGGTGTGGCACATCCCTTTGGCCAGCCTGGGTCAGCTGTCCTGGCTGTGTCCCCTCGCAGCTCCTGGTGCACTCCCAGCCTCCTCGCTGGCAGGGCAGCACCAGGAGCTGAAAAGTCCTTGGCTTTGTGTGAGCACTGCTCTGAAGCAACCAAAACATCAGTGTGTTATCAATTTTATTTCCATCCTGAATCCAAAACACATCCAAAACAATCCAATACCAGCTACTAGGAGGAAAATTAACTCCATCCCAGCTGAAACCAGGACAGTTACTCCATTTTCAAAGCAAATAAAAGAGCAAATATTGCATGGATCCATTGGAATGTGAACAAACATGCTTAGTACTCTGTGGTGCTATTTTCATTTTGTAGAGACAGTGGGCATGACTGCAGTATTCTCATCCCATGAAACCCCCCGCTGAAATCTTGTCTAATCAATCCTGCAGAATTAGGTCAATATTGATGTTTCTAGCCCAGCATATCAGTGCGGTTAATGCTGTTTCTCTGACTGTGTACCATAAAACTCACTACAGACCAATCTGAAGAAACTCCAGGCTTTAATTTTAGTATTGTCTTTATAACTGCTTCAGAAAGAGTTTTTACATATGCTGTGTTTTCAAACCTCACTTTTTTTTTTTTTTTTAATAGAATAAAATAATAGATTCACAGAATGCTTTGGGTTGGGATCTTAAAGATCATCTAATTCCAATCCCCATCCTGTGGAGTAGGGAGTAATAACAATAATTCAGTTTCAAGTTAGTCATGTTTCTTCACCCAGAAATACGCTGAAGATGAACACATGGGAGTCTTCCTATGTGGAACAAAGTGCCTAGGGAAGAGGCGGAGTCTCTGTCTATGCAGAGACTTGTCTATTTAAAAGACAAGTGTATGTGGCACTACGGGACCTGGTTTAGTGAGGGGATTCAGATGGTCAGGTTGATGGCTGTTTTTTTCCAAAGTAATTGATTCTATGGTTCATGCTTAAGCAGACATAATAAGGTTTTCTTAGGGACCCTTGCAGCCTGTATTTTCTCTTTGCTCTCAAGTATCCTGTGCTTTCAGGAGGTGTTTGGAGGACCCTAATAAAACATTCCTGAAACAGTTGGGGTCCAATGAAGCAAAACTAGAGAAGCTCCTCTGTGCTGAGACATTCAAGAACACTCTTTTTCTGTTTAGCTCCTTCCTTACTCTGTTTTTGCAAACATGTCCCTGGTTATTCAGATCTGTCACAAAGCAAGATTTTAAACTTAAAAAAAAATGTCATTTGACAAGGTCTGAAGGTCAGGCAGGGCTAGACAGGATCAATCTATAGCAAGAACTATGGAAAGATTTAATGAAAACTGGTGTGAAATAGAGTGCATAGACAAAAGAGGAAACAGCTTTCTATCTTTGATGATAGCATTAGATTTTAAAATTAAGCACAGCAGGTACAGAGAGATGCCTCACAAATTTCAAAAGAGGATGCATGTCCTGGTGTTAACACACACTTCAAAGTGTGGTGGAATTGAAAAATCACTGTGTTTAACAATACCTTTAGCTTAACATAGACAATGGTACCAGGCAGCACTGCTACTAATGCCAAGCTGCTATGCAGCATTTAACACACCTGAAGCATACAAACATCAGTAATGACAACTCTGTATTTTCATCTAGTTGCTGCCAGTACAAAGGTCCCTCTGTTTTGCTAATACACATCCACTAGAGCAGGGCTCTCATTCAAGTCTTTTTAAATTTGTAAGCTCATTTCTGACTTAAAGAAAAATGAGAAGCCCAAATAAGCCCTTCTAAATTTACTAGGAAATTTTAGACCTTCCATCTTGCTGGTATTACTTTATATTAGCTGGAGGCCAGTTTTGCCCCTGTCAAGAGTAGTAGGAAGATAGTCCTTGATTATATCTTTGATTGCCCTTGTTTTTCATTGGAAAATTGGCAAGTTGCAGTTTTCTGCATGTCTAAATCCTCTTTTTAAATAACATGATAAATGGAATTCTGTTTTGTTTTATATAAGAAAAATTTACTAAAGGCAGCAGTTCTCTAGCAAGACAGAAGAGTTTATGGTGATGGACAAAGATAATGAAAAAGAATATCATGCATATAAATCATTGTTATTAGGGGTTAAATAGGATGTGTAATGACCTGTGCAGATATTAGAAATGCTAGTTGATCCTGTATGTAACAGCATGGTTGATTCTTGCAGGCACAAATATTCCAATTTAGAAAAGTATTAATTATCACTGAGGGTTTAAAGCATAGAACTTCTTAATGGAAGTTTAAAAGATAAATTTGTATAATCTTGAATTAAACCTTAAAAAATTACTTTAAGTATTTGTCAGAAGAAAATGCAGATGCCTGAACTGCAAAAATGCTCCTTTCAAGCTTGTTTTGCCACAAGTGATAAGAGCAGAAGGATGCTAGAAGGAATAGAAGTGGCATTTACTCATAATGGTTTTTGTTATTTGAGGAAAACATGAGACAGAAACTAAGGAACTGAAAATAATCATTGTAGTAGGAGAAAAGAAAAAAAAACACACACACAAACATGGAAATAAAGCATAATTTTAGAAGAAATTAAATAAGCATTGTTCTCCATACTCAAAGGGAAAATAAAATGGAAAACTGATATTTTAATCCCTTTTGTTCCATATATAATATTCATGTTAGTTTAGTTTCCAAAGTGCCTGTGTTGCCTTCTCCCACTTTTAGGAATTCACTTAAAAATCTGATATTCTGAATCAATAAAATAGAATTCTTCTGATTTTTAGTCTAAATAACCATAAATTTTCTCCCTGCCAAAACTGTAACTGTAACTGTAAAACTTATTCCATTGCTGTCTGAAACACTGTAATAGATGGCATTCCTAGAGGCACCCAGGTTTTCTCTCAGTGCCATATTGAAATAGAGGAAGCTCAGAAGTTTCACCCTGTCACAGTGTTGTTACACAGTTCAGGACCTTCACCTAGCTGTGGGAATGTGGTTAGGTTTCTGAAAAATTTGGTAAAAATTTGAAGTTTCAGCTTAGCTAGAGAGCAGTGCAGTCAATGAAGAAAATGAAGAAAACATTTTTTTTTTTTTTTTTGCTAATGGTGTTCCCACAGGGCTATCTACATCTCCTCTTGCTCCTTCAGTGCCTGAGCTTGTTCAACAGTTTTCTATGTAGGCCAAGGGGGTAGTTTGCCAGTTTCCTAATTCAGATTTCACTGAATCAGTCTGAAAAAAAGGATTTGTTCCTGAAGTAATTTTAAAGGCTGACAGGCTGTGAACAATTGAAGCTACATTTTTTTTTTTTCCAAAACGGCATTTAAGTAATGTCAGCAAAGGTCAGTCGCTGGAATTAAGTCAGTTAAATGCTTTAAATGTTTTTAATCTTCTACTCAAAATGCCATGTGCTGGCATGATAATGCTGTAAAATGTCAATGTGGGTATTGTTAAATACATTTTAGACAACAAAATCTGCCACCCAGTCATACATGGTCTGGAAACAACTATCCCTCTGTCAATCAAATCTATAGGAAATATGAACTTTGCAGATTGCCCATGCTTTTGCATTATATTCTTTGAAACATTCTGGAATTCAAAGATGTTTGAAACCTGGATACACTTCTTGTTTTTACTTGTTTGTGGTTCTCCTTGCTATAGAATAATTTGTTTGGATACACAGAAATTAATTATTTTGTGTATACAAATATATCTTGGAAGACAAGTATTCACTTTGCTTGCTGGCCTAAGTGGGAGAATGTTAGAAAAACATTTTACTGTGGCTAAAAAGTATACTACTTTTCAGTAAATTTAGACAGATTTTATTATAAAGAGAAAAATTCACTCCTTGCACAGAGTAGCATAAGGAGTCTCTTTATATTGTTAGGGAATCAAAAAAATTGTTAGGGAATAAAAATATCCATCAATTTGAATGTCCTGCTCTTCCCAAAGCCAGCTTTAACTTGTTGAGGATTATGAATATTTATCATAATACAGGATATTTTCTTTTTAACCAGACTTTGATCGAGTTCATCAAGAATCCCTTAGCTCATATCATTGTCATTATCCACTTTGAGTGAAAGAGCAAGTTGGATGGTATATATGTACATTTATCTCTGTGCACGATTTATCTCACTGTGCTGATTGACCCCAGGAAGCATAAAACACTTACTCTGTTTGTGCAGGAGAAAGGAACACAACTTTAGAAAGGAACACAGCTTCATAATTTTACCAGGCACTGAAGTGAGACTAACAGGCCCGTAATTGCCAGGTCTTCTTTTCTTACCCTTCTTGAAAATTGGAATGTTTGCTAAATTCCAGTTGACTGGGACCTCACCAGATTCACAAGACTATTGAAAAATAATTGAGAGAGGTCTCATGATGACATCAGACAGCTCTCTCAGTACTTTGGGATGAATCCCATCAAGCCCCATAGACTTATATGCATACAGCTGGAGCAACGAATCCCACACAAGTTTGGGATTTATAGTTATACATATATACATATATTTATATATACATATTATAGTCCTCCAACTCAGGCCTCCAGGGTTCCCAGGGCCTGGTGTTGAAGTTAGAGGTGAAGAAGGCATTAAACATGTCTCTTTTGTCTACATGCCTATTTGTGAGGTGAACATCCTCATAAAATAATGGACCAATGTTTTCTTTGTTCCTCCTTTTGCTGTTAACATATTTTAAAAGAACATTTTTATTGTCTCCTACAGTACTGGCTAGCTTCAACTGTAACTGAGCTTTGGCCACATGAATTTTCTCCCTAAATTTTGATTCTACAAATCAAATAAATATAAATAAATATATAAATAAAATAAATTCCTATTTTGATTCTATAAATCTAGTATCCTGTGCAGATGACCATGAACACTGCTGCGGTTCTGTTTTTTGGAGTAGAAGCTGTATGTACAAATTTTGTACTTATGACTTGCCAGTCAGGATCTGCAATAAGGGATAAGGTACTTAAAGGGGGCAATGGTCTGCATATGAAATGCATAGACCCCAAAAACTTAATCTTTAAATGTGTTATTTTCAACTCAGAAACATGTGAATCATCACCACGAAAGGCATATCCAACTCAAGTGGTCAGTTAGTTGTATTTCCTCTTTTTTTTTTTTTTTTATCTATACACTATCTCTTTAGTAAGATGTTCTGAAGCCAGGGACTGGGTACTCTTTCTTTTTAATTAATTGCCTGCACATATACTTTACTTATCTATGGTTGTACTTATCCATCAAAGCCTTCAATTCAAGAATAACATGGTAGATGGGAATCATCTCACCCACTTTACACATTTAATTCTAAATTTATTTACTTGAAAAGAAATATGAGTCTCAATGGAGTCATTCATCTGCCCAAAAACTGATCTAGAATAAGACATACTGTCTTCAAGAAGTGACAGTTTCTTTTCAGTGCCTATAGAGAGACTCTAGCAAGAGTAGGTCAAACCTCAGATGTCCAGTGTTAGGGCAAATTAATTCTTACCATATGGGTGTACAAAAAAAGATCAATACTAACTTGGAATAATTTATTTAGCAATGATGTAGGTCTTCGTTTCACAGTGCATTGGGTCTTTCCTGGTTTTACTTTACTTTTCCTGGTTTTACTCGTGCATTACATTACCTTATTGCTGTGCATCTACTCCAGAATCTGGTGTTTCAGTTTTCTGGCATAATAAAGGAAGTGGGTCGGAATGACTGAGGTGGAAAGAAAAAGCAGACTGAAATACCTTGAGCTAATGTTTTCTCTGAACAATTCATATCATGAAACTATAGCCCAGGGCCAGACAATTAATATAAAACTACTCTCAGTATTATTAAATTATGTTGAGATTTACTTCAATGTAAGGAGAAACACTGAGTTTAATTGAAATAAAAAGTTAGTGAAAAATACTCTTTCTCACAACATTTCCTTTTTCATATCTGATGAAGGAATTCTAAAAAGGTATGTTATTAAAAATAATAGGATAATTTTACTTATTTTTTTTTTTTTTTTTTTTTTAATTCTTCCCGCTTGAAAGACTGGAAAATTTGTAAAAGTAAGGTAAAAGTAGATTTTACTTAAATTTCCCTTAGAAGAACGTGAAAAAGTTTCAAACAGTGTAAAATAAGGTTAAGTAATTAATTTATTATTTTAATTTTTCATTCTATACTTTGCCAGTAAAATTAGTACAAAAAGTGAGACCGTGTGCAAAACAAAACATTTAAAATCACGTTTCAAAGCAAACGAAGCATGGAATTGACTAAATTGATTTTTCTCTTGGGTAATTAAAAGGTGAAACATTTAAAATTAAATTAAGACTTTTAATTTTCTCTTACAGTTCTTTATCTCTCATTTTTTAATAAATTACATTATTTAGGATTTTACTACATTAGCATCAAGCAGACTTGCACTGAGTGCAGACCTGCACAAGGGCACACTATGTTAGGCCATATGTATGATTTAGAAAAAAACAGTCACTAATTCAAAACCAGAGAAATTAGAAGAAAGGTGGGTTACTCAGGTAACTCGTGTGACCTCAGGAAGGTCATTATAACCTCTTCATAACTCAGCTCCTTACCATTTTAATATGGTGTAACTATATCCATTTTTCAGTGAGAGGTACAGAGGATATAAATATATTACAGATTTTATTTCTTTTCAGAGACTGTAGTGATGACAGTCTAGTAAGGATTTATTATGTAAACAGATAGGGCAGTAACTGAACCATGGCTTTTGAAGCTTTCTATCTATTGACTGCTTCATTTCTTGTTAATTTATGTCTGGAACATCTTTATTAAAGCTTCTTTTTCATATGAAGATTTTTTTAAAGTAGGTCTTTTTTTTTTTTTTTTGAGGGAAAAACATTTATTCTTATCAAGCTCAGCTGGAGAATTAAATAAAAATAATGTAAAAATAAAGCATATGCTTTCCACTCTAAGGCTAACATCTTTTACCTTTGAATCTTACAAAGGGGTGAGAGTAACAAACATATTTGCCATGTCCTGCAGAGCTCTGCACACAGTCATCCAGTTTCTCAAATAATATTTAAACTAGCTTCAAACCTTGCAATTACATTTTCCCCTGAAGTAAAGTAATGGCATTTTTATCTTAATTTTACTTTCCCATCTATAAAAGTAACATTACTTCATGCTGTATCCTTCACATTAGACCTTGGGATGTGAGAATGTTATGCAATTCTGCAGTTATCATGGAGGAAATGTACTTTGCTGCATCACACAGTTCAATTTAGATTAGGAGAATGAAAATAGTATTCGGCAGAAATGAAGAGGGAAATCTAGTTTTAAGAGAAAACATTAAAACATTGAATACAGCTATGTATGAATGATTCTGAAACATCTGTAAGATGTTTTATATACAATTACAGACTTCCACATTATCTGTTTGCATACTTGGAATGTATTAACAAAACTTTAGCTTAACTCATAGACTAAAAAAATGGTCTAAAAATAAATGCCAAATTTTCAGCAGGCTCTGTTGATTTTAGTGGGGACTATTGAATGTCCAATCTTTTGAAAAGCAGATGAGTGAGGTTCCAGTTCTGCATAGGTTCTACTTCCAGAATTCAGTAACTCCTCATGGGAGTTAGGAGTTGAAACATTAGTCTAGACCTTTACTTCAGTGTGTATATATTTCAGAACTGAACCTCTGTAACCTTTCTTTGAAAACCTTCATCTATGGATTTGTTCAGTTTGAATTTGAGTGTAACGGATAAGTCACACTGAATTATTTCATATTCAGTCACATTTCATTATCTCTTGTGACCTCTATATATGTCATTTCATGACAGGTAAAATCAGTGTCTTGCTCCTGCCACAAAATGTCAAGATTATTATTATTATTAATCATTATCATTATCACCATTAATTACTATTAATGATCTATTTTCTAATAATATTACTGACAATCTGCATATTATATATTTACAGGGAAAAAAAATCAGTAGCTAAAAATGTATCATAACTTTGCAAAAAATGACAGTAAATAATGTAGCAGAACGAATACCAGCAGCCCTGCATACTTCCTTTGAAAGTCTACATTTGTTGACCTCTTTAACGTGTTATTTTTGTTTGTTTGTTTGTTTGTTTTTTGTTTCCCAGTATTTCTATTTTAATTCCATTTTGATGAAACTTTTATGCCTGATTCTATAATACATGGAGATGTAAATACTTATGGTAGGCTTTACTAAAAAAATAAATAAATTAAAAATAATTATTTTGGCTCTTATTCTTCTACCAGGAAAGCTTGTCAAAACCAACAGACAAGATGGCAAATAATTCTTTTATGAAAGTAGCACAGGACAAGCAAAGACAAAGAATAACATTGGCTGGTCATGATGATTTCTAATGAGATGAGATAGATCTAATAAGCTGTCTGAAGAACCCCATGAAACAAAGTACATATGGATGCTGACTAGGATAATTTATGATAGACAGTTAAAATCAGTGAATAATTGCTCTCCCAACATATACTCTAAAACTCTAATAGAGTTTTTCAAAAAATATCATTTTACCTCAGCCAATGGTACCAAAATTGGTCCAAAGCTTAAAAGATGCAAAGTAGTTAATCACTGTCTCCATCGCAGTGGAAGTCACAATCATCCTATTGCACTATTGAAGCAAGATTTTCTAACATACCCAGATTTGTATGTGTGGCCATAACTTAGCAAGTATATTTGTGAGAACTTGGAATTGGAAATTGGAAAGACAATCACCACCAACACCTAGGTTGCAGGTTCTTCTCAAGCAGCCTGCTAAATGTATCTTCTTCTCATGTGTTGACTTTATTCAGAAGCAGGACAGAGTAACTATGAGAACAGAGATAACATGGTAATGGGAGAGTGTAATGTTAGGAAGTAACTTGGAGAAGCACCAGGCTAGGAACTTACTCCATCCTAATATGCCATGTAATCTTAAGTAGAGGAATTCTGGACAGGTATAAGAGATGTGCATGGTAATGGTCTGAAAAAGAGGGAGATAAATGAGGGAAGAAAGTTTAAGAGTGATTTGAAATTATTCAGGGTAACAAGAAAAGGGTAGGTTGTGAAGAACTGAAAAAGGCCTTATGAAATACTATGATTAGGCAATCAAATGAGAGGTGGAATTAAGTTTTATGTAAAAGAATGAATCTGGCCAAAACTAGTCTTATTTCCACATCTAAAGTGGTGTGTTTGAGATGACTGTTATCACTCAGGAGTGAGATTTGTGGTTCTGGTCTTGTAGTTCCCTGAAAGCACCAGCTCAGTGCTTAGAAGCAGTCTAAACCAATCCAGAGTTAAGTATTGTAGGGAAAGGAACAGAATATAAAACAGAAAGCATCATCATGCCACTGATATAATTTCTTTGGCTCTCTCACACGCTGTCTGTAAGTATGTAGTTTTGATCCTCTCATTCTAATGAAGGACATAGTAAAACTAAATAAGATTCAAGAAAAGGCAATACGAATGATCAGAAGCAGGGAACAGTTCCTGTGTGAGAAAGGACTGAGCTGATGAAGCTTCTGCAGCCCAGACAGAGCTGATGTAGGGGGAATATGACAGAGATCTGAAGAATGATGTGGAGACACGGAGTGTGTGATTAGAAACTGCTCAACTTCTACTGTTGAAATCTCCTACTCTGCCAGTAAGAGATCAAGGGAATTGCAGTTGGTATACATGTAAAATACCATGGAAATACTTTCCAAATGATGTGTAAGCAAAAAAAAAAAAAAAAAAAAAAAAAGTACATGTATTCAAGGGACACTGGACAGATTGTTGGAAGAGACATCAGATGAAGATAATAAAACGATAATCTATGTTGGTCTTGGGAATTCCCCTGACCATAAAACAAGTAAAGGGTGAGAGCATACTCATGGGAAGTATCATAAATGTTTGCTTTGTTCTCACTTTTCTCTAGTCTTGTGTTTGTGGTCACTTCTGGGGACAGTATGATGGGAACTGTTTCTGAACCACTGTAGCTATTTGTAGGTGACTGTCATTTGATCCCATGCTAAAAATCTTATTTCTGCAAACACTATTTCTGACAGTTGCACAAAATTGACGTGATATGTGGGTGTGGCCAGATTTTCTTCTTTTCTGAGGCTATTAGTGAGCTTGTTTACATTTCACAGGCAGATGACTTTTCTGAAGAAATTGCATTCAAACAGAAAAATAAATGTATTATTTAGGATGCTGCTCAAGTATCTGAAAAATAAAGCATGTTAAGTTAAAGTGAATTTTCACACCTTTGAATACCAAAATCCAAAGATACTCCAGAATTTACCCTGAAAAGAAATTTGAACCAGTAAACCATCACCCCAGACTGAATTACAATCACATAAATATTTGTGCAGTGTTTTTACTTCCTTGTTTAAATTTCACTCAGTTTGGCTATTTATGATGTAGAAATAAATGGAGGTATTTGTACCTAATATATTACTAAATATAAAATATTATTATTACTTATAGTAAAAGTAAACAAAATGAAGTGAGACCTCACAGTAGCAAAATGTTTAATTCACAAAATTCTTTGAATTATTTTAAAAAAGAGGTATGTTCTATTAAAGTCCTATATTCAGTATCTGTGATATTATTTTTTATTTATTATTATAATAAAAAAAATATTAAAAACCCCACAAATAAAATGTCAGATATTTGAAGCATATTCTTTTAATATCTTGTTGCCTGGAACATCTGCCTTCTAACACAAGCTGAGTTATATAGCCTCTGTTTCCACAGCATGTCATTTAATTGTAAGTCAGAAAAAGAACAGTACTTGGAAACTTGGAAACTTTATGCATAACTTCACCATATGCTGTCCGATTACAGCATCTTTGCTCAGTGAATTCACTGGCAACCTACCAGATCAGTAGCAATTTCATTTGTTTAACGATATTTATGATTTTAATTATTTACATGCACTATACTTCAATTGCCAGAGGTGTTTAGATTTCTAAATGGGGCCCAGAAGGATTGTTTGATAATACTCTGAAGATTAGATGAACAAAGGCCCCTTTTTCCTTAATTGGTTGCAGGCACAGACTGTGATTAAGTCCCTTAGCAGGTTTGTCACTGAATTGGGTATAAATGATGTAGCATTTCATCATTACTATATATAAGATAGAGTAATATTGCTCAAATTAGCTGAAAAACAAACAAACAAACAAAAAACAACAACAAAAAAAACACCCTATACAAGACTTTTCTTTTTCTTTCAAATACACTGTCTTAGTGACTCTACCTAAGCATAGAAGCAGAAAACATTTAAAACCAAACACAGTTTAGGAAGCTGAAGCATACCACAAAGTGAACCTAGTAGGTGACAGCTCTGTACCTACATTATCTCCTGATTTTACAGAATCACAGAATTTCTAGGTTGGAAGAGACCTCCAAGATCACCTAGTCCAACCTGTGACCTAACACTAACAAGTCCTCCACTAAACCATATTACTAAGCTCTACATCAATGTCTTTTAAAGACCTCCAGGGATGGTGACTCAACCGCTTCCCTGGGCAGCCCGTTCCAATGCCTAACAACCCTTTCAGTACAGAAGTTCTTCCTAACATCCAACCTAAAACCTAAAACTCCCCTGGCACAACTTTAGCCCGTTCCCCCTCATCCTGTCACCAGGCATGTGGGAGAACAGACCAACCCCCACCTCGCTACAGCGTACTTTAAGGCTGTAGAGAGCGATAAGGTCACCCCCGAGCCTCCTCTTCTCCAGGCTGAACAAGCCCAGCTCCCTCAGCCGCTCCTCATAAGACTTGTTCTCCAGACCCCTCACCTGCTTGGTCGCCCTTCTCTGGACTTGTTCGAGCACCTCCATGTCCTTCTTGTAGCGAGGGGCCCAAAACTGAACACAGTACTCGAGGTGCGGCCTCACCAGAGCTGAGTACAGGGGGACAATCACTTCCTAGACCTGCTGGCCACACTGCTTCTTATGCAAGCCAGGATGCTGTTGGCCTTCTTGGCCACCTGAGCACACTGCTGGCTCATATTCAGCCGACTATCCACCATCACTCCCAGGTCCTTCTCTGCCTGGCAGCTCTCCAACCATTCCTCTCCCAGCCTGTAGCTCTGCTTGGGGTTGTTGTGCTCCAGGTACAGGACCCGGCACTTGGCCTTGTTGAATTTCATGCAGTTGACCTCAGCCCATCGGTGCAGCCTATTCAGATCCTCCTGCAGAGCCTTCCTGCCCTCGAGCTGATCGACACACGCACCTAACTTGGTGTCATCTGCAAACTTACTGAGGGTGCACTCAATGCCCTCGTCCAGATCATCGATGAAGATATTAAAGAGGACTGGCCCCAGCACCGAGCCCTGGGGAACGCCACTAGTGACCTGTCTCCAACTGGACTTGACTCCATTTACCATGACTCTTTGGGCCCGGCTATCCAGCCAGTTTCTAACCCAACGAAGTGTACACCAGTCCAAGCCACGAGCAGCCATTTTCTTGAGGAGAATGTTGTGGGAAAAGGTGTCAAAAGCCTTACTGAAGTCAAGGTAGACCGCATCCACAGCCTTTCCCTCATCCACCAAGCACATCACTTTGTCACTTTGTTTACCTCACATCCATTTAATTATTTCATTTATATAAAATATCTGGTGAGGTTAGCTTTGCACATATGAGAATAAGCCTTACTCAGTAATTTGCCAAAACAGCTATGAATGATTAATGTGCTCTAAACTGGCAAATCTGACTTGTCTCCATGTCCATGGCCAGGGCAACTGTTCATGAATACATATGAATAAAATATTTTGGCCAGGATTTACTTTTCAGTGAAAGATTCAGTGACAACGAGTGAAGTGCTTTCCAGATATCTGTTTCATCACTCTCTTCCATCTCCTTTAAACATATGAAATCTAGCATGACTTTACTGCTCTGCATATGAACATGGTGTTAACAACTTCCTCCTAGAAAAAACAGCAAAGCAGAGTCTTGTCAGTAAGGTCCTACCTATGTGAAGATATTATATGATTTCAGCTTTCAAAGTAGCGTGTTAGGTTAATGGCTGGTTTGACATGAACCTTATATTATAATTGTTCATTCCTTCTATTATAATCATTTCATTATTTCCTCAAGACTCTTCCATCTTTGTTATACACTTTTCTGATTTTATACATGGTTAGCAAGCTCTTTCAAGAAAATAGACATTGAAAAAATACAGTGCCTAACACAAAGGGGCTTCGGTGCTTTTGTAGCATTCCTGCAAGAAAGGCAAAAAAAAATATGAAAATAACAGAAAGAAGAGGTATAGTGATTGGGGTATTAGTGCAGGTCGACAAAAATAGCTTTTGAGTGGAGCATAGAATAGCCAGCTGCTGTTGACTAATGAGAGTCTGGTTATTAAAGGCACTTGCAAATGGAAGGCTATGATCCAGTTTGCTTTATGTGAGTGCCAGTTTCTGTCTTAAGCTTTACGTGCTTAGTGATACTGTCCCAGTGGAAGCACATAACCATCCCATACAGTCAATAAAGAGCCTATATGCAGTTTCAGGTCTCCTGAAGGAGAATCTGTCTGCTTGTATGTGGGCATAGAAAATTTCCTGCAGCCATGGGGGAATTCTTGCCCCTGTCCCCAGGTTTCATGGAAGTCTTACAGAAGAGTCAAAGATTTACCTCCATGTGTACGTGTGCTGGAAGAGTAGCAGTGAATGCCACTGACTCTTGTAGCATGACTGCTGCTTAATGCAAATACCTCCGTCTGTGTACAGGTGGGTGCTAAGAGCAGTGGCTTAGTCTAGTGTTCTGCTATGGCACATGCACTGCAGAAATGGTCGTCATGGAGGCAAATTCATTTTTACTATAGAGAAGAAGTTGAGAAAAAAACAGATTTTCAGATTAAATCTTGAATTTAACAACCTCCTAGTAGAGATTGGCTTAACAGAAACAATGAAATTCAAAATATACATACATTCATTTCTTAAACTGAGAAATGATTATTTTTATTTTCAGTTTCAATCTCAGGTTTGCTGCAAACTGTTCTAAATATACTAGAGGATCCAAGGGAAAATAATAAATTAGTGAGATTTTATTCACGGAAGTAAAGCAAAGGCTTCTGGAAATATAAATATTCTTTTTGAACATTGTCACAATAATCACTTATACTTATTTGGTGAAAAGATGTATCAAATGGTGTATCAAAAGGTGTATCAAATGATATTTGTGAAGTTTACACAGCAAAGTCAATCACCAAAATATTCCTAATGCTTTCATGCAACTAGGACGCATTTCCTTCTTTATTTTCATTACGCATAATCCAAACATTATTTTTCTCCCTCTTTCTCTCTCCTTTTTTTTTTTTTATTTTATTTTTATTCAATTCTCTTGCCAAGACTGATAGACTATAGTCTTTTCAAATTCAATATCAAAATCCTCTGTTGGATTTATTTCCCATTTGCTCTTGTTCATTAAGGATATGGTTGATCTTGTTGAAGATTGAAGGAAATGCAGTTTCAGCCACAGTCTCATGAATAATGCTCTGAGTTTACACGACAGTAATTCAGTTAGCCCTTTCAAAAGCAGAGATTAATAATCATGAGAACCTGGAATGTTTTCTGTAAGTTAATTGGTGTTTTAACACTGCATAATACAACAATATTAATGAATGGAATGAAAGGAGAAATAGCTAAGTAGTCTTGGTAATATCTTCAGAAACAAGGTTTTCCTTTCATCTTCAGCCCTAAATCCAGTCAAACATTGTAAACCAAAAATACAACATAATACTGCTATAACGATGTAATGTTTCTCATTTAAAAACTAAAATCCAAAATTTCAGGCTTCTTTGAATAAAAAACATGTTTCTCAATTAAAAACTAAAATCCAAAAATTCAGGGTTCTTTGAATAAAAAACAAATACCAGCGTTGTTTTACTTTGATAAGTGATAAATCTTGAGGTACCTGTTAGAACTTGACCCTGACCCATCTTCATTTACAGCTGACAGACATTTCAATGATGTGAATGACAGGAAGAAACACCCTCAGGCATTTCCTCACCACTCCTTGTAGGGCTGGGATGTCAATGGGAGGTGGCCACCATGAGCTACCATGAACTACTGCTAATGACATTCCTGTCAATGTGTTGGGGGTCCTCAGCAAGTCCATGCTTCCTGCACATCTCAGCTGCTGTGGGGACAGCACAGGGAGAGGGAAAGCTGCCCAGTCAGCTTTCCAATACGGTCAGGCCTCTATGAGGTTGCAAGAAATAAATCTGTATCTTAATCTGTATTTTATGTTAATCATATCTGTCTCACACAAAAGTGCTGGTGTTGGCCCACAGTGCTTTCACCATTGTGTCCCTTGGGCTACATTGGCAGCTACCTGCTGGTTTAGATGCCCACCTCCACACAAACATTGTGAGCCTCTCATCTATCCAGGACACTTTGTGAGTACTGAAGTTTCAATCAGTAACTCTAGATGTTAGTACCTATTTGTAAAGTATTGGGAAAGCACCCAGGTCCTGATGGGTCAGTTACTAAGCACCTATTTCAGATTTAAGCTTCACAGGAATCACAAGGTAAGTATTCTTCTCCCAGTCCTGCCTGCTTTATTGTTCATGCTGCTTGCTGTAATATTTGTGCTATGAATACACTGAAGTCAGTGTGCTAGTGAGCAGTAATAAAACTAATAAAACACTTATTTCTTTCAAGCAAATGTCTCATTGTATCAGCTGAAGTCTTAGATTCAGGACTTGTCACTCTGGTTAAATTTTCAAACTCAGGACATCCGTTTCCATGAGAATGCACAAGATACCAGGATATAGAATGTTTTGGAAGAAGAAACTTGTTTTCATCTGTTGAAGCTGTTTAACTTTAAACAAATGTATATATATTAAAACAAAACAAAACAACAACAAAAAAAAGCATTTTTCTTGTCAATTGCTTTATTTGTGATTAAAACGTTGTATGGGACCTGGAGGCAAATCCAGAACTGGCACAGTGAATTTTGTTTTCCTGTGAGTCAGAAAAGCTATGCAGGATGGAAGCATTGCACCTTAGTTCATCATTGACATCTAAAACCAGGAGATTGTTCACATCTGTGAAATTTGAGCAGAGAAAAGCATTTCCTAGTTAGGAAGCTTATGCAGTTGCTGCTAATAATTGGAGTGAAACTTAGACCCTATTCCAAGGATCATAGCCATGCTACATGGATAAGCAATAGGAAGGTAACATGCTTGTTGCTAACAATGAGACTGAAGTAGAAAAACAATGGGTTGAAGTGGTGTTTTGGGTGGGCTTGAAATTGTAATTTGTTTTTTTCACAGGTTAGATCAGAAAACACAGTGAATTACTTTCTGAGAGAAATTCAAGTTCTCAAAATGCCATTCAAATATTCTGTTGGCAAAAAAAATATTTCAGTGTTTGCAAGCTCAAGATTTTAGCAAGATTTCAGAGTTTCTACCCAAAAGTGTTTCCATTTTAGTTTCTACTTGATCAGAAAAAAAGAAAAATATTCAGATTGAAACAGAAATTTTATTAAATGAACAATTTTGATCCAAAACCAGGCTCCCTAAAATGGTCCAAAAAAACACAACAACAACAACAAAAAACCAAACCAACTGTGGAATATCTAAGTACCTAATATTTCATCTATATGATCTAATCTTTAGATCTGAAAAGCATATTCTGCTCTCACTTCCATTGACTTAGTCAAATATGAATGACTTAATACTAATTTTGAAGGTGAGCCAAGTATTTTCCAAGTACTTTAATATCATACTTGCCCTTGAATACATGACCCATGTGGCAATTTGATGAAGGAAATACAAATGTACATTTTTTATGTTTTTTTTTTTTGTTTGTTTGTTTTTTATATTTGCCTGCTCATCCTTTTAATAAAACTAAACAAACACATTATCAAACTAACGTACTAGTTTCAGAGAGATAATTAAAAGTGGCACAGAGGAATGATCATAAGCATGATGATCAAAGTCACAATTAAAATTAAATCAATAAATTAATTCAAATGACCAAACCACCAACTAATACAGCAGGTAATCAAGTTAAATTTCTTTGTGTTATTCTTGCATTGGAAAATTTGAAAGAGAAGTTTCCTACCACTCATTTTGACAATCAACCAATGCAATTAATTGACCTAGTCAGAGAGGAATCAAGAGGTCCATTTTATATTTTTAATATAAATTTCTATTTATATTTGACATATAACAGTGTCTCTGTTCATCTTATTAGAAAGTAGAAAGCAGTCATTGGAGTAGCTCCCTTTATGGCCTCAACTTCACAGTTCCTTGTATCCAGCTACTAGTACATTTTTTTTTTTTTTCATCTGTAAAATGCAGATTCATCATTAGAAGGCTGGAACTTAGACAGCATTCAATAGCCTTTAAATATGATATGTTTATCAGATTTTTAATTTAAAATTCCCCTAGGTTACTTGGTAGAGAAGAATACACAGTTCAAGACATTACTCTGCTGCAGGAGAGACAACAGAACTTTTCGAGAAGATTCTTCCTTTTCCAAGATCGTATGGTATGTCTTTGATTTTGAGGTATTGATAATCTCAGAGTCAAACAGTTGGATCTGTTCATTTAGGATAGGCAGTGTGGCCCAATATTTTTAGAGTGGGCAGTCTTTGGACATTTCCATAAGTAATTAAAATTGAATCACTTTCCATTGTTAATTATCTGAAAAATCTGCCAGCTGTAGTGTAGGTAAATGTTTTTCTAAGAACACAAACACAGGCTGTAATTGAGATGCATACTTAGAAGTTTGATTATGGTGTTTTGTCTCATGTAATGCCTAATTCAGTAATTAATCTACATCTTTAAAACAATACAGAAAAAAATCACTCTTTTGCCTACAAAAAACATTTTCCTATCCTAAATAAGAGAACTAATATGGAAAAGTTTAGAATATTTTAATGATTTTAATCTAGGGGAAAAAATAGAGGCTGCTCTTACTTTTTTTTTTTTTTTTTTTTTTTTTTTTCACAGTAAATTACATTCATATTTAAAGACCTAAAGTATTTCCTTAACTAAGTTCAGAACTAGGTCCTGTCCATCATATAAGTTACATATATCTTCTGACCTATTTACATACAAATATGTAAAATTGCTTTATTTATTAAGGAATTAATCCCTATTTTTCATTACTAAAAGACGTGATTAAAAGGAGACAATAATTCTTAAATAACCAGGAAGAAATCTGATATTTATTTATTTATTTTGCATTTAGCGTGCAGCTATTTTAGGATGTGCTTAGCTGCAGAAAATTATATTCTCTATATCTCTGAAAGAATGTGAGTCTATTTACAAAACAAGAAATGCAGGTGTAGCAGTACTGAATATAATGTTCACAGAACCCAGAGAAATGATGTAGAGAAATTCCAGTTAGAAATGATGTAGAGAAATTGCTGGAGGAGAAGGAGAAACCTATTTAGTATTTTGATCAGCATTTTGCTGATTATTTTTATATCTTTTATGCACTGTGGGATTTTTCCAGTTTAGTATTTGATGACAGACACTGGCATTAGGACAAAGGGCCTTACTTTTCCATGTTGAGTTTTGGAGGCGAAGATGCCAAGGTATCATAAACATGTGCAACCAGTGATCCATACTGCTATTAGAGTGTTATTTTTTGCTACAAATGCTCTTGTAGAAGTCCTTAGAATGTCAAGTACTTGCGTGAAAAATTAGGTGTTATCTCTGATCTGACAAATGATTCCTAGCAGTGAGTTCAAAGTAGAGAAGATCTGCACAGCCTGTGCAAGTGCATGAAGTGCGTTCAGTAGCAGTGTTCACCAAGAACCAGAAAGAGAATTCTATTTTTGCTGCCATCTGATTATTTTCTTGGTATGGGGATCATCTTGGGTTTCTGGTTTAGGAATTTTCTGGTTCCCTTTCTAGTGAATCATCTTACTCTCTAGATCAATGTAAACTGTTTTAAATCACTCTATTTACACAAGAAATGGTATAGCTTGTTGGCTTTGTTTGTCTTCTTTTTGTTAGGTGCAGTGGCTCTGCAGAAAAATATTTTATTTTATTTATTTTATTTCATTTCACTTCATTTCCTTTCACTTCATTTCATTTATTTTTTTCTACTTTCTAATGTAATCCTTAGTGGAACAGAATTATATTTCATTTTCAGAAAATATTTACCTAATCTTCTGGGTGCAGGAATTTTAAAAGCATTCCTGCTAAGTTTAGCTAAATAGTATTACTAGGAAAACAAAAACAAAAACAAAAACAAAAACAAAAACACCACCTATCCTCTGCTATACAAACAGCTTGAAGCAAAAAAAAACCCTTCAGTAATATTAGTCACTTTCAAACACTTAATCACATATCGTTGTATAATAACAGTAATCTATGCTCTCAACTCAACAGCTCTCAGGATTTTAACAGGGAGAAAGAATGTATGCTTCTATTCACTACTGAATGCTAAGTCTATAAATTGTTTAGGTCTGAACTGCTATGGGCATTATAATAACAAAACACTAAATCCTATTTGGACATTGCAGCAATTTAGATTAGAATTCTTCTGATAATATTTCACACATCCCACAGCCATCTATATGCTAATGTTTCCAACAAATTATCAGATGTTATTCTACACAAACTTTTTCTACAAAATGACCTGTCATATTCATAATGGCATCTGCATTTGGTGACAGTTTTTATTTTATCTAGCAAAAATTGCAGATCCATAAAGAAACTAATTATATACTTTCACGGTTGATAATATGGTTTCTAGTTTTATAACTAGCTATATGCAAACTGATTCAGAAAAATAAATAAATAAATAAATAAATAAATAAATAAATAAATCCCTGATCTCAAAGAATTTTCAGAGAGGTGGACCAGTTTTATAAGTGACAGATGAAGATTCAAAGTTTTTATTCTAAGGCATTGCTTTTAAATGTTTTTCTGACCATCTCTGAATAAAGTTTGTTCTTGCATTCCGCATTTTAGTTTAATTCACCTATTTAATTTCTAATCTCCTACTGCAAAACCAAAAAAATGATCAGAACCATAGCTGTTCTCTTCTCCTCATATCTAGAACATAGACAAATGTTTCAAGGCTCCCAATATACATTCAAGAATTAAATCTAAAAAAATCAAAAAGAGTGTTCTGGTCTGGAAGGGAGCAGGAAGAGATACCATAGTTATAAGGTGAAAATGAGCAATAAGGTTCTTCTTACTCCTTTGTGCCACTCTCAGATTCAATTAAAACATGACAGTCCAAGGTGAAAGAACTCCTTTCTCAGAGGCACAACGATACAGTTCAAGATAGTCCAGATGCACAGTTTGGGTCACAGCTTCTCTGCATTCTGAACAAGTTAACATGATATGCGTAACTTGGCATCTGCATCTCTTCTTTTATTTGGGGCATCATCAGTGTCTGATTACACTGATAAAACAATCATCATCAGAAGAAAACAGTTTTATTCATAGGTTATAAGCTTTCCTATATATGTGTATTTCCCCTTAGTCCCTGATAAATGTTAACAATTACTTTAAACCAGCTAGCTCTGTCTCTGCCTGGGACAGCTGGAGTTCTCGTAGCATGCTGCTTCCTTCTTAGAAATTTTCACCGATTCCTGATGAACCTTTGGCCTCTGTGTACATAGTGAGTTTTACTATTGAGCCTCAGGACCTTCTGTGTATAAAAATCTTTGTCATCTCTATCTTAGATTATCTTATTTCCTTGTTAGTATCTCTTCTTCCTCTCTACTTAAGACATTGAAATGCTTGTGTCAGTCCTTTTTGCTACTGTTTCATTTTCTGTTGATTTCTCTTCTATAGCCCTCTTTGGATATAAGAGAATCCAGAAGACTATTATAGACTTATTTTGATTTTAATCTGTTAAGAATTGAAGCTTTGTTATTCAAGAAAAAGACTACAAATAAGAATTAGGGTAGACTGATTCTTTTTTGAAAGATAATAGTCTTTATTTAGACTACCTTCATAGAATCATAGAATATCCCAAGTTGGAAAGGACCCACAAGGATCAAGTCCAACTCCTGGGTCCCTGTACTGGGTCTGATTGAAATGTTAACTTTCCCTGCAGCAGCCCATACAGTGCTGTGCTCTGCACTTGTGGCTGGAACAGCAGTGTTATCACACCAGTGTTGTGTCTACTGCTGAGCAGTGCTGGCACAGCATTGGACCTTTCTCTAACCCTCCTAGGGTGTGGGCAAAAAGTGAGAAGAGAAACATCACCAGGGCAGCTGACCTAAACCAACCAAAGGTTCCATACCATGTGATGTCACATTCAGCAATAAAAGGTGGAAACAGGAAGAAGAGGGGAGGGGTGGGCTCTCGTTGGGAAAACGTCGGTCCTCCCCCTGAACACTGGCTACGTGAGTTGAGGCCCTGCTTCAAGGACGTGGTCACGCATCACTCAATTGTGGGAAGTAGAGAGTAACTTCTTTCCTCTGCACTTCCACATAGCCTGCATTTGTTTTATTTTTTTTTGTTTTCCTCCCTTTTTTCCTTTTTCCTTTTCCCCTCCCTTTCCCCCTTTCCTTTTTTTTTTCCCTTTAAATTGTTTAGATCATAATAATCTTCCTTTAATTATTATTATTATTATTTCCCTTTAATTAAATTATCCTTATCTCAACCCGTGAGTTGTTCTTTGCTTTACTTCTTCCCCTCCTCATCTAAGGAGGGGGAGTGAGAGAATGGTTGTGGTGTTTAGCTGCCCAGCACGGTAAAACCACCACAGTCTCCAAAGGACCACCCAAAAAATCAGACCATGTGTCTGAGAGCATTGTCTAAACACTTATGTTGTGTTAGCCTTAAGCTACTGGGCAAGATAATATAGTTTGATAAATTAAGATATGTGAAGTATTTGCATGGCAGAGTGATTTCCCATATTTGTCAAGAAGGCCTTATGTGAATAATTCACTTGCAATTCTCAGGTCCATCAGAATTCATAGTCCTGCAGCAATGTTGAGCACCTCTTTAACACCAGTTTAATAACAGTTAACAGCTGTTTTTACTGATCCAGGTCTTCTGAACATTTTTCTTCTTGACAGTTTGCACAAAACCAAACCTGTCTTTGTCTTTTTTTGCAGAGAACTGAAAGATCCATTCTTCTGTCAAAGTAAATGCTGGATTTGTAATCACTAGTGGTTATCATTCTGTTCCTCATCTAAGGAATATGTAATAAGAATACACTAAGTACACTCCATGGAAAGTTTGTGGGTTTGTTTACAAGTGTGGTATCACCTTACTGATTTTGGGACTAGTCCTTGTGCTAAATTCTGCTTAGTCTTGTTGTCAGATTTGTGTAATCCCAGCCTCTTTGATGGTTACCTCATAGCTTACAGACTGTTATTTCTGTGTATTATGAAACTGATGAATGAAACTGAGGTCTCCATATAACTGAGAAATAAAACAATAAAGAGTGATCTATTCTTATGCTTTAACTAGGTCTGAGATTTCAGCAGATGTTAGCATGCATAGTGCATATTCTAGAGCCTTTGGAACAAAGAATATCAATAAAATGACCTCTTTGCAGTAATTCATAAATTTCCTTCTTTTCTCCCTTTCCTTTTTTTTTTTTTTTTTTTTTTTTTAATTATTCTTAAAATGAATACATCCTATGAATACATCCTAAATCTATCAGCCATTTTATGTTTCAAAGCTTGGTTTATCCCAAGCTTTGTCATGCAAGTTAACTTGTTTCTGTTGTATCTTGGAGAGCAGTTTGAGCAAAGCATCTCACATCTGTATAATTTCATTTTAATTTCATTTTATTTTCCATTCATTCCTGAAAGGAACTGTCAGAAGCCATTGGACACACATACACACACACACATGCATTCAATCTAGCTTTCTTTCTCTTCAGTACACTGATATAGGAGATAAATCCCGCAAAATTAGATCAACTTAATAAGGAACTGTGGGAACTAAATTGTGTTTTTGAAAAATCCAGTGTAAGTTTAAATATAAAAATGTTCTGTGCATAGCAGTCCACAGATTTAGTAATTCATTTTCCTAATAGTTTAAAAATAAACTGATAATCTTGGGGAAAATATTCATCAAGAGAAAAAATAGACCTGGATTTTAGTATTAGTGAAGAAGCAAGTGATTCAAGTAATAATGAGAAGGTGACTACATCTACATGTACTTCAGCTGAAATCAAATAAAAGGCTTCAACGTCATTTAAAAATGCAGTCATATGTAGCACCAGTGTCGGATGGATTATTTAAGGGATTATTTAAGGGAATAGAGAAAAGGATCAGGGATGGAAGGATAAGACTGTGAATGAAACTGAGTGAGAAAGAAAAAAAATGGCAGATAAAACAGGAAAAATATCTGGAGACAATTACAGATAAAGAAACAACAGGAGGAAAAAAAAAAAAAAGGACAGAAGTCTTAGGACTTACTACAATAGGACATACGGCATTCATTTGAGTGGTGTATGTAACTGATTTTCCCTTTCTGAGAGAGGGCTTTTCATTAAATTCAAAGGTGATTGGTTCTTTCATGATATCTGCTCCTCTTGTGAAGAGTGATTTATGCTTCTGCTTAGCATCATTCTCTACATTTATTATTACACTCTAGTTTCATCATTACTTTTACTTTCATTAATTATTGCAGCTTTCCTAGGCGGCTCCAGGAAATTCCATGTCCAGATGCTCTTGCATGGATCAAATACTACTGTCTTTCGGGCAATGACATCACATCTGAGCCATTCCTCTTTTCCAAGACCTAGCCCAAAACAAGCCTCAGAAATTCCTAGCTCAGTCACAAAGCTCACTTCCTTCAAACTAGCAATCTCGTGGTGCCATATATGATAGGACAATACAGTCAACATTTTCAGTGAAGGAAGGACAGCAGTGGAATCCCACGAGGTTCTGTATCCTTAGAAAAGGGGTTGGAGAACTTTGCTAATGATGCAAAAGTATCCAGGATAATAACAATAAATATGGTCTCAGAAAAATTTCAGAGGCTCTCATGACACTAAGCGATCTCTGACATAAGTCTTAAATTCTTGCTTGTGTTTTGTGTGTACATACATATGTAGTGATTTTATTGTTACTGGCTGTCTATGTTAATTGTATGAAAACACCAAAGAATTCATGTTATTAAAATATTATTAATTTAATATATGAGTCTTCAGATTTTCTTGAAAGGTTTCATATGGTTTCCACTGGGCTTTAAAATAGCAGGATGCATAACCTTTCCTGGAATGTGTTTTAGTATAGTTATCCAAGTATACAGAGTGTGTGTACAGTTCGACCTGGGAATATAACAGTTTAGAACAGTTGAAGATACTTTCTATACTTTCTATCAAAATATGAATTGTATAAACACAATATTCCAGTTATGGTGTCATGGTATCATCAGAGTCATATCTACTCTATCAAGTGACCATGAACCTTGGCTGCTAATAAGACTTAGATGCCTTACAGACTAAAATCTTTTTTTATTTTTTTATTTTTTTATTTTTTTGTCATTTTTATTCTTTGAATTGTACATGGAGAAAAATTCAAGTCAATCATTTAAGTTACTCCAAAGACTATTCAAGCCCTCCATTAGATGTTACTGCATTTTATTTTATTTTTTTTAATGCTTTAAGCTAGTGGATATTAAGAATGTCACAATCATAAAGAGCCTCATTTTGCATTCTCACACAAGCAAAATTCTCATTAATTTCAATTGGCATTTTGCCTGCATTGGCTTGTCAGATCAGACATACAACTACAAACAGTCTGTGAAGACTGTCAGTATGCATGCCATGACCATTACAGAGCAAATAATTTTGAATACTACTTATATTATTACAGGTGAAGATAGCAATTTAATATAAAAAAATATAACTTCATTCTGATCAATATTCCTATTACACTTACAAAAGGCCCCTTTCAGAAAAGCAGCATATTTAAGAATTACTTAAATCTCTTCCTATTCAAAGCATGTAGAGTCTGTGCTGAAACAAGGCCAATGCTTTGTGATCCCCAAAGATGGTACTGAAAGCAAATATACACACATATCTCCAAATAATTGATTAAGATCAATTTTTTTCCTACACTCTGGGCTGGAAGAAAATTATTTTACAGTTATTTTCTCAATATCAGCAGTTAGAAGTTTTTCTTGGCTGGAGTTTCAACGTCTGGGTTTATTCCTGAAATAGAGAGGATTCAGTAGTTTAAAGTATATATTACAACTTCAGCCAAATTTTCTTTAGAGAAGTAGATTAACTACAATTTTCTTCTTAGACACAATCTGAAAAAGTCTGCTGAAAAAGATATTTCATTTCAAGCAATCTCCTGTCACTCCAAAGTTTTGAGACACATTTATAAAATTGTAAACTCATTCTGACGGAAAATACTGTATATATTATAAGTAGAATAAACAGCATCCTACACAGGGCTTGCATCTCTTATATTCTATATTAGCTATAGAATCAGGAAAGGAAGAAAACAACAAGAATTTGGCTGAAAAAATCTCATACAAATAAGACCTTTAAAATTCTTCCATTGGGGTTCTGAAACCTTTCAAGCATCAGATTCATGTTTATTCTTGCGATAAGAAATTAAAAAAAACATATTCCTGTTAAGATGATTTCTTGCTGAAAAGCTTGACTGAAGTACCAAATCCATTCAGGGAAAATACGTGGTACAGAAATTATAGCTAGCTAGGTTATAAAAGAAATCATAGCATTCAAAGTAGACGCAACTGTCTCCTGTAGATGCCAGTAATTAAATTTCTTTTATCTGTTGGAAGAAGCACTGCCAGCTTCCCATAATGAACTCAACATCACCTCAAGGCTTTTAAATCTTAGCACTTTTACAGTCATGCATCAAAGCTGAAATTATAGATCTCATGTAATTTATGATAGAAGAGAACACTGTGCATACATGATTGGACATCAGAAGAGACCTATTTGTAGGGCAGCTGCCAAGAAGAAAACATTCTTAAAAGAAAATTTACTTGATGTATTAACACTGAATTAAATCACAGCAAAAGAAGTTGCACAAAAGTGAGTAATGAAGAAATAACTAGAAGAAGCCAAGTTTTTCAGAAAATACGAGTCTCTAAACAGAATTTAAGCTTTTATCCATGGGATTTAAAATTTCATATTCTTGCTTCCCTAAGCATCATCAAGTCACTCAAGCAGGCAGTATGGGGTAACTCCTGTAACTGCCATGGTAAGAAGCCTAGAAATTGTTTATCCTGGCATCAAACTGAGATTCTCATGACTTCCATGCTTTCTGGTTTCATCTGGCAGGTGGACAGTTACTAGCAGTGTTTCCCGGGGCTCAGTTCTAGGGCCAATCCTGTTGAATGTTTTTATCAATGATCTAGATGCAGGAATGTGTGAGGAATGTTTTAACAATTCGTGTCCATAAAGAACAATTCTGTTTGAAATGTTTGAATCCTGTCTGCCTCTGGGCCCTGCACTGGCAATGCTTGAACCACAGCTGCAGTGTGTCCCAGTCTCCCCCTCATTCCTCATTCTAGCCAATTTATCACTTCTTAAATTTATGAACCTGTTTGCTTTTGTTATTCCGGACTTCTATTTCTAACACTGCTATAGATGTGTCTGTGAATGGCTGGGGACGAATGTTTTAATTACCCGTGTGTCTGGGAGTTTCAGAACAACTGATAACAACTAGCGACTGTTATGGGATACTATGTGGATCTTTGGTATCTGGTTAGGGGGGAGCCGAGAAAGAAGCTGAAAGGCGGCTGGGAGACAAGATTTGAAGAAGGTGTTTTGAAGAAGGTGTTCCGTAAACTTGGGATGGTGCCCAGTAAGTACAAAGGGGAAGAGGAAGACTGCGAGCCTTCAGCATGGAAGACCCCTAGAGACCCCCAGAAGAGACCCCAGAGGAGACTGTGCATGCTCCAGTAGGAGGGACTGCACCCCGGAAGCTAATTTTAATAATCTATTTTTTTTAGAAGTAGTAATGAATATGTATTAGTCTAGGAGCATAAAAATCAGTTGCTTGATGTAATTGGTGTGCATCCTGGTGGAGCGGAGACTCCCGGTGCACCCAGCGCTGTTTGCTTACCTCTATTCCTTTATATCCTTTAATAAATCCTATTTTTCATTTAATTCTAATTTGAATCCTGAGCCATTTATAACAAATGGAATGCATCCTCAGCAAGTTTGTTGACAACACTAAATTGGAAGGTGTTGACTCCCTAGAGGAATGAGAGGAATAAGAGGAATAAGTGGAATAAGAGGAATAAAAGGCCGTGCAGGGGGATTGAAGTGGATGATCAGCAACAGTATGTTCAGTAAGTTCAATAAAGGAAAATGCTGGGTGCCACAACTGGCACTGAGAGAAAAGGAGTCTGAGAGGCAACCTCACTGCTCTCTGCAGCTTCTTGAGGAGGGGAATTAGAGAGGGAGGTGCTGGTCTCTGCTCCCTGGTGACCAATGACAGGATGTATGGGAACGGCACAAAACTGCACCAGGGGAGGTTCAGACTGGACATTATGAAAAATGTTTTTACTGTGAGGGTAGTCAAACACTGGACCAGGCTTCCCAGAAATGTGGTTGATGCCCCATGCCTGTCAGGGTTCAAGAGGTATTTGGACAATGCCCTCATGAATATGCTTTAACATTTGGTTAGCCCTGAAGAGGCAGTTGGACTAGATGATCTTTGGAATATTCCCATTCCCATTCCCATTCCCATTCCTATTCTGTTCTGTTCTGATCTGTTCTGTTCTAAACACAGCTCCTCATTAGAAAATCCTGAGATACTTGTACAGGTAGTTCTATTTCTGAATCCTGTATGGAGGATGGAGGGTCTGGAGCCCCAGACTGAGGGTCAGCCCACAGACAATATTGTCATACAACTTTTTACCCTACAAACTCAGGTTCCTAAACAGTTCATTATACACTGTAATAAGAAACAGACATGTCTTTAAGGGGAACCTTTAGTTAATTGTTGGAAGGGTGAAGAAGATGAAAGAGTTCTGCAAAATGCTCTTCTCTGATGAATCAAAATGCACAAACCTCTTCATAAATAGCTCAGATTACCTCCTCCCTGTGAAAATTTAACAATCACCTACTCAACAGTCCACAGTACATGTCCTTGACAGGACAAGGGGTAATGGTTTTAAATTGAAAAAAAGCTTCACTTTTGTCAAGTCTGTTCCAGATCAATGATACTTTGTTGGCATGACAACTGAGAGACATATTGTCCAGTTATGGAAAATGCTTATATCTCTCTGGTTACTATCAGGTGTATCCCACCAAAACAATCAGCCACTTTGCTTAGTAACCTGTTACTTCTGTCTACGTATCCTTGTAATCTGTTGACAGTTTGTTATGTTCTCTTGTGTGTATTTATTTTGGACAAATGTCATACCTGTTCTGATTCATGGTTTAGTATCAAAAAGTTACTCTTCATTCATACTGAGTGGGTTCTGTTTTGTACACATTAGCTCATTAAGCTATCTCATTATATCTCATTATATCTCATTATTATCTCATATTATCTCATTATATCTCATTATTATCTCATATTATATCTCATTATATCTCATATCATTATATCTCATATTATATCTCATGGGTTGGGTAGCTTCTTGTTCACAGCTCTGTGAGATTTCTCATTTAGAGACAAGGAAGGATTCCTATAACTTGGTTGATACTTCTGCTAAGTATTTTTTTTTGCTTGTTTCTTTTGTTGTTTTGTTTTGTTTGTTTCTAAAGGGCAATGTTATTAACATCAGGTCAATTATCTTTAAATGTCTTTGTCATTGAACTATCCATATAAAACAGATTTCTGTCTACTTCTTTCCTGAGAAAATCTGCCTCTCCAATTACCTTGTTTATTACAATATTTCTCAAGCTTTTATTTTATGTTGTCTGAAATAATTGTAGTGTTAATTCAATTTTCAGCTTTTTTTTTTTTTTTTTTTTTTTTTTTTTTTTTTATATATATGAAAGTTTGGTTAAAAAGAAAGAGAGAGAATACAGTGTGTCTTCCCATTTAAGCAAAATAGAGCCTAATGCATCTATTATATGACATTACTTTGGCTATGTTCAGACCCAAAGAAATACCTTTCATTGCAATTAGGTCTTCAAACCATGAGATAATCCAAATTAAAAAGTGATTATGTTTTCCAAATAATTGAAGAACTCACCCTAACACACATCAGAAAATAAAGTGTGCAACACTTGTGCATTTGTATGATCACAGTGATTGCATGGTCTACTTTTTGCTTTCAGCTTTGCTGTTAGCCTATAGGTTACACATCTATTCTCTGGACTTTGGGTTTTGCAAAAACTTGCTTTTATATTTCTTATTTCACTGCAGTCAGATGGTCTGCTGGCCTAACAGATCTGAGCATGGCTCAGTCAGTAAGCCCCTGACTGCTGTTTTCAGTTTGACTCTCCTAATGAGTATACATATTTTTTTTAAGCTGCTGCTCTAGCACTTAAAATTGCATGGAGGTTTTTGTTCCACTGTTTTGAGTTGTTGTGACTAGGCAGTAATGACACCAACACAGACTGGGAATCCAACTAGATTTTCCAACTAGAATCCAGCATCCAACTAGACTTTCAGTGATCTGGCAGAGCAAGAAAATTGGTCTCAAAAATCAAATGTTTCAGGCTGTATGATGATTAGCATAAAAAAATGCAGTCTTATTAAACACAAGAATATTTTGATTTGCTTTCAAGTATGTAGCACGATGTATTTCCAATTTTCAATTTAAACCTAAAGTTCTTTTCTCTTCATTGACTTCCAAGCTTACAAATCTAATACATGTAGCAAGTTGTATTTTTGGTGTGCATACATATTCTGACACATATATACAGACTCATTTGACAACATTGAAAGGTGGTATGCATGACCTACTGGTTAAGTTTACAGTCCTTCACCATTTGTAACAACTATCACTATTTATATTTAAAATACCACATTTAGTCTGACTACTTGTCTTTCACACTAATTGCTTCACTGTAGTTGTATCGTTCTCCCTTTGTAGATCTCACTCTGTCATACTGTACTCTCTCTTGGATTTATCATTTCTTCTTTTCTTCTACCTGCCATTTACTACTATTGCTATCAAAGGAAGTTCACAAAATTGGTATAATTACTCTTTGCCTTTTGAATTAGCTAATCCTAATGAGGCTTTAATTTTCCAAATGAATGTAGTACAGAAGACATTTCCTAGCAGTGGATTGTGTTTCACAGATAGAAATAAAATAAGTTTTCACTTTGTACAGTAAATCATTCCAGAAGGTAAAACTTGCAGTGCTTTTTTTTTTTTTTTTTTTTTTTTTTCTTCTTCTTCTTTTTTTCCCCATAGTGAGAAATGCAGTATCAGAAATTGTTTTCTTCTCCTTCACAGAAATTGAGTGATTCATATACACTTGAACAGGTGCATTGACATCTTGTGGCTAGTCAGGATTTGCCTGCTTTGTCCTTAGGGAAGACCTCTACTCGTCTCTGCATTGCAGTTCTTTTAGTCTGGGAAGAAACTTCCTGATGATACATTTTTACTGCCCACAGGGACCTAGGGTAGAAGATTTTGTTTCAGAGGAAGATGGTTTCCTACAATCAAGTATATTAGCAAAAGGTTCTTGCTGTTTCATTCTCCTTAGAGTACAGAAATGTTCTCAGTCTTTCACCCTTCTCTTAATTTATTATATTGAATGGAATTTTTTCAGTGATTTGCTGGAAGCATCTGCAAGCAGATACTGTAGGTGTCCTACAACTCCAGGACAATTTATGGAAGTGGAACCATGTGAAATCACCTCACTAGCACGGGGCAAAGAGGTCATCTGACATAATCATGTATGAACAGTATATCCTTGCTCTTTTCAGTGGTTCACATGGCTGACCATGTAGCATCTCTATGAGAGAATCTCCAGACATTTATGAGAGGAAAATAGCACTGTTGTTTTCACCTCACAGATGGACAGTCTGTGGTCTCCTGCTCTGTGCTGAAGGGCACAACTGAAGACAGAACCCCCAGATAACTGAGGATAACTGAGGCACTGATCAAGACTGATTAAGGAGGAAGAACCTGTATTACACATTTCCTCTGAAATGGGATGTTATCAGGTAGTTAATCTGAGCGGTATTCATACCTAAGCATCTCATACAGACATCTTATTTATACATTGCTCTGAAGGCATCTCAATTGAAAGGGAGAAGATGTATATTATATTTTGCACATCTGCACATTGCAGCATTTGGCTATAGCATTTTTAAACCAGATCTGGGACATCCAAAAAAAAAATTACATATTATTACTCTGAGTTGAATTTTGAAGGAGGGCCTCACTCCTTCAAGTATAAATGGAAGCAAGGGAGACAGACTAGTTAAGTCAGGTGTCCAAATCGGTGGTGTGAATACTCTGCTTTTTCTAGTTCTAGATCTAGGGCTGGTCAATAGAAGACCTTTCATTATTTAGCCTACTCTATTTAAGACTTTCTTCTTTGTCTGACATATTTCTGTTTCTCATCTCTTCCTGATACTGACAAGAATATATTATGAAATGTCCATGGGGATGTTAGACTGGAGACTGTAGAAAGTTAGACTGTATTGTCTAACTTTCAGACCATATAATATCATAATTAGTTTAATTTCAACAGTAGAATTCAGATGTTTTAATGGTTATTACTCTTTTCAGGTTTTCATCATCCATCACATTTAATTTATATCAATTATGAGATCTTTTCTGGCTTACAACAGCATCCTTTTATTTTCCTGAGATGAAAGCAATATTATTATATATTTTTTTCAAGATTACTAGTATCTTTTGTTAGATGTTGACTACTTTTGGGGAATTCAGGAATAATTGAAGTTATTTGACAGTATTGCTGAGGTGCATATTAGAAGGCAATCTCTAAATAACTGCATCAAATCTAACTGATGTTAATTAGGTTCATTGTTAATCTAATGGTAAAATTTTGTCACTAGAACCCATAAACCTTTGAGTTTGTATGGAAAGTTTGTGTTTTGTAAAACAAAGTGGAAGTGGCAGGTTTCAAGAGAAACACATAGAGTTCTTGATGGTTTTATCCCTCCGTCTAACATATTGCCATACCAAGGAAATCGTTGGCACTTTGTGCATGTGAACCAAAAAGCAAAAGGAATAATTCTGTTTGCTGTTACAGGCAAGAAAAGGGAACATGGGTAACAAGCTAGACATCCCCTAGGATGAAGACTGATTGAATTTCTGTATGAAAGTCAAAGAGGATGTTTCATTTCTTCCTAAGCCCCATACTGAGACAAAGCTACACTGCCAGCAGAATGCTTTTACCCTCACTACTATACACACAATGAATGGCAATACACAGAAGCTGAACCTGGCAGGAAACATCAACACCATGTTATTTCTTAACACCTAAGGTTTTCTTTATTAACAGGAGCCCATGCACAGTCTTTTCTCAGCTCTTTCTCTTTGTTAATCTGTTTCTCCACAGAGGACTTTGGCACAAATCTTTGGCCATTTTTCTTCACCCTGTATAAATCTTTATTTTCTTGAACAAAGAAATCAGTCTTTCAGCTTTATCATTATACTTGACCCTTTCTTCTGACTAAATTTTCTGTAGTTCCATGAGAATTGCAATATTACCCTGCTTTCAGAGAGCTGACATAGAAAACTAATAAGTAAATACACATCAAGTTCCAGCAGGTAGAGAAGTTTGTACAATAATGGGCTACACGCACCCGTGAAATTTATTGTCTGAGGAAAGATTTGTCAGTGTCATTGACTACACTTGACTAGGTAGCATTTTCTGTTTAGAGAAAATGTAAAAAAAAAAAAACACCAAACCAAACCAAAACAAAACAAACCAAAACAAACTAAAATAATAATTTAAAAATAAAAGCCTTATGATTAGTTCTTTCCCTGCCATCAAGAAATTCCTTCTAGTTTGGAACTTAGGTAACTGAATGCTTAAGTTTGAATTGTATATCGTTTTACCACCGTCTCTTTGGTTGTCTTATCAGAGGGACAATAGTTCAGTGTACTTTGCCAGTTACTACAGGTTAGATCAAAATCCATGTTCGGAAATGTCAGTTTCCCACATTGTGGGATGAACATTAACTAAATGTTCTACAAATAAAACACACTAATCTTACTTTTTCTTTTCTTTTTTTTTTTTTCTTTTTTTCTCTTTTTTTTTTTTTTTCTTTTTTCTCCCCAAAATAGTTGATTAACTATCAAATAGATGATCTCATTAGAAAAATACCAAAACATACAAATCAATAGGACTAAGTTAAATGAGAAAGGATTACTTTTAAATGGAGTGCTTATCAACCAAAATCACAAATAAATAATGAAGAAGGGACTGTACTGCATTTGCAGGATAATTCGTTGCAAGTGAAGTACATGCCTCATTTGGTTATTCACTACGGGCATGTTCCATTATACCATATGCATAATTAGTTGAATTTCTGTAATTTGTTCCTCATCTGTCACAGGCAGGCACAGTAACAGGAGCTCATCCACCTACCTGCTTGAGAAGACTGGGCTCAACAGTTACTTTTTTGCTTTTGCTTTGTCATCCTGATATCTTCTACTGACAATGTTGCTAGGTACATAGAGAGGTGGAGGGAGTGGAGTGTATATGCAAGGAAGCACCACTGAATGGATTTATCTTTGACCTTCCACTAAATAGGTACTAGAATGACTACCAAAAATCTTCAGTATGTCATTAATTTACACCCTATCGATCTCACAATTATTTTAAAATATTACAGATTTATTTTTCAAGAGAACTATGGAATAATATGTTCTTGCCAGCTATTTTTCTGCAGGCCCTGATTAACTTCAGAATCAGAGGTTTCAGAAAGTTATACAAATCCTGTAAAAATAGCATTTCTGATATGTAATGCTATTATTTAGCACTGTTTTGCTGTCTTAGACAATGTTGTAAGTGATAAGGTCTCAACTCCCCCATGTTATTAATAAGAATGTTACTTGTATGTCCAAATGTGGGAAACTACAAAAAAGAGGTGTACTGTGTGGGGTACACTCTTAGCTTAGAGTAAAAACTCCGTAATGACAACTAAAAGTACACAGAAAGTGAGTGCTGCATAAGCTGTACAGAGCTGTACACAGTGAATTGAGTAAATCTTGAAAAAGTCTCTTAACATATATTTTGTTTCAAAAGACTAACATTAAAAGCATAATACCTGATGACAAATCTAAAATTTGTCAAGCTTTCAGTGTATCAGTGATGCTTGACAGAGTAACACATTGCTTTCATGTATTCATTTACTGTCTTTCTTCTTTATTTCAGACACCTGCAGATGTTTTAGAGTTCTTAGCTTAGTATTTTATCATTTGGCTTTGGAATTTAACATTAAAGCAAATCCTTACTTGAAACAGTTTTCCATTTAATCAAAAACAAGTCAGTGCTGTTTCAAAATGTATGTATTCTCATAAGCACTGCTTTCTATTCATTACTTCTTTTAATTTCATACATTAAAGCATCTCTTTCAAGTGTTATTAGTACAAATAATTTTTCCAAGGACTTCTAAAGATTCTCTTTTAATGTGTGTTTGCACTTGTTATTTCCCTTTTACAACTGCTGTACCCTTAGAAACACTTGTCCCTAGTTTTACTTAACCACAAAATTATCACACACATAACACTAAAATGGAAAAAAAACATTAGTGGTTTTATCATACTGGTTAATCAAGTTCATTATAAAATAACATGGCAAGAGGAAATGTTATAAGTTGACATATGTATCTGGAATATGGCCTTGGAAGTTATCAAATATATTCACATCAACCCAGTAAGTACCAGTGGTGAGGTAACATTTGTAACTTAAACTGCTCCACATACAATTAAAAACTACACATTAAAATCAGTTTGCAAGTGAAATCATAACTTTGTGGCTGAACCTTTCAGATAGTATCACTGTATTTTACATGTCATGAGTTATAATGTACATCGCTGTTGTCTATGTCATTAAACTTTCTGTGCATCTCTGATTCCAACAACTTCAAGGAATCAACATTAGGCTCTGATGTTATATTCAACAAAGAGAAATCAACAAGAATTTGAATGAGCTTTTTCTGTCAGTTTAATCTTTACAAAATTCTAGGAAACTTTTCTGACAGGAAAATGGAGAAGATTAAAAGGCTTCATCATCATAATTGTTTAATAGAACACATTTAGAAGGATCACCTATAGATAATCATGTTTAAAACTTATATTATTATGTTTGGCAATGATAGAAAATATGTGAACAGAGAAAATATTGGAATAATAAACTGCTACAAGTTTTTTATGAACTTATAAATTTTAATATAATTTAATATTTATTATGCATTTATTATTTGATTCTCAAATGTTACTCAGCTCATGTTTAGATGCATAGCAAATCAGAATACTAATAAAGACATCCACAAAATGATACAATTATACATAACAACATAAATTTAAATTTATAGATATTTTTGGCATATAACTTAAAATATTATTCAACTAAATGACAAGATAACATTAAAGTCCAGTATAAATATTTAAATGTCAAAACAGTTTGCCAGTGCTGTCTGTTTTGCTAGAAACTACCTTTGCTGTTCTAGCAGTGAATTTATACTAGTTTCATTTGAAGATATGACTGTCTTAGAAAGATTTTTTATGACATGGATTTAGTGTTTTATCACAGGCCAAAAAGTGAGGCCATCTTTTCTGTTTATTAAGTAATGGTTCTTTTCAGGTAAGCGCAGGAACTAGAAATAGTTATTGATTTTGCTACAGTTTTCACACAGGAAATTAAAGGCTTTATCTGCATTACATAAATCTCAGGTTGGTAAGATAATGTATTCTGAACACACTTTAGAAATGCATGACTGCTAAGATAAACAGGTCAACTCTGTTTGAAAGGTTAGTAAAATTTGTACATTTCAATATGTTGCTGGAATCTATAAAAAATGACAAATCACAATTACACATAAGTATTTCTGAAGCTATATAAAAATAAAAAAGAGCACCTGTCCCAGAAAAAGGCTATATTCTATTTATTTACTTTATTTATTGTATTGTATTTTTGTTTATTTATTGTATTCAGTTATTTATTTCTAAAATTAATGAACACCTTCAAGCAGGAAGTCACAGATATAATAATGCAAAATTATATCTACTCACAAGATTTACATACAATAATCACATACATTCTTGTATTAACATACAAGAGTTTCAGCAGTAATGTAGCTTACAATTCAGCAATCACTGAGTTGGGTTTGGATTGCAGAAGTGTTCTTTTGCTTCTTGAGAACATGATGGGTTTAGTGAAAAACACTGCATCTTTCCTATCCCCAACGTCTGTTTTGATGGTGAAACTACAGTTTCCTGGCAAAGCTTTTCAATTGCCATACATGATCAATAGTTTATTTAACCTGATTGTCCCTTCTATAGATTGTCTGTTACTATTTTTTACATTCTATGTTGACTAGGGAGATAACTGATCCTAGTCAACTTTCTTACATCACTTTATGTGTATGTAGACAGTTCTGTCTTCTTTCATCCACCTTTTTGCCAGACTAAACAATCCTGTTTTGTTAACCTTTCTTAATAGGTCTTATTTTCAGAGCTTTTGATGATTCTTGATGGTGCTTGTCTAAACCTTCTCCTGTTTGATAGTGTCTGATTTAAAATGTGGCTTTCATGTTAAATACAATGCTCCTAATGAAGAGAAATAAGGCTGAATGCCAAAGTGTTTTTACTTGACTATCTAGGTAAAGACTAGCAGCTGATGTATTAATTGACTTAAGCTCCTCTTTCAGCTTACAGGCCATGTACAGGCAAGCTGATCATTATATAATCTTCCCTTGTTCTCAGTTTATCTGTCATTTTTTGGTGAGCGATAATGTCCAGAAGACATGCCTGCATTTTAGTGGAAGCCAAGCACTGCTTTTTTGAAGCATGTTTTTTTCTACATTTGTAATCCACTGGTCATCTGGAATTAAAATATCCTGAATAAAGTCAGCTTCAGAAATACAATGGAACAGGTTCAGCTGTAGAAGCCGTAACTTCATAGAACTCAGATTTCTAATTTAAATTCTGCTTCCAGCCATTGATTTCTACGTTAACATTCATATTATAGATTTGCAACAATTTCTCCTGTTTGTAAGATTTTTTTTTCAAAATCTCATTCAGATGGAATCTATAAATAAATGTTTTAGCATAGGGTTAGCTAGGCTAGCATTAGAAATGGTAGATTGAGTGCAAACCAAAAAAGTGTATTTAACACGGTAAAAACAAGTAAAAATTATTATTATTATTATTATTTGTTTTTTCACTTTAATGATAACATGATTCTGCTTTGTCTTGTTAATTTTTTTGAACAACTTACAACTTACATCTTACATTTGACCATGCAGGTCAAATATTTTTACATGCAACAGCACAACCTTTTTCTGATATGTAAGCACAATAAGCTTCTATCCTTTGTGAGTTTGATTCTTAGTATTCTTAAATATTCCTAATAAAATTCTTGAACAGAATAAGCTGTATGCTTATGAACAACATCCTGACATTTTGTTGTCAGATAATCAATTTAAACATCAAGCAACCCTTCAATCTGCAAAGTGTATGCATTATTGCAAAAGTGTCAGTTTGTTTGTTTACTGGGCTAGATGTTCTGCAGTGGTGTCTCTTTTCCCATCAAAGGTCGGGTTAAAATTTTTTTCATTTTCTGCCAAAAATCTGTGGGCTTTTCATAAAGTTGTGGTCTTGTTTCTATCTTTCCTTTGCAGACCAACAGAAAATGTCATATGTAGTGCTGCCTGAGACACATCAATCTCATGGCAGATATATCATCTGTGAAACTAGTTCAAGAAAGCTGTCAGGTCTCATTGGGAAAATTAAGCTTTCTATTAAGAGAATGAATCAAATATGACAAACATTGAATGATAGGCTGGAAGAAGGTTTTGTTTGTGAAGTACATCTCAGCTTCTTTATTCACAATTACAGTAGCTTTTTGCTCCTCTAATTTATATGTATATATATGTATACATATAAATTTATTGCATTGTTCCACAGATTTAGGACATGCCATAAGAAATTTTTCAACATATTAATGTTATTCAGATCTGAGGAGAAAAAATGATGGTTCTCAAGTCTTCATTTAACAAAAACAAATAAAGAGCTTTTATAGGTGACCACTTGTCTGATTAGGTTCTACTGTTTTTCTTCTGCTTTACTTGTGTGAGAATATGCTTCTTATGGCAGGGATGTTGCAAACTGAAAATCCAGAAACTTTCCAGAACTTTCACAAACTGAAATCCAGAAAATAAAAAGCATAGCACAGCATAGCCCTAAGAAGTTTATTATTTTATTTCATCAGGTTATTCTAGGAATTGAAGTAACAAAACCTCATTTTACAATTGTTCATCTTTCCTTACTCATGCTTGTTTTTAGCAAGCACAACAGCATACTTCTTTGTCCCCTCACTGCAGTGCTTTGCCATTCTTCCCTGTTTTCCTAGACACTACCCTTCCTCATTTTCTTCCTACTTTTAGTCCGCTATTCTGCTGTTTTTCCTGTTGTCTTTTGTTCCCATCCTCTTTGCTCTCTTCCTGCTCCTAGGGGGGCTGTGCAGATATTCATAACGTGAAGGAGTAACAGTTAGGACAGTGGAGAGAAATAGCAAGTGGAGCGAAAAAAATCTCTTGAGGTATGCAACGTAAGTTTAATTTTAAGTCTTATTTTTTTTATTATTATTATTTTTTTTTATTTCTTAATTTTTATTCATAGAATGATTTTGATTGGAAGGGACCATTGGACCCTTAAGGATCATCTAATTCCAACCTCCCTGCCATGGGAAGGGACACTTTCCCATCATGTTGCTCAAAACCCCATCCAGCCTGACCTTGAACACCACCAGGGATGGGGCAACTACACTTTATCTCGGCAACCTCTTCCAGTATCTCACCACCCTCATAGATAAGATTTTTTTTTTTTTTTTTGATTTTAAGGTTGTGGCTAAATAACATTTAATCCTTATACCTATGTACATCTTGGTTCCCATGTCCAGTTTGAGGTCTGTCTTGATGTACTTTGAAAGGTTATTTCCATAATTTCAAAAATGTTTTTATGCTTGACAACCAGTTGACTCCGTGCATACTCTTAAAGTGCATTCATTTAAACTCTGACATTACACAGGATACTGTCACAAAAAGCTGACTGAATCTGCTGTAAAAACATGCTATTAATTAGATCTTGATTTTGAGAATTCCACTGACAGCAACTTTGATTCTTTTTTTCCTTGTACTGTTTCCATAACTAAAGTAAAACTGACAAAAATATTGACATATTGGTGGAAATGTGGTAAATCAGCCTCTGTGCTCTTCAGAAATTTTTTTATTGTAGTCTGTTTCAAAATAACTAAACAAATAATGGAAGAAAAAAGCACAGACACTGAATGCAAGAAAAAAGTAGGATCCTGGAACTAAATTACAGTACAATGAAAGAGCTAATGATGACTAGCTACAAGATAGCCAGTGAAGCTGAGACAAGAACAGCCTGAAGTAACAGTCACTTCAGAACTGATTGGTCAAAGTGTTAAAATTAATTACAACAGAAATACTCCCTTTGCCAAAGGATGAGATTAGAGGGAATAACCTCAGAAGTGCTTGGCTTGAATTTCTAATGTATTCTTTCTGCAAGTATTTTTCAAATGCTCAGAGTAATACTTAACTGATTGGCTGCAAATAGATACACAGATAAACTGCTCCAATGTACAGACATACCACTAATACTGTGAAGCTATCTTTGTGAATCAAAGAGATGTTAAATCATATTTGACTATCTCATTAGCTCTCTGCAGGATATACTTTTACATTCCAAATATCTGTAAACAGTCAGACTTCTCTTTTAATAATTAAGCTGCCAAAGCAGAGCTCACTCCATTGCAGAAGTGGAAAATTTACTGCAAAAATCCTTCAATACATTTGTTCTGGAATAGGAGAATATTAAGGATTTTAATAACATAAATATTTTAGAGTAACAGCATTAAAAGTTAATAAATAGATGTTTATACCTATATGTATGTACAAATGTATATATATATTGACAGTGACAGCAAGATAATTATGATATCTTATTTTTTTTTAAACTTGTTTAAAGTAATTTTACAGGCAAAAATGATGTCTGTTTGTGCAGTAATGATACTGTCCTGTGTGCCCCAAATCAGAATCTTAAACTGCATGATTGCATATCAGTTTTTCACCACTGAATATTACCTCATTGAGTTGACAGGTAACTATTTATCATTCTCTTCATCTTTGTAGTGATGTACATCCTTTAGCTTTATTTATTACATACAGTCTGGGTTTATCTGAACAGTTAACATTGGATAAGGGCCAGGTGCCCACCTGTTTGCTTACTCTCTCTTCTCCTCAAAAGGACCGATAGGGGAAAGTAAGATGAAACGTACATGGGTTGAGATAGACAGGGAGCTCACTTAGAAATTAATGTCATGCACAAAACAGACTCAGCAAAAATTAGTTTAATTTATTGACAATTAAAATAGATTTGGATAGTGAGAAACAAAGACAACAACTAAAAAAGACATTGTTTTGCTCCCTCTTCTCCACTCCTTTTTCCATGATCAGCTTTACTCCTGACTCCTCTACCACTCCTGCCCTGAGTAGCACAGCAGGATGAGGTCAATCCAGTTCCACTCTGCCACTCTTCCCTCCTCAGATTTTTCCCATGCTACAGAGTGGTTCTTCTCCCTGAGCTGCAGTCCTTCAGGACAAACCTGCTCCACAATGGTATCCTCCATGGGCTGCAGGGGATTCTTTGCTCCAGTGCCTAGAGCACCTTCTCTCCTCAGAGGGTTATGAGGCAGTGGAACAGTTTGCTCAGAGAAGCTGTGCATGTCCCATCCCTGGAGAAGTTCAAGACCAAGTTGGATGAGGCTCTGCGCAACCTGATCTAGTGGGTGGCATCCCTGCCCATGGCAGGGGTTTGGAACTCCTTGGTCTCCAAGGTCCCTTCCTACCCAAGCCATTCTATGATTCCTCCATTTCTACATTGACCTTGCTGTTTGTAGGGCTGTTTCCCACTCTTTTTTTCCCCTCCTCTTCTGCCTGTCTGGCATTTTTTCCTCTTTTTAAAATAAACTTTCCCAGAGGCATCACCATCTTGGCTGCTAGGCCCAGCCATGCCCTGCGGTGGGGCTGTTGGAGTTGGCTGGAACCAGCTCACCTCGCAGAGGCCCTGCAGCCTCCACTGCCACCTGTGGTATCTCTACAGTGTAGTTATGAGAATAATGAAGCTTTCCACAAACAGAAATTGTATAGATTTACACATTCTTCCATAATAAATGATAAATTTATATAAGCACAGCAGAGAGACTTTAAGTGAAACATCAAAAACCTCATCCATTTAATCCAAAATAAATCAGTAGCTATCATATATCAGGCTTTTATGAAAGAATGTGGGTGGCAACTATTGCCAACTATTAGTTTCAGTGCAGCTTTGACCTAGAATACACATCAGTTATAAAAAAAAAATTGATTGATAGATGTCATTTCTATGTACAGATAGAAATTATTCCTTGCAGAAACAAAGTTTTCTATGACAGATAGATTCAAGTGAGCCTGTAGAAATTACATAGGAAATTGAATAGCTATAATAATTCGTAAGGTTTTGCTAAGATCACATTAAGAGCAGAAATAGAAAAGCTTGGAGGGCTCAAAAAATAATAAAAATCAGCAGTCTTACAAAAATAAATATTTGGAAAGTGTAAGATGATTTTTAATACTCAAACTAATGAAAAAAATGTGCTAAAGACTTAAGTTTACCTACCAGCCTTGTAGATATAATTAGATCAGTAAAGGCTATGCTTTTGCAATGTGCAGAAATATCTGAACACAGAAAGATGACATTGCTAGCTGGGTAGGTTAGAATGATTAACTAGAAATTCACTTTCACAGCTAATATTCAATTATTTTTGCCACAGTTTCTTCCAAGAGAATTCACAAAACTGTTTTCAGAAAATAAATTTATGTAAATGAATTGTAGGAGCTTTTTAAAAAATACTACTTTTTATAGGGCACTTGTGCCAATATATTCATGGGAATATCAAATTTATTGTGACCAAAAAGGAGATCTAGTAAGGCTGTGATTTGTTTAAGCAATACAATTCAGTTCCAATAAAGCATTCTTATAGCAGGTCAAGTTGTCACACTCACTCTTCTACACAAGTTTTCAGTGGATAAAGCAGCAACACATTTTGTAAAGAACCACTTTTCTTTATGAAGAAAAGCTACAGCCTCCTGACTTAAAACACAGTCAGGCCCCGCTCTGGGTGAAGGAACCAAGTGTGATGCTCATGTAGCATCTCACTGCTGGCCAAGACATACACATGGGAAGAAGTCTGAGTTCTCCTCTTTGCCTCAATCAACAATTGTATCTAAAATTATATTTTATCTAATTTATGTCTAAAATTTTGGGCAGGTTGTTTGGAACTGAGATGGAAAACTAGCCTTCTCATAAAAGGATACAGGCTGCTGCACTTACCCCTCTGTCTGGCCAAAACATTCTTTGAGCTTTTCTGTGAAAAGTTGAGTAGGATGGAAGGTCTATGACAGTGACAGCAGCTGGGATTTTGATGCCTACTTTAATGTTTCTGAGCTTCCTAAGAACATGTGATTGCTTTGAATGAAAGCAAGCTCTTTCAGGCTCTGAAATCAGAATTTATACCAAAGCAAAATTCTGAATCTTTTTGTAATGGACTCACTCGGTTTGAAAGTGAATATAGCTTTAACAAGTTTAAAATTAAATGTGTGTTTGTGGAAGTAAGCCATCTTGATAATAAAAGGGTTTTAAAATGACTGACATAGAAAAGATGGGAATTTAATCCTCTTAGTACCACAGATGACTGTCTTATTTAACTGATGCTTTAAATGATGGGAATTCATTGCTACTAGAGAAATGTAAAACACATTAAAAAAGAGTGTAAACTCAAATATCTTCCCCTCGCTACCTGTATCATTTCTTAGCGGACTGATGCAAAAGCAGAAGTCTTCAAAGAAGGATTTGATTTTAGTTTAGGCCACCAACCACATTCTAGGTCCTTTATCTCTCCTGACTGAGAGATAATATCGTTTTTCTGATTCACCTGTTTGAATGACCTGTAGTTAGTTTAGTTAGTTTTAGTTAGTTTTACCCTCTTAGAAGTAAGCTGATAAAATTTTAAGACTATTATCCATATTTGAATGCTAGTGATCAATAACCTCTGTTATTTAAATTGACGAGCGAAAGAAAAAAAAAGATACAACCACTAGAAGTTTTATGCCAGCATAAAGCAGTTCTTTGGAACATTGTTATCTGCCTTCAAAAGATTTGGAGCATAGCAAAATTTCTGCAGAAGAAGAAAGGTAACATTGTGACAGTATTCAAAAAGGAAAGAAAAAATAATGGAACTAATTGTAAACTGTACTGTCACGACATTGTGTTTGGGCTGAAATGGGGTTTGATAAATTAACAGCCAAGTAGGTTACCCTTGTAAACACCAATTAACATAAGTATAAGGAAATAGGATGGTTATACTAAAAACAAACAAACAAACAAACAAAAAGCAAGCAAACATACAAACAAAAAAGCTTCCAATTATTTGCAAGGTGGCTGGAAAAGGCAATGAGGTTGTTCGGTCTGGTTTATGCTTAACACATGTAGCAAGATCCACATTGATACATGCTTCTTATGGTGTCCCGGAGGAATAGGCTCTTCGCTGCACATAATTTACTATTTTTTATTAGTGGACTGGTAGAACTGACTTGAACTTGAGGCAAACATCCTTTCAGATGCAAAGGAAGAGATGTACTCTGAAAGTGTTAAGTGAGTTTATTTCATATTTGAGAGAGGAATGATTGCTGCTGGGACACAGAGCATGTACAAATGTACAGTATCTACATTTCAGAAATGCTGCCTAGAAATTGGAGACGGTTCAGAGAAGAACCTTGAGAATGATAAGGAGATCAAAAAACTGGGCTCTCCCTAAAATATATAGCTCAAACAATTTGTCTAATAAAAGACAGGTCTGTGGGGGTGACCCCAGCCTAATCGATATATAATTTCCTGGGAATAGAAAACTATTAACAGAGTACTAGCAAAGAAGGAAAGTAATTGCCTATAGTAAGCATTTAGCTAATGGATTCTCCATCTCTAGAGAGTATTTATAAATCTATACTGGATATCATTAAAAGATATGCTTGAGATCAAACAGGAATTAATTCAAGGCATTCTGAAGTCTGCATTTTGTTGGAAGATAGACTAGATGGTCATGACCTGTAATGGAATCTAATAAACTGTATTTTCTTATTGATTAGATAATGTCATAAAATTAGTGAAATTCTGTTTAAACTGCAAGTTATTTTTAAAATAAGGCCTCAAATACTGTTTCTTTGATTTTTTTTTTTTTTTTTTTTTGGGGGGGGGAATATTTTTTGTGCAACAGGGTTGCTAATGACTAGAGTAAATTTTATATTTTATATATTGTTGCCCTTGTCTACTAGAGAGTTTACTGGGGTATGATTAATAAGATTTGGCCTGCAGCAGCAACAGCAGTAAAGAAAGTGCAGATCAGAATCACAGCAAAGTTTTGTTCTCTATGAGGAACTCACTATTCTGATTGATATTGAGCTACACAGAGTTTCTGTTTTTAACAGGTGTAATTAGAAATTTTAGTGTGTTAGAATACAAGTGAATTGTATTTCAGAAAGCCTCTCTTAAAAGGGTGCATCCTATGGAATTATTGCTAAAGTGGTGGAGAAAAATACTTCTGAATCCTTACTTTTTTTTCAGTTGTTAGCTTTTTCTGAAGAACATTAAAATATAGGATAATAACGGTGCTCACTTAATTTCAGAAGATAATCATAGAATCATAGAATCATGGAATCATAGAATGGCTTGGGTTGTAAGGGATCTTAAAGAGCATCTAATTCCAAACATAAGCAGGGACAGTTTTCACTATACCAGTTTGCTCAGAAATGTAGGAAATTTTGCTCAAAAAAGTAGGAAAAAGTTTCACAAGCATATGAAATAGAGCTAGAGGACACCTGTAGGGAAAATAACATAATTTTTATTTTTTTCTTTTTATGAAGACACAACAGATTTTTAATGACACGTTGAATGTTGTAAAATCATGATGTAAAATCGTTGAATAGCATCAGAGAGGTTTTCCACCCTCATTGTCTCATCTGGAGTAACTGACACACTGATACTTCTAGCTGTTAATTTTTTTTTATTTTTTTTTTAGAAGGTTTTCCTTTTATCAGTGCCTTGCATTAATTTCCACAGACTGAAAACATGACCGTGCATTGCAATATGCATTGCCATTCTGACAGTGGTCTGTGTTTCTACTATCTACCTAGGTAGTATTTAGAATTAGGAACAGTCTATTTGATTAGGTACTTGATATCAGAAACTGATATTTGATCAGATACAGATTCATAGAGAAATTCACTGATGTGAATGAAGCTGTGCTTAAGTGCAAAGTCATACAGATTTGGTGGCAGATATATTTGATGTACTGGCATCCCATATATACAAGGTTTAAAATAAAATCACATGTGTAGTCTGAAGATGCAGATAATGGTTTCTCTGCTTTTTTTTTTTTTTTTTTTTTTTTTTTTTTTTTTTTATCTCCCCACATTGTATCTATTGGTTGTGGTGTAGACAAATACTCAAATACTTGTGGTTACCTTTGTTAGTAAAAGATAATATCCTAAGGGTTCATTTGACGGAATGAGTGTATCATGAATGTATCTTAAGTATTGTGTGCTGGAAGTAAATGTAAAGTGAACATTGATTCTGGAACATGTCCTTACAACAAATCGATACTCCTGAACACAAAGATATGAATTTCCTTTGAAATCACATAATATATATTTTTAATGTATTAGTCTTAAAATTCCATTGTAAATGGTATGCTATAAAACTGATTTTAATACACTTAAGCATATATTATTCAAAATACATATGCTTCTTTTACTTATAACAAATTTTGGATTGTGGTGGGTGGACTTGCATCACATTTGTTCTGCTAAGGAAATGGGATGTATGTCAGTTAATAATGCATGCATTATACCTACTTTAGTCTTCTAAAGTAGTTAAGTTACAGTGCTCAAAGTTTCTGTTCTACATTTAGGTTATTTTTTATAGGATGATACTTATGCAACTTAGTGTGCTTACTTGTGTTCAATGAAATCCTTACTTTATACATGAACATAGACAAACTAGCAATATATACTAGGCCATACAGTGAAATGCTGAAGTCCATTTCAAATATTTGTCATTCAGCCTTGGAAACTAGTAGATGCAAGCAATACTGAGAAGCTAGTAACTGTGCAATGTATTAAAATGTGTTTACATTGCACTACAAACCTGTAGTCTCAGATCCTCAAAAGATGATAAGCAACTAAATCTCTCCTCAGAGACATCCTAATTTTCAAAAACCCAAGTGCCAAAGGGCCTTTGGAAAGCTTTATTGGCTGGAGACAGAGAAACTCAGACCATATAATTCAATTTACTGAAATAAAACATCTCTTTTGAGTTAGATATTTTTCTTTCTCTGGAAGAGGCTTCAAAAGTAACTTACTGAAATATTCTTTACAATACTAAATCATAATGACTGAAGCCTTCTCAAATTGTTTGGTCAAAAATTCAGAAAGACTTCTGTATTACAGTACTGCTTCTAGATCCTATTAGGGATATCCAAAGAAAGGATAGAGAGAACGTAGGCTAAGGATTGAGGGCTGGTGTAGGAAAAAGAGGAAGAAGCTGTAGGAAGACACAGCTATGTAGCTTATTATATTGTGGGTGCAGTGAGTAGCGGAACGATCTGGGAACTGATACTCTTGCATGGGGTTGCATACTCACAGAAAAAAAAAAAATCTTAATTTTCTCTCAAGTCACTTGGCTCAGATCTCAATTACAGTCAGCCTTTTGAGGAGGATATTGGTATATCAGATGGAAAATGTTGAATTATGGAGCTAAGAGGATTCCTTTTTAGGATTTTTTTTTCCCCTAGCAGGAAATTCTTTGAAAATTTCATATTAGCTTTTTGAGGTCTGTTACTCCAGTTTGCATAAAGCACTGGAAGCACGCTCTAATGATATGTAATAGTATAAATTTTTAGAATTGGAATATCATCTGTTAGTAAGTCACACTGCTTACACAAATCAAACTATAAATATAAGAAAGAGCATTTATTCAATTAGACCAAATAATATTATTGATACATATTGAATTAATTTGACTAGATGTATTTTGCATGAAATGGTAAATATATGTGATTTTTTGTACCCCATCATGGTACTCCCTGAAAGTATGTCAAATAATTGAATATTTTAATTTTGAAATACACGGCTGTGCAAAAGTTCCACAGTTATTTGTTCTGCTTGCAATCACAATTACGAATTGTAACAAGATATTTAAACTGGAGTGCAAGAAATCAAGACTTACATCTAAACTAGGTTGATGAAGAAATAGACAATGTACCTTTTCATGAAAGGTATTGGTGAACTGCTCTTAATGTACTTAGCAGTTCATGGACAAGTATATGCTAAGACCAATGAAAGATTAATGAATATGTTGTACAGTACAAATTAGAATTATATATACATATGTATATAATACAATGTAGTGACACTACATTGCTAGCTTAAAGAAACAGAAATCCATTCATCCAACCACCTTAAAAAACAAACCTTTCTCAGAAATCTTTCAGATTACATATATGTGAACACATCTCTTATTAAAGACATATTGAAGTTTTACAAGGAAAGAAAGAAAGATAAGAACACATATGCCAACAAAATGGGTTCTTACACAGTGATTGTGTGGTTTGATCTGATTTGTCTTGTACATTTGTTAGACCAACAAAGGAATGTGAAATTAGAAAGCAGAAGATTAAACTGTAGAGCACAAAACAGAAAAGTAGAATGAATAGAATGTAAGCCTTTGTTTTTATTTCATTGCTCAAAACATTCATTTCATGGTGATATTCAGTCTGGGTATAGTAAATATGCTACCACACAATGAAAGATGTGCTAAAGCATTTTAAAGGCAGAGCTATTACGTAGTTGCAGCTGCTCTGCCTTCTGGTGATAAAATTAATAAAACATCTCTACTGTTTTCGTCTGTTTCTATTGTGACAACATTAGTCTTTCCGTCTCTGGTACAAGACTAGAAAATGAAGAAAAACACAGTACAGTTTCCCAGTAATGCATGTTGACAGTTCCACTAAATTATGTGTGTACCTGGATGCACTGGAACATGGTGAGTCACTGACACCTTTTCCTTTATATATATATAAAAATATATAAAGGAATAAAAAAGAACAAAGAAGGTGAACTGAAAATTTTATACTAGGAAAATTAAAGTATTTCATTGTTAGTAGTTATAGTTGAACAGTATTATAACACATTAAATATAAAATGTGAGTTATTTGCTAATTCCTCCAGATCTCAGTTAACAGAAGCTCCATTAATTTCAGTAAGCAACAGATCCTCAATAGCTTTGCAAGTGTGTACCATAGTGTTTTTACTTACCTCTCAGGGTGAATGTGAAATATCAAACAGCGATTCTCAGTGTAATGGACCAAAATCTGTCCTCACCAAAGCTAGCAACAATGTATATGTCTCTGAGGATACAATTTAATGTAGAATTTGGTCATATACATTAAAATAAAATTTCTTTTTTCAGACCAGATTCTTTCCATGTACATTAAGACAGCAAAATAAACGTTATTAATATAACACAAATGCTTTGTTTCATACTAGAGCTACAAGTACATCTAAACAAGTGAGTTGGTTCTTAGACTAGCTTTCCTGATTTCTGTACATTCTATACATACTTTGAGCCTTTTTTGGCTGTTTCCAAGGAAATGTATACACTGGAGTGTGTGTGACAAATATGTATTGAAGCATTTTCACGTGTATTTTTTTTTCCCATCTAACCTACAAAACTTTATAACCCTAAGACAGATAATAAAAATAGGAGCAACATTTTATGGCTGTAATTGGACATGTTTAATAACAGAATAGCATGTCTGTCTTTGCTGTCATGGTAATAGGATAACAAAACCACAAATCTTACCCGCTTTCTTTATTGCACCTGTATTTTTGATAGCATAAGCAAAAAAAAGGAGGAAAGAGTGTCTTTGAAATAGATTGTCTTTTTGCTCCCATTTGAGGTGGAAATATGATTTGTTTTAAGATCATTTCTCATGTATTAGCTTACATAGTACAATAGTTGCTTCCAAGGTCAAAAAGATCCACCTAAGTTACTAAATGCTACTCACTGTGAATGTGCTTAGTGGAAGTAGCACACTTATTTATGTTTCCATAAGTGTACAGTTATAACCATTTGTTTTCTAATACATGTCTGAAGTAACAGAGAGAGAAATTAAAAACATCACTCATGCAGTATACAAAGTGGTCATTTTGGTCACTGAGGGAAAGGCTTTCATTTAGAGTGTTGGAACAAAATGCAGGGATCAGCAGAAGGCAGAGAAGATTTGTTGAGGTGTGGAGGAATCCTGTTGACACAAAAAGGAATCCTGAATTTTTATACATCTTCACAGTTTGTAAGACATATTTTTCAACAGCTCTCTTCTTACAGAACTTAGAATATGAATTGAAAATATATGAACCGTATGAAACTACAGTGTTTGTCACAGAAAGAAAATGCAGATGTTTTCTCTAGATACAGGTTAGAACAAGATGTTGCATATATGATTTCAGGAAAAAAATATCAATGTTAGCTGTATGTTGTAGTGGTATTCTTTTGGGCTGAAATAAAATCTATGTTGCAAACTTGTAAGAAAATATTAAGTATAAAAATTGTAATGGTACTACATTTTAATAGAACTGAGAATCAAAAATGATTTATTCAATACTAGTTCAGACTAGTCTAAGTAGTAATTCTGCTATATGTTTCCATACATAACAGGCAAAACAGTCAAGCAAAGATAACTGCACATTTTTAAAAAGGCTGCAAATTCAAAATTTCAGCAGGTAGGAAATAGAAGAATTATAGTTATTATTGTGCATATATTTTCAGATATATATGATTCAGAATTGTATAATACACTTTATTCTTCTCCAACCCTTACTTCATTTAATGCAGAGAATGTCCAGCACTTAAAGGATTAGCAACGGTCTAAGCCTTTGTTTTATTCTCATTGGTCAATGGATATCTAGAGGCATTACTTGCTGCATACTATTTAAATGTTGCATTAAAACATGTTTGTTTGTTTTCTGAGTTTTTATCTACAGTATTGCTACTGCAGTTTGCTGCTCCATAAAACAATGAATCCATTTTGTGAGGTCTCTTCTCTCAAGTGGGGATGTGGTATAGTCTGCAATTTATACACCAGTAGATACAGAGAGAGCTTATAAACAGAGATAAGTGCTAAATCTTAGGTAAGCAATTTGGGGTGTTTCAAACTACAGTGACATTGCTTTTGTATACTCAAGTACAACTCCAACTTACAAAACACAGAATGAACTATCTGCTGTGAAAAATTTGAAGACATGTACAACTTTTGCACAGGTCTACGTGGAAGATAAAGGGATAGTATTAAATTTTCCAGAGCAGGACCCTAATGATATGGCCCACAGATTCCTTTCTTCTCTCTAGTCACACAGAGATTAAAACAATATTCTACTATATCATTTCTTATACGTACCTGTGACAAGGCCATAGAGGGGACAAGCATATGCAACCTATTTGTACCTCCCCAGTCTCAGGGCTTTGGCACCAGGTCTTTGACATGTTGCATTACTTTGCATTTGTATCTCTGCAGTCTGTGGCTGAATAAGGAAGATGGATCCCTCCATCATGGATGGGGAAAAAGGATCCCTCCAAAATACACTTATCTCTGTAAGCACTCATCTACGGTCCAATGCCTGGGTAAAGATGTAAGTTTAAATCACTTATCCGAGCTACTGAAGTCATTGGAAAATGTACTTGTATAAAAAAGTATATATATAAACCGTCAGAAAAGATTTTGAGTTAAAATTCTGTGTAAGAGCTCAAGTTCTCATTTATAGCTGCACAACAGTTTATGAAGCTGTTCTCTTACTGCTTTTCTCTCAGCCAGAGTTTTGCTGTGACTTCACCATACTACCTGTGGGACCAAGATTTCCTTTGTGTTTCTCAGAGGGTTGCAGGCTGCAAGCTGGAATGTGACAGCCTGGACTTTTCATTTAACAGTGTGGATTATCATCTACTAAAGGCACAAATTTAGAGATGCTCAGGGGTTTTTCCAATGGTGTAGACAGTGGTTGAATGCAGAATAAGTCCAGGGACAAAGAAGGGTCATTCCTAAATGAAAAGACGCATTATAAACTCAGTGCATAATGGAACTCAAGTAAAGTGAAAAGAACAGTATTTTAGTAGTACTTCCTGACTCAGGGTGATTTGAGAAGGATATAACAAAATTGGATATACATATTTACGTGTCATTTCACAGATTTCTAATAACTGTATATTAAGCCCTTGATTTGCATGATGTGCCTTTGTATTAACACCTTCATGGCGTCTGTATGGGAAATATATTTAATTTAATAATTTATCAGTAAGTCTACTGGTGTGACTGATAGAAATAATAGGTGATTCTTCTATCTGTGGACAGGGAGAAGGTGGAATATTGCACATATTTTCACTAAAAAAATAAAAAAATAAAAAAATTGTCAATGGCAATAGAGTAGGGAGATTCAAGGATCTTTAAGTCTTTACTAGTGCCTGGAGGGAGCCTGCTCTAAATCATTCTCCCGTACTTTTTTGCTTTTCAATACTTTTCTCCAAGCTCTCTCTTTTCCAGCACCTTCTTTGCTGTACCATTCTAATCACTCTGCTAGCTCTGTTTCAAACAGTCCTAGATGTCCCTCCTGGGTTCACTGTGTCCTAGTTCTGCCTCGCTGCAAGTATGTCTACCTGCCAGCCCACTTGGTCCATCCAAAGTACCCCATTTCTCCCCACACAGCCTAGAACTTAATTAAATCAGTTTATTTTTCTTGCAGTTGTCTGCACTGTCATCGCTGGACTCTTACACTCAGCAGTGTATAATGTTTATGTGGCAAGGTTTTGGCAGTAGGGAGGCTGCAGGGGAGGCCTCTGTGAGCAGAGTCCAGCAGCTGCCCCATGTCAGATCAGAGCCAGCTCCAGCTGGCTCCAAAAGAGACGCTGCTGGCCAGAGTTGAGCCAGGGAGTGATGCTGGATGGGTCTCTGGGAGAGCAGATTTAAGAAAGGGGAAAAACAAACAAACAAACAAAAACAACAAACACAACAAAGCAAAACAACAACAAACTGCTGTGCAACTGTAGCAGGGAGAGAGAAGGGAGAAAATGTAGATAATCAGCTCTGCAGACGCCAAGGTCAGTGCAGAAGGAGGGCAGGAGGTGCTCCAGGCATGCAGCAGAAGTTCCCCTGCGGCCTGTGGAGACACTCTTGGTGGAGCAGGCTGTCCCCCTGCAGCCCATGGGTCCCACATGGAGCAGATCTCCATGCTGCAGCCCTTGGAGGAGCCCCTGGTGGAGCAGGTGGATGTGGCCTGGAGGAGGCTGCAGCCCATGGAGAGCCCCCGCAGGAGCAGGCCCCAGGTCAGAGCTGCAGCCCGTGAAGAGAAGCCCACGCAGGAGCAGGGGACCTGGGGGGAGCTGCCGCCCACATGTGAGTGCAGTTTGCTCCTGGGGGATGGACCCCGTGGTAAGGAGCCATGTGGGAGCAGTTCTGGAAGGGCTGCTGCCTGTGGGCAGCTCCTGCATTCCTGCATGCTCAGTTCAGGAAAGACAGCACCCTGTGGGAGAGACCCCATGTGGAGTTGGGGCAGAGAGTGACCGTGAAGGAGGGGTGGAGACAAAATGTTAGGGACTGACTGCAGCCCCCATTCCTAGTTCCCCTGCGCTGCTCATGGGGAAGAGGTAGAAGAGGATAAATGTGGGAGGTGTTTTTGGTTTGCTTTTAGTTCTCACTGCTCTAGTCTGTTAGCAACAGGCAATAAATTATATTAACCTCTCTACGCTGAGTCTATTTTTCCTGTGGTGGTAACTGATGAGTTATCTCCCTGTTCTTATCTCAACTCATGAGACTTTTTTCATCATACTGTCTCATCCTGTTCTTTTGAGGAGGGGGAATGAGAAAGTGGTATGGTAGAATTAAGTTGCCTGTTAGCGTGAAACCACCACAGGTAGTCTCCATTGCCTTTCATCTCCATGGTCTTAGTTCAAAGAAGTTCCCCCCTTCTGTCCTTCAGAAGCTACAAGTCCCATCACTTCCCACCCTCATCTTTTTCCTGTCCAGTCCCTGGGCCAGAGCTGCAGCCTATGGAGAGGAACCCATGCAGGAGCAGGCGATGTGGCAGGAACTGGCAGTGGACCCTGAGCTGTTCTTGAAGAGCTGCTGCCCATGGGAAGCCCATATAGGATAATTTTGGGGAGGGTGGCATCTTGTGGGAGGGACCCCATGTTGGAGCAGGGGAAGAGAGTGTCTGTGAAGGAGTGGAGGAGAAGTGCTATAGACTGACTGCAATCTCCATTCCCCCATTCCCCTGTATTGCTCAGGGGGAGGAGGTGGAAGAAGGTGGATGGGGGAAAGGTGTTTCTGGTTTCTTTCCTTTGTTTCTCACTTCTCTGTCTTGTTAGTAATAAGCAGTAAACTTCAATAATCTCCCTACTGTGAGTCTGTTTTGTCCGTCATGGTAATTGTTGAGTGACCTACCTGTTCTTATCTCAACCCTTGAGCCCTCTTCATCCTCTTCATCATATTTTCTCCCCCTTTCCCTTTGAGGAGGGGGAGTGAGAGACCGGTTGTCGTGGAGCTGGGCTATGTTGCTCATATGTTCCTATGTTTCTACCACACTATGGAAAAAGTGGTATTCTTTGGTTTACTTGAATGCTGCCCCATGTCTGAGAGATCAGCTACAGAGTCAAATGTGGGGGAGGCTGATGCTGTTTCTGTGGTCTGGAGGTGTTTTTTTTTTCAGCTGGGCTTTTAACAGAAGTTTTTTTTTTTTTTAATATAATAGAAAATTATTATATTAATATCCTATTATATTATATCCTTATCCTATTATATTATATTATATCCTTATCCTATTCTTAGAAGTCAATTAGTTTCTTATGTTGGCATTCTTTTTTCAGGGTTCATACCTTGGGTAAAAGGTTTTGATTTGAGACATGCTGGTTTTTTTTTTGTTTTTTTTTTTTTTTTTTTCAAAATTAAATGTAAGTAAAAAACAAGGACTTACAAGGTCTTATAAGAGCAGGTTTTGAGAACCTTAATAACTGATATTGTATCTGTTTAATAACTGATAGCTTGTGAGCTACTTGTTGGCATTCCACTGCAAACCATCGTCTGGACATCTGAAAAGATAGTACATTCCCAATGAATATATTGCTCACACGGCTGCCCTACCTCAATATGCCTTACATTCCCCATCCTCACTTCACATCACAGTAGCAGACTGACATCAGAAGTACAAAGAAAACCAAAGCAACAAAGCCTGATCAGGCAGCTATGACAGAACTCACTTTTGATGTGATGAATAATACACTTTGAAGTTATTTGGAGGACAATGCCCAAAGTAAAATAAGCCTAATCTGAAAATGGTTATATCTGTAAAAAAACACTTCAGAGAAAAACATGCAAAGAGTATCTCTGAAGCAACTACATTTATTGCTTGCTTATACACAAGAGTGATCAAAAGGGACTTTAGGGCTTTAGGGCGAGTACTTAAAGGATCAGGTGCACAGGTTGTGTTTGCCTCTGTCCTTCCGATAGGGAGAATTGAAGCTGACAAGTAGGCTCATCACATTAACATGTGGCTTTGGGACTGGTGCAACTGGCAGAACTTTGGGTTCTTCTATCATGGGAAGGTCTACGTGACAACGTGCCTGCTGGCACCAGATGGGATGCTCCTCTCTCAGAGACGGGTAAGAATTTTTGCTCAGGAGCTGGCAGGGCTGATAAATAGGGCTTTAAACTACAGTCAAAGGGGGAAGGGGAAAAAAACAGGCATGCCAGTGATGAGCTAAAGGATGGTGCACTAGAATCAGGGACTGTGTGCTGGTGAGGTCCTTCAGTCAGCTCCACAAGGTACTGTGTGTTGGGAGGCACATTTGAAGTGCTTCTACACAAATGCACGCAGTATGAGGAATAAAATGGATGAGCTAGAAGTCTTGGCCCAGTCCCACAACTACGACATCATCGGCAGAAACGATGGGATGAGTCCTGTGGCTGGTGTGCTGCAATAGATGGTAACAGGCTCTTCAGGAGGGACAGACAGGGTAGGCGAGGTGGTGCGGTGGAGATGTATGTGCAGCATGGGCTTGACTGTGTGGAACTTAAAGTTGGCGATGGCAAAGTTGGCCTCTGGCAATGGCCTTTGGGTAAGGAGTAAGGGATGAACAAATAAAAGGGATGACGTAGTGGGAGTCTATTACAGACCACCCAGCCAGGATGATAATGCCGATGAATTATTCTTTGCGGAACTACGAGATGCCTCAAGATCAACTTCCCTTGTCCTTATGGGGGATTTCAACTTGCCAGACATCAACTGGGATCACCACACAGCTGACACTAGCAAGTCCAGGAGGTTTGTAAAGCACCTAGATGATAACTTCTTGGTGCAGGTGCAAAGGGAGCCGACTAGGAAAGGTGCCCTCCTAGATCTGTTGCTGGAGAACAGAGAGGATCTTGTGGGAGATGTGGCAATTGGTGGCTATCTTGGTCATAGTGACCATGAAATGGTTGAATTTAGAATTTATGGTGACAGAAGGAAAACTGTCACTAAAACTTCAGCACTGGATATAGGGAAAACAGACTTCAGGCTTCTCAGTGTCAGTCAGCATGGTCCCCTGGGAAACTGCTTTTGAAGGCATTGGCGTCCATCAGTGCTTGTCAGTCTTTAAGCACTGCCTCCTAAAAGCACAAGATCAGGCAATTCCAAAATATCGGAAGTTAGGCAGATGGGGCAGAAGGCCGGCCTGGCTGACCAGGGATCTTCTACTAGAGCTTAGGTGAAATAAGAAAGTGTATGGCTGCTGAAAGGAGGGTCAGACAGTGAGGAAGGAGTACAGGGATGCTGTTCATATTTGTAGGGATAAAATTCTTGTGGCCAAAGCCCAACTAGAGTTGAACCTGGCCATGTCTGTGGGAGACAATAAAAAAAGTTTTTTTTAGATATGTGAACAGAAAAAGGAGGACCAAAGAAAACAGGTCTGCTACTTGATGGGGAAGGTCTCCTCACAGACAATGACATAGGCAAAGCAGAGACATTTCATGCCTTCTTCTTCCCAGGGTGCCCTGAGCTGGAGGACAATGATGGTGGGAATGAAAAACTCCCAACTGACCCTGAACATGTGCGGGATTTGCAGCTCTGTCTGGATCCATATAAGTCCATGGGTTTGGATGGGACTCATCCCAGGGTGCTTAAAGAGCTGGCTGATGTCATCGCGGGACCTCTCTCAATTATTTTTCAACGATCTTGGGAACCTGGAGAGGTCCCAGTAGATTGGAAGCTGGCAAATGTTGTACCAATTTTCAAGGGTAAGAAAGAAGACCCTAGCAATTATAGGCCTGTCAGTCTCATGTCAATGCCTGGTAAAATCATGGAGAAGATGATTCTTGAAGTTACTGAAGTGCACCTGGGGGACAATGCAGGCATTGGTCCTAGCCAACATGAGTTCATGAGGGGTAGGTCCTGCCTAACAAATTTGATTTCCTTTTATGACAAGATCACCTGTCTAGTTGATCAAGGGAAACCAGCTGATGTGATCTTTTTGGACTTCAGCAAGGCTTTTGACACGGTTTCCCATAGGATCATACTGGACAAAATGTCCAGCATACAACTTAACAAAAACATCATAAGATGGGTGAGCAATTGGCTGACGGGCAGGGCTCAAAGAGTTGTGGTAAATGGGGCCACGACTGGCTGGCAGATGTTCACTAGTGGGGTCCCTCAAGACTCCATTTTAGGGCCAGTCCTCTTCAATGTTTTTATAAATGATTTGGATATAGGACTAGAAGGAGTTCTGAGCAAATTTGCCAATAACACCAAAATCGGAGGAGTTGTGGACTCAGATGAGGGTGGAAAGGCCTTGCAGAGAGATCTGGACAGATTGGAGAGCTGGGCGATCACCAACCACATGAAGTTTAACAAAAGCAAGTGCCAGGTCCTGCACCTGGGACGGGGCAACCCTGGCTTTATGTACAGACTGGGTGACAAGACGCTGGAGAGCAGTTCCACAGAGAGGGATCTGGGGGTTGAGGTTGACAGCAAGTTGAATATGAGCCAGCAATGTGCCCTGGCAACCAGGAGGGCCAACTGTATCCTGGGGTGCATCAAGCACAGCATTGCTAGTCGGTCGAGGGAGGTGATTGTCCCACTCTACTCTGTGCTGGTGCGGCCTCACCTCAAGTACTGTGTGCAGTTCTGGGCATCAGTGATAGGACCCGCAGGAACGGTGTTAAGCTGAGGCAGGGGAAGTTTAGGCTTGACATCAGGAAGAGGTTCTTCACCAAGAGGGTGGTAGCACACTGGAACAAGCTCCCCAGTGAAGTAGTCTCTTTACCAAGCCTGTCTGAATTTAAAAAGCGATTGGACTGTGCACTTAGTCACATGGTCTAAACTTTTGGGTAGACCTGTGTACTGGGTCTGGCTGGGATGTTAACTTTCCCTGCAGCAGCCCATACAGTGCTGTACTCTGCACTTGTAGCTGGAACAGCAGTGTTATCACACCAGTGTTGTGTCTACTGCTGAGCAGTGCTGGCACAGCATTGGACCTTTCTCTAACCCTCCTAGGGTGTGGGCAAAAAGTGAGAAGAGAAACATCACCAGGGCAGCTGACCTAAACCAACCAAAGGTTCCATACCATGTGATGTCACATTCAGCAATAAAAGGTGGAAACAGGAAGAAGAGGGGAGGGGTGGGCTCTCGTTGTGAAAACATCGGTCCTCCTCCTGAACACCGGCTACGTGCGTTGAGGCCCTGCTTCAAGAACGTGCTCATGCATCGCTCAGTTGTGGGATGTAGAGAGTAAGTTCTTTCTTCTGCACTTCCACATAGCTTTCGTTTGTTTTATTTGTTTGTTTTCCTCTCTTTTTTTTTTTTTTTTTTTTGCTTTCCCCCTCCCTTTCCCCCTTTCCCCCTTTTTTTTTTCCCTTTAGTTAAATTGTTTAGTTCATAACAATCTTTCTTTAATTATTATTATTATTATTTCCCTTTAATTAAATTATCCTTATCTCAACCCATGAGTTGTTCTGTGCTTTCCTTCTTCCCCTCCTCATCTAAGGAGGGGGAGTGAGAGAGCGGTTGTGGTGTTTAGCTGCCCAGCATGGTAAAACCACCACAACCTGTGCGGTGCAAAGAGTTGGACTTGATGATCCTTATGGGTCTCTTCCAACTCAGGATATTCTATGATTCTAGGCTTCCTTCCCCTCCTTCCCCCTTTTTAAAATTTATTTATGAATATATTTATATATATATATATTTTTAAATAGAAACTTTGACTAACCTAACTTTAATCGTGTTTCCTGGAAAAAGAAGTAGTAGTTTCTTGTGACTCAGATAGTAATTATCAGACTACTGGATTTACATTAAACAAACAAACAAACAAACAAACAAAACCACACAACAGACAGACACAAAACCCCACCACCAACAGCAAAAAATTACAAAGGCCTTGGCTGATAAAATTACTTATTCTTAGAGATTGCAGACGTTCAGCAAATTAAAAAATATAATTACCTGGCAATCAACCCTATAAAACAACTTCTTCATAAATTCTGGGACGTGCTATCTTTTAGCTAAGTAAAAGGAAAGTTCTTCACAATCAGAAATTCTGTATAACATTCAAGAATTCATAGAAACCATTTTCTCCTTTTTCCTCTATGATCCCTTAATGAAATCAATGATGGAAGTTAGAATAACAGATATTTTTACAGTTACCTTGTCAGGTCTTCATCATACAAGCCTGTACAAGATGAAAAAATATACGTATATATTCCAGTTTAATGTTTTTATTTTTGAAATATAGAACATGCAAGACTAAGAAGGTAAAAAAGTACTACAGGAGATACGCATTAGCATCAAAATGAATTTAAATTCTTCTTCTTCTTCTTCTTTTTTTTTTTTTTTTCATAGCCACATCAGAGGTTAGTGATTTCAGTACAAATTTAATAAAAATAAAAATAAAAATAAAACTTTTTTTTTTTTTTTTCATTAAATAGCACATATTCTGGAGAGAAAAAAAATGGCATTCCCAAGGGAAAAATATCCCCGTTTTTCAAACATCAAACCTTTTTAAAACAAAAATACTTCAAAGGACTCACATGTTTACTCTGGAACTTCCATAACTGGCACTTTTCATGAAATGAAAAATAAAATATTTTCCAGGAGGGAATCAATTAAGGTATAAAGGTCTGTTTTTTAACACAGTCAGAATTTTCTCTTCTGTGCTCTATGTTCAGTGTAACTGCTACAGCAGGTTTTGCTCTGGGTAAGTCCTTATGGCTATATTACTTCCTGTTGAACATTTTAAAAGATTCTTAATTTTTGACTTGCAGCTCAGCTTTGGACAATCTTTTGCTGTAGACTACTTGATGACAGCTTTGGCATGCTTCCTTAATACTGACAGTACCTTCAGGTACTTTAGAAATTGAATCTGTGTTCAGCATGATGCCTTAAAGCAGGTTACAATAGCAACAACTGAAAATAACCAGAACAATGCACAGAATGTCAAGATAAAGTTCATTTGTTGTAACTGGATGAATTGACTAAAAAGATCACTTTTAGACAGCTTTTGATCTCAAGAGAGTTGTTAGGACCTGTTTGCAATAAAATTGGGAAATAAAAAGCCTCTGCAATGCCTTTTGTAAAGTCTATTTTAGTACTACCTGAAGTTAACAACATTGAGTTCACTTCTGATTGCCCAAGGGTTTTGCCCTTGTGTAAAAAACTACAGACACAGTTTTTACTACAAAGGGTGAAAGGAGGATCAAACTGTTATTTTTGTCACCAGGGATGAGTACAGACAAATAAAACTTAAGAATTGAGGTGAAAAAAAAAGTGAGGAAGCTGGAAAAAAAAAAAATCAACTTGCTTTACAAACCTTAACCCCCCACCCCAAACAATATTTGAGCATTGGTTGTCTTTTCTGGCTCTCAATAGGAAAGAAAAGACAAGGAGATTTTGGGGAATATCCATGCTATCTGACTTTAAGCACATGATTTGGATGCTTAGACTTTCTGTATTTTTAACCTTGCGATGGATGCTTACACTGGAAGCTCTGCATTCATGATATAGAGACTTAGCATTTCTAAATTCCCTCTGGTTTAAGTATTGAAGGAGCAAAGAATACCATCTTGGAAAATTTACTTTGGTGACAGAGTTAGAGACATGAAAATCTGCTTCCATTTCTCTTATTGCACAACAGCTTGCCTGGTCCTTGGTTTAAGAGCACATTAAGGGTTGCCAGCATTTCAGTCAGCCTCCAAAGGTTTACCCCAGAGCTGATTTTTAACCAACAGCTGTGCTGTGCAATTTAAATGTACTTCCAGTTTCTGACATGTCCCTGGCATGCCATCATGAAAAGCTGTTTTGGCAACAGTCTTCTGTTACAACAATTCCCTAAGTTTGGTGAATTGTCTTAAGGCAATTTTCAAGAACTTTACATATGTTGAAACAGGTTTTGTGCACAATGCAGCTAAAAGGGCTCAGTAGCTCATAGATGACTACACATCTTGTAGGCAGATGAAACTCAGTATTTCAGCAATTATTTGTAGCTGTATCATGGTAGAACTTTAAAATATTTTATATGGATAATTAGCAGTGCACTCAAATTCAATTATTATTATCGTTTTTTCTCTCAGAACATGGTACACTCAGAACTCCTATCTAGTAGTTGTGTGGCATTGTCCTAAATCCACTCTCTTTCTGGTAGAGGCTCTTGTAACGTAACTGTGGTATGACACATCTCTTGCAGGTGTATTTTTAGTTTTGATTGCAGCTTTTCTATCAAATATATTTTTGGGCATCCAGTGGCAATTTTATAAAGAGTAATTCCAAAATAAGACTTCAATCATCTCACATCAAACTGGCAGCCCCACTGAGCATTGCTCACTGAAAGAATGGAGCAGGCAGCCATAAATGCCTTCACATTTATTGGACTGACTAGATATTTGAAGGTTTTGCTTGAAGCTTTCTCAGTCACAGTTACAATGATAAAATATCAGTGCTGTGCATTGTTCTGCATTTTGGAATAAACTGAATTATAAAAACAACAACAACAACAACAAAGAAATTTGCTGACTAGCTGTGGTTAGTAATCTAGTTCTTTCTCCCTGTAAACACTTATCTTCTGTGAAGCACAGGAAACAGCTTTTGCCAGTCATCCAAAGGGATCAGACTTATAATTCGTGGGTATGTGGATGGCTCTTAATTATTTCTAATTAGATTCTCGCTTTATGGTTGTTGTCAGTACACTGTAAGTAACAATTTGTACACTAGAAAATGAAACAGAAATGATTTTTGGAGTGCTTATAAGGCAGCAGCAGCAGCAACACATGTACATCCAGCTGCAAAAACTTACGTAACTTGCACAGCATTATCCTGTAGTGCACAACAGAAGCTTGCAGGTTGCATATCAAAAAATAAATGGAAAAAGGAAGGGAACGAACATTGTACATGGGTAAGGGCAGCACTCCTAGTTAAAACAGCCTTATCATAACTCAGAGGCCTAAGCAAAATGGTTGCATCCCTTGAAAGAACAGCCAAGGAACTAGAGAACATTTTGTTTGGGCTAATGTTTGTTCTGAGGGAATACAAAACCTTGTTGTTGCCCCTCTCTGCTTCTTACCCCTCTCACATCACCATCTCTTCCTGCTCTGGCAAGTCCCTTATAACCATGACTCTGCAGTGGCAACATTTTAGTTGCTCTGCTCTTTAGACCTCAGGCAGACAACACAGCCTATGAGCTGAAAGCAGAAGGCAACATTTCTGCCTACTTCTAAATTTTCCTTTTCGGCATTACCTCAAAAGAAAAGAAATATGCTTTCTGGATTTTGGTTTTGAGTGGCAAGTGAGGATCCAGTACCTTGCACAGGCAGCTGAAGTAAGAACCATCTCTGTGGGAAGCAGTTGGAAGAGCCCATCACGTTGCAATTGGGGTCATTTCAGCAGGACCTGCATTATGACATTGTCAGTATGGACAGGTAATCTCAATCATACAGTCATTTCAGTGGTGAGGTTTAAGAGAATTAACAGACTGAGGTGTGAGATTTTCTGTCAGATTATTAAAAACTCAGCTCAATTTTTCATGCTACAGAACAAATAAGAGTTAAAAAGATTTTTTTAACATATATAAATATATATATATAAAGCCATAGCTAGCATTACACAGATTTTTAAGACCAAGATCCAGGACTTCATTTTCACATGCCAATGTAGTGGGCCATGACTTTGTAAGAAAGTCTGAAGAGAGTCTGTTTTCACCTCCTACTACTTTGGGTGAGTTAACAAACAATATTACATCCCATCTGGCCTCTTGATTTTCATATATAATGCTACAGGATATAGATTGTGCACATTATAAAACATTGCAGCAGGTTATCCTGTCATGTGAATCAAGATTACATAGCTGTAGCACAGCACCATTTTACTTCATCTGTGATCATGGCCACAAAACTTTTTAAAGCAGGTGGCTAATTTTTCTTCTGCCTCTTGCACTGTTCTCCACTTTCTGTGGTTACAAATTAATTTATATTCCTTTCTTCCTTTCATTAGAAAGTCTGCATTACATATTTAAATATTCCGTGGTTGTCTTATAACATCTTATTTTATTTAACTTTGAATTTCCTTATCCTTATTGATGTTCATGTTTTATTTATTCACTTGAGTTCAATATTCTCAGTAAGGTGCTGATCTTCAGAAGAAATCTTCAGTCACAACAGAGTTCAATCAAATCATAGTTCTGCAAGTTGTCTGCCCAGGTTAAAATTAAAACATTATACTTATCATCTGTGTATGTGAAATGGAAAAAGGATAATTATGAAACTCCTTTTAGAAGCTGAAAACAGAAGCTGGATGATTTTTCCATTAATATCTTTCCTATAAAATTATGGCAACTTCAAACCTTCTTCTAACCATGTATCTAAATTCATTTATTACACTTTTGACATGCACCTGAGGACACCCCCAGTACAATATTAAAGAAAGACAACATTAAGAGGCTGCTAAGAGACCATATTAACCCTTTGTCTGGTACAGTTGCATGATGAAAAGATTCCCTTTCGTCTGGCAGTCACCAGGGATTTCTTTTAAAAGTTTATCATTCCTTACTTTGGTATCTATAGAACTTCAGTGTTGGAAACCATAAAATCATATCCTAGATGGGTTGGAATACCATCTAATTCCACCCTCCTCCCATGGGCAGGGACACATCCCACTAGATCAGGTTGTCCAAAGCTCCATCCAACTTGGTTTTGAACACCTCCATGGAAGGGGAATCCATAGCTTCTCTTGGCAACCTGTTCCAGTGGCCTCATCACCCTCCAAGTAAAAAATTTCCCACTAACTAATACCTGGTCCAGAAAGTTATCCTCAACATGCTCTAGGAGTCTCCTGGATTGCTTACAGCCTGCTCTGTTGCTTTCCTAGCAGATGTCAGGGAGGTTGAAGTCCCCCATTAGAATGACAGCCTGTGAGTGTGATCCTTCTTGTACCTGAATCAAGAAGGTCCTGTCAACTGGCTTCCCTTCATCAAGTGGCCTGAAGGAGAACCTAATGATAATGTGTCCTTTATTGGTCTTGTCCCTGAGTTTTACCCACAAGCTCTCAACCTGGTTGTGACTGTTTCTCAGAACAGCTCTTCACAATCTATCAATTTATTTCCATAGAAGACAACATCCCAGCCTTTCTTTCCCTGTCTATCTCTTCTGTAAAGCTTGTAGCCCTCACTTGAAGTGTTCCAGTTGAGTGATTCATTCCACCACGTTTCTATGGTAGCAATTAGGTCACAGTTTTCTGATTGCACCAAGGTTTCTGACTCCTCCCGCTTGCTTCCCCTAAGGTGTGCTATGATGTGGAGGCACTTCAGCTAGGCTGTCAGCCCCATCACCTTTTCAGTGGAGCAGCCACTAATTACTTTGGGGTGATTCACATATTTCCCTGTTGCTTCCTGAAGTGTCGGTGTTCCCTGTTTCTCCTCTGTAAATCCTTGTCCACTGCTGAATCTAGTTTAAAGCTCTGCTAATAAGTCTAAACAGCTTGCCTCACAGAACACTCTTGCCCCACCTGTTCAGGTTTGCTCCATCCAGTGTCAATATGCCTGGTCTTGTGGAGGTTTGTCCAACATCACAGAAGCCCAGACCCTGAACATGGCACTAGCCACACAGCCAGTCATTTGCCTGATCCATTTATCTTCTTTTTGGGTCGCAGTCTCCAACTGGGAAGATGGAGGAGAACACTACCTGCTCTCCCAATCCCCTTAACAACTTTCTGAGGGGCAGAAAGTCCAGGCTAGGACTCAAGGCTATCAATATGTTATTATCAATGTTATCTCCAGGGGTGGCCTGGGCAGCTGTGTGTCCTGTTGTTGCTATTCATACTAAAAGGTGAACAATGGGATGAAACGTGCCCTCAGTGCGTTTGCAGATGACAAGACTGATTGTCCCAAGAGTGGGGCAAGCGGTTGGTATGGTGAGGAGTATAGTTTACAGGCAGCTGACCTTGGCAAGCTGCAGAAATGATTTAATGGGAACCTCGTGAAATTCAGTTAAGACAAATATGAAATTCTGCACCTCTGATGGAGTATCACCAAGACACTACAGGAAAACAGTTTTACAGAAAAGGACTGTAAGGGAGGGTCCTGGTATACAATAAGTTGAATGCTAGTCAACAGTGTGTCCTTGTGGATACGTGGATTAATTACATTCTGAGCTGTATTGGTAAAAGTGTAGCTAATAGGCTAATGGAAGCAGTTATTTACCTCTGTTGAGTTCTTGTGAAAGCACAGGTAGAGTACTTTACCCAGTTTTGGTGTCCCTGGGACAAGAAAAGCATAGATAACCTGAAGAGAGTCCACCATGTTGTTTACAGGGCTGGTGCATCTCATGCAAGAAGAATCCAAAAGAGTTGGGTTTTCTCATCCAGAAGACTAGTGGACTGAGGGAGAATCTATTTTCTGTCTTCAGCTACATAACCAACAGTTTTAGAGAAGACAAACTCTTCCTGAAAGGGACAGTGAAAAGATAAGAGGCAATAGTCACAAGCTGCAGCAAAGGAAATTCTGACAAAATGTCAGAAAAGCATTTTGCACAGTGAATTTGATCAAACACTGGAACAGGTTGCCTAGAGAGGCTGTGAAACCTTTACCCTTGATTATATTCAGAACTTGACTGGACAGGGCCCTGAGCAATCTCATGTAGCTGAAGTTGGTTTTGATCAATGGGTTCAGCTCCAGAGGTCCTTTCCAACCTAAATTATTCTATGGCTCTATGAGCTTCTGGGAGTGCACAGCTAGTTGATACAAGTTTAATGTGTATGTCTGATATTTTCTGGTCTGGGACAGTTTACTAACTGGTCACATCCCTGCATGGACATGACTACACTATTATAAACCAGAGCAGCTGGTGCCCAGAGGCACTATTTCTGTTACAGATTTATTGCATTATCCATAATATCCCAGCCCCTAATCCTCTGACTAATAAATATTTGATGATCTTAACTTTAGCAAACATCATGCAAATCAAAACAGATAATCAGGTGTACGCAGGCCATCTCCCGTGATCATGCAGACCTGTTGAAGTCAAGAGAAATTAAGAGAACTTGGGGACATAACCAGGTTTAAAGAACTCATTAAGATCACCCTTATGATGTTTAAAGAACATCATAAGATCACCCGTATGGTGGACCAAGGGAAACCAGCTGATGTGTTTTTTTTGGACTTCAGCAAGGCTTTTGACACGGTTTCCCATAGGATCCTACTGGACAAAATGTCCACCATACAGCTAAATAAAAACATCATACGATGGGTGAGCAATTGGCTAACGGGCAGGGCCCAAAGGGTTATGGTAAATGGGGCTGTGTCAGGCTGGCGGGCGGTCACCAGTGGGGTCCCTCAAGGCTCCATTTTAGGGCCAGTACTTTTCAATATTTTTATAAATGATCTGGATGTAGGAATAGAGGGTATTTTGAGCAAGTTTGCTGATGACACCAAACTTGGAGGAGTTGTGGACTCAAATGAGGGCGTAAAGGCCTTACAGAGGGATCTGGACAGGTTGGAGAGCTGGGCGATCACCAACCGCATGAAGTTCAATAAGAGCAAGTGCCGGGTCCTGCACCTGGGACGGGGAAACCCTGGCTGCATGTACAGACTGGGTGATGAGACGCTCGAGAGCAGCCTAGAAGAGAGGGATCTGGGGGTCGTGGTAGACAGCAAGTTGAATATGAGCCAGCAGTGTGCCCTGGCAGCCAGGAGGGCCAATCATGTCCTGGGGTGCATCAAGCACGGCATCGCTAGTAGGTCAAGGGAGGTGATTATCCCACTCTACTCTGCGCTGGTGCGGCCTCACCTCGAGTACTGTGTGCAGTTCTGGGCACCACAGTATAAAAAGGACATGAAACTGTTGGAAAGTGTCCAGAGGAGGGCTACGAAGATGGTGAAAGGCCTTGAGGGGAAGACGTACGAGGAACGGCTGAGGTCACTGGGCCTGTTCAGCCTGGAGAAGAGGAGGCTGAGGGGAGACCTCATCACAGTCTACAACTTCCTCGTAAGGGGGTGTCGAGAGGCAGGAGACCTTTTCTCCATTAACACTAGTGACAGGACCCGCGGGAACGGGGTTAAGCTGAGGCAGGGGAAATTTAGGCTGGACGTCAGGAGGGGGTTCTTCACAGAGAGGGTGGTTGCACACTGGAACAGGCTCCCCAGGGAAGTGGTCACTGCACCGAGCCTGTCTGAATTTAAGAAGAGATTGGACTGTGCACTTAGGCACATGGTCTGAACTTTTGGGTAGACCTGTGCGGTGTCAAGAGTTGGACTTGATGATCTTTAAGGGTCCCTTCCAACTCAGGATATTCTATGATTCTATGATTCTATGATTAAGTTCCCAAGTTCTTTACATACAATGATTGTAAAGGGAAAACTAATAAACCTAATGATCAATTAACTTCCACAGAATATTTCAACAGTTTTACAGTACAGTTTTAATACTGTTTTAATATCTTTAATACTGTTTTAATAAAATTTAGTCACAGCAGCACATACATTTAATTGTGGATGTTTTGAAGTTATTTACCACAATTATTTGTTCATTTATTTATTTCCTGGAATACAGCAAACATATAAGAAGCCTCAAAACTGGAGGCAATGTAGCTATAGAAAAAGAAGTCTATTTTCTGATTTGTTTTTATGGCACAGGTATCAAGAGATCAGTCTGAGTGGAGTTTCTTGTTCTCTGATGGCCACTCTCCAAACAATAAAAGGAATAGCTTATATTCTGAAATTAATGTTCATGATTTTTTGTTCCTCTTTCAAATACAAAGAAAACATTCTTTTAATTCTCAAAGCCAATTACTAGATTTTTTTTCTTTTTTACTTGCAAATAGTACTTTATTTGTGTTTGTTGGATTAACTTAAATGAAAGTAGCTGTTTCATTTGAAGACATTAAATGGTAGGTTGTCTTACTCAGGATGAAAGAAAGTCAATACATTATCACAAAATCTTTTACATAAGTAGTTCTTCTGATAACAGGCCACCTGATGACAGGTATTAGAATTGCACCAACTTTTGGATACATTTGTTGAGGCATATCATTAGGTGGCATAAAATGGTTTAAATGGATCTCTACTATTTTACAATAGTTGTAATGTTGGTCTGTGATAAAGCTGAGTATTTACAGAATTCATTACTGAAACTAGAATGCACTTTAAACGCTTTTAATAATATTATTTTAGCCTTTCTAAGACAAACTACCCATATCAATCTTCTAAAAGAGTAAAAGATTATTTTCCAATTGTCTGTATTCACATGACCCATATCATGCACTATTTGAACAGTTCATAGGCTTGAGCAAATATCTATGACAATATGACTGAGATTAATAAGGCCAACTGGAGCAGAAATAACTTATGAGTGCCAATCTCTTTTGAAGTGTTCAGTGTTTTAAATGAGAAACCAAGGCATCTCTCTCTGCCTTTCATTTTAGTTTCCTAACCCTTTCCAAATTATCTCTGTCATATTATTTCTCATAGTTTTGGCTGGGATTGAGTTAATTTTCTTCATAGAGGCTTGTATGATGCTATGTTTTGGATTTTTGATTAAAATAATGGTGATAACATGCTGATATTTTACTTGTTGCAGAGAAGTGCTCACAAGGAGCCAAGGACTTTTCAGCTGTTGGCGCTGCCCTGCCAGTGAGAAGGCTGAGAGTACACTGGGAGCTAGGAGGGAACACAGCTAGGACAGGTGACCCAGGCTGACCAAAGGGATGTCCTACACCATGTGGCATCATGCTCAGCAATAGCAGCTGGAGTAAAGAAGGAGGAAGTGTGTATGTGTGTGGGAGTTTGGAGTGATGACATTTGTTTTCCCAAGGAACTCTTGCATATGATGATCTCTGCTTTCCAACAAGTGGCTGAACACCTAGGTGCTTGCTGATGGGAAGTAGTGAATGAATTCCTTCTTTTGTTTTACTTGCACATGTGGCTTTTACTTTATCTAGTGAACAGTCTTTATGTCAGCTCATGAGTTCTTGCACTTTTACCTTTCCAGTTCTCTCCCCACTTCCACCTGCTGAGAGTGAGCAAGCAGCTGTGTGGAGCTGAGTTGCTTGCTGGGCCTATACCACAACACTATTTCACTTAATTCTTCCAATTACTTACTTTTGTGTTTCCTGCCTCAACAACTTGTCGTTTCTCCCTTGTGCATTGCTAAAGTTTCATACTCAACCTGAAATACATTAAAGGGGAATAAAAACATGAATGTTTTTCCTTCAACAAAACCCCTTTATATTTCTCATTTACAATGTGCTGATGTTCAGTGGAAGTCTTTTATTGAATTTCTTACTAATCTTCAATAGTGTAAGAAAGAAAGAACTAATTATCTTCTAGTCTGGCTAGACAAAGAGAGATAAAATTAGACATTATTTGTCTTTGGTAGAGAGCATTACATATAAATATATATATTAAGCGAATAATAGGGCAAGGCAGCTAGGTGTTGAAATTTGCTGGACTAGAAGGTGTGTGGAGTATCTGAGGAAGTTTTTGATGGTTAGTGACACTCAACATATTTTGAGAAATCATTATGAGGCTAAGGTGTTTTGACACCAAAGCTTTTGACAAAGCATCTCTAAAGTCTTGATGACAATAATAATGTTTTCATGGTGAATGATGAAAATGAAATGATTAATTATGGGGAGTATATTTGTATACATTTATATGCATATACACATATATGTGTAAATATAATAAAATAAATAGGATGATGAAATAGCTTGAGTTATACATGTAAAAAGACATGTAAGACAGTTTCCTCAGAGCTCTCCCTAAGATACATGTAAGACATTCAACAATGTGATTCATAAGGCTGAGGTTGCCTGGGGATCTGTCCTGATCAGATTGTTTGTTCTGCTGAAGGGAGAAGGCTTTATCTTCCCCTTCCTCCTCTTTGGAGCTCTTCATTCCCATTCATTCTATAAGGGAAAATGAGGAGATGAGAGCAAGATCTCTTGTTTTTAATTATGCCAAGATGGAGAATCAGTTGATGTTGTCTAGTAGAATTACATATTAAAGGTACATGTTTGTGCTTGACTTTGACCTTTTATTTCTACTAAAGAATGCCCTAGGCTTTTTGAATTAATTTTGGTATGGATGTTCACAGGCAAAGCTAGGAAAAGTAACTGGAATGAAGCTGGTCTTGCTATCTCAATCCAGTGTTAGAGTTGGCACTACGTTATTCTGCTGACAAGGATTAGGTTAAACCCTTTTGCCTAAGTATTTCTATAGCCTGGGAGAACATGATGGGTTGGTGGTGAAATCCTGGCTTCATTAAATTGAGCAACAAAACTTCCATTGGTTCCAAATACTCACCCAGACTGAGGGACTACTAGCTCTGCTTAATGATACAGCAAAGTGTTCATGTCTAGGATTTAATACTCTGGTAACCTCAACACCTTGCTCCAGCCTGTGCCAGGCATAATCTCAACAATTTGCATTTCAGAGTGCAAATACCTAGCCTAGGAATGACCAGAGGTAAGACAGGGTTATATTACATCCTAGCATTCAAAGCATGATGGACAGCAAATGAAATGAGGAGTGCTGAGAACAAGGAAGATTCAGACTGTCTAAACAGTCATTTTTCAAATCCTGTTTGGAGCACTCCTATTATCATTCAGCATAACAACATAAATATTGAGATCAACGCGCTAAGTGTAAATTTGTTGAAAAGTCTGCAGTTCTATTAGAACCACTCAATCTACCTGATTGTATACTTTTCAACATGCTGCTTTAGTATTTGAAGTTACAGTTATCAGAATGCCTACTAACTTTTAAAACTATTTCCTTTCATTATCCAGACTAGTGTCTAGCTGGAATTAAGTAAAGGAGGAAATCTGTGCTTTGTGTAGTAGGGAAAAATGGCACTTTTTTTTTAGGTCATGTGCTAGCTATAGTTTTACACGTTCTTGAAATAATTTACAGGAAAGGGAATTGTTTGTTTAACTTTCTGACAACACAGTATTTTAAAAAATACTCATTTAATTATTGGTTTTAGAAGACAATAATATTTACAATTAAGTCTAATAGTAGTTTTTCTTTTTTTTTTAATTTTTAAAAAAGAAAACACAAAATAAAATCTAATACAGGCATACACTTCTCTTGAACTCTTATGACTGCCAGTATTTCCCTTTATCCCTTATCACTTGACTCAGTGTAAAGACACCTTGGATGTGGTTGTGTCAGGAGCTAGACTAAATGACTTATGTCAAGAGAGAGATTGTTTCATTTCCTGCTTGTCATGGACAAATGATTTTTTTTAATGGTCTCTCCACATCATGCTTTCTGAGATACTGCTTGGAACACTGCATAGAGGAAATACAACTGAGGGCAAGACCTTGGCATACTTTAATATAACTTCTGATCTGGAGCCTAGAAGATGTGTCTTTGAGCCAAATTTTTTCTCCTAAAGCATGTAAATCTTGGCACAGATAGCCTACCTTGGTAAAGGAAGAAGTTTTATATTTGTACATGTTTTTGTTTAAAACTGAAAAGGTTTTAAAGTTTTTTTTTTTTTTTTTTTTTTTTTCTTACATAGGTAACTTAGCTGCTCAAAACTTTAGATTCTTAGAAAAAATAATCATACCATAGATGTGAACTCAGAACTACTAACATAATAACACTTTCTGTTGGGTTTGCAATCATTCTTCCTGGTGATGATAACAGCTTTATTTATTTATTCATTTATTTATGAAGCATGAAAATCTACAATAGACAATAGTACTAACAGAAGTTGCCCCTCAATTTTCAAGAATAAAGCAAATTCAGTGATGGTCTTTTGTTATCATCACCTTAAGTACTTAACTGTACAACAGAAAGCTGACTTGAATTTCAGCATGAGAAAAGTTAATAGATGTTCTCCATTAAGGACAAACAAGAAAAGTAAGTAAAGAATTTTTCTTTGCTCACTCCACTTTTTCTATGGAGACAAGACTGTGCAAACCTTGTAATAAATACAAATCACCTCTTCTTCAGTGTTGTTTTATCTGTGCAGAGCCAAGGCTATATTCTTCCCATTGCAAGGAAGTTGCAGTCTCAGGGACTCTGTTCTTTCTCATCCCTGCAGAATAACTACTTCAGGTGGCAACACGAGCAGATACTGGACATGCAACTTGGGTAATAACAGTTCTTCTGCCACACATAGATTTATAAGATGTTACAGGCTTGCCTATAAGGTCTTAAGAGCTGTAAATCCAGTTTAAATTCCTCAGTCAATTAAGTGGAGACAGAATTTACCTACTGCTGCAAATATTCAATGCTGTCTCTTAGAGGAGTGTCACTTGGAAAGTAACTCTGCACTCCTTCAGTCCAGTGGTGTTTCACGGTTCTCTGTGTTGGAAGAGCCAAGGGTTCTGCTGAACCTGCAACAGGCTCACAGGACTGTCTTGGACCTTGCTTCTCATCTGCCATGTTATGTGCTGTAACATGACTTTGGCACTATCCTCACATAGAATCATAGAATGGCTCAGGTTGGAAAGGACCGTAAAGATCATATAACTCCAACCCCCCTGCCATAGACAGGGATGCCAAGCGCTAGATAAGGTGGGCCAAGGCCCCATCCAATCTGAACTTGAACACCTCCAGGAATGGGGCATCCACAGCTTCTCTGGGCAACATGCTCAAGTGCCTCACCACCCTCATAGTAAATTTCTTTCTTATATCTAATTGAAGCCTACACTTCTTTAGTTTAAAACTATTCCCCCTTATCCTGTCACCATCTGCCCATGTAAACTGTCACTCTCCATCTTTTTTATACTTTAAGTACTGAAAGTCCGCAAAGAGGTCTCCCCAGATTCTTCTCTTCTCCAGGCTGAAAATACCCAGCTCTCTCAGCCTTTCTTCATACGAGATATGTTCCAGCCTCTGATCATCTTTGTGACCCTCCTTTGGAGGTCTCAAGACAGACCCCTGTGGGACATCTTTTGTCACTGGCCTCCACCTGGACATAGAACAATTGACCACCACTCTCTGGGTGTGGCCATTGAGCCAATTCCTTTTCCACCTGATGGGCCACTCTTCAAATCCACATCTTTCCTATTTAGAAATTAGGATGTTGTGTGGGGCCATGTCAAAGGCCTTACAGAAGTCCAAGTAGATGACATCAGTCTGTTTTCCCTTGTCTATTGATGCAGTTACTCCATCATAGTAGGCCACCAGATCAGTCAGGCATGATTTACCCTTGGTGAAGCAATGCTGGCTCCTTGTCCTGCATGTTCCTTAATATTGCCTCCAGGAGGAACAGATCCATGATCTTGCCAGGCACAGAGGTGAGATTCACCAGTCTGTAGTTCCCTGGGTCTATGCCTTTCACTGAGATTTATGTAGGGGATCTTGTTCACCATATTAGAGCACTATCCCCAGCCATCACTGTGGCTTTATGTCTCCTTTCAGCTATTCAGCACTTTAATTCAGTATGTAAGTATTAGGACACAGCTGAAGACCCAATTATTTGCACATCCACCCCACCATCTCCATGGTGGGAGAAGATGTATGTATTTTTTGTGTATTTGTTTATGCCAATAAAAGAAGTCTCAAAATCCTTGGTTGCAATAGTGATTTAAGGGACCAATATGGATGTAAGCTTATGTGTTTCTGTAATTATTTTATTTTATTTTTGATCTATTACACTAATAACGATTGTTGGGAAATGTGCTAGATGCCAGAACCTCTACACTTTAGTGAAATAAAGGGGAAAAGTAGAGTGACAGACAATTTCTTTCCCACTTCCATTCATCCCTGTTGCCTAAGGAAACAGCTGCATGACCTTACTGGTTTGCAGTCACAACTCCATAATGGCTGACTAGCCAAATATAGACAGAATCAGAGCTGGGCCTCCTTGGGAGCCCAAGATCCTGGCTGACGGATCAGGCAGGAGGTTGAAGACCTGACCACCACCAGGGCACAGCGTCCCAGCAGTGCACTAGGCAGCAGCTGGACAGTGAACCAGCCAAAATCCCTCTTGGCAGAGAAAGCTCCTCAGAGCATTGCTGGCACTGTCCCTTTTGCAGAGAACACTGGTGTTGACGGACTGACATTTTCTGTGGAAAAATGCTTTATCAGAAAATTTCCTGACAGTCCTAATTCCCAATCAGCTTTCTGAATTGCATAAACATAGTGTTAAACACGTGTAAGAGATAATGTAAAGTATTCCAAAAAAAAAAAAAAAAGGACAAGTAAGAGAAACAAATGAAGATAATTCTTCATAAAAAGAAACCAAAGAATTACGTATTCCCCAAATATCAATTAGAAATATTACTAATTTCTGGAAACAAACAAACAAACAAAAGCAACAGGCATAATAATGATTAAAATGGTCAGCTGTGCATTGTGCTACAGCTGGAGATAGGTAAGGAGGAAAAAGACAAATTAGTATTGTGCTATGTAATGATCTTTAGGAATTTCACGGAAACTCTTACAAATTTCAGGAAAGTCTTACAAATACTGCTGATCTCTGGTTAAAGGAGATGACATTTATTCTATATAACAGGAACAAAAACAACACAATTAACAACAACAAACTACCTTACATTCTAGTTCTCCCATTTGAGACAGCTGATCAGGGTATCCAAAAACCACAATGAACTTGAGAAAGTGGCTGAAATTTTGCTATGACAAATTTGCATCAAAAACAAAACAAAACAAAACAAAATAAAACAACAACAACAACAACAAAACACAAGCAAACAAACAGAAACACGTTATTTCTTTTCAGGATAGTTGCCTGTTTTGAATAACCTTTTTGTGGTTGAAAACTTCTGCATTGAAAGTAAGGGAAAATACTCAACATCAAAATTCACTTTCAGGAGGAAATCTTCTCTGTCACTTTATACTGAAGAAATAGTCAGACATTCAAGCTAAAATACATTTTTTCAAGACCATTACATAAACAAATGTTTTTCCTCCATATGTCACTTAAGAGATCCAAATTCAAAATTTAGAAGCTTAGAAGATATTTATTATGCAATGGACAATTTGCTTAATATTTGCATTCATTTTACACTTTAGAAATTCCCTTGTGAAAAGTCATGATTTGCATGATTTTGTAGCATTTCAATCCCTTTGAGTGATGCTAACCCATTTTCTTTGCACAGTCCTCTAGCTAACTTAGTCAGACACTTGCGTTGTTTCTCATATCAGGAAAACTACTCACTGGAATGTAGCTAAAAAACCCCACAACTTACAAATTTTTAAAAAATAAAATAAAATTATTCTGGCTAAATCATACTATTTTGAATTTCTTCCTATGAGTAATTTAGAGTTTTGAGTCTTTTTCTCTTGCCCATCTATTTAATTTTCAACTCTAAAACATATGGAACTTGTTTGAAATTGTTTATTTGGCTAGGCATACTGTGTTATTTATTTTAATTAAAAGTTAAAAGATTCTGTTCCAGTAAAATACCAGATTTATTTGTTAGTAGAACAAAAGTAACTGAAAATTGGTCTCATACTACCAACAATTAACTATTGTGAGTTTAAGTGCTAAAACACAACAGTTGTTTAATTCAGTCAAAAAAGACTTGGACTTCTACTACCATCTACTTGGACTTCTGTAAGGCCTTTGACACGGTCCCACACAACATCCTAATCTCTAAATAGGAAAGATGTGGATTTGAAGAGTGGCCCATCAGGTGGAAAAGTAGTCAATATCAAACATGAATGGATGTCTGGTTTCTCATTACATTTTTCTTCAGAGGAAAATTCATGACACCTCTATCATAAGAAATAAGATATTAAAATAAAATAAAATAAAATAAAATAAAATAAAATAAAATAAAATAAAATAAAATAAAATAAAATAAAATAAAATAAAATAACTGCATCAACTGTAAAGTTCTAAAACTTACATCATAGGCATATAGGCCATTTACTGAAATGCATCTTTAATTCCCTTCCTAATAAAGACTTTCACTCATTAAATACGTAAAAGCTTTAGTATACCAGAAAGTAATGAGAAATGATCTGAGGAGGGATGAAAAAAGAATACAATGTAAATTAATATTTTTGTGTTAAGAACCTAAAATATATTTAATTAAACAAAGCAATCCTCATGGATGGTTATTGCTATAAAACAGGATAAGTTTCCATTATTAAACAGTTAGCTGGTTGGCTTACTTTTGGCTTTCTGTTTAAAATTATAATTATTTTTTTCTTCTGTATTTTCATGCCAGAGAAAAGAATGACAAATATAAAAGATTCTTATTAAGAAATACAGTAGCATGCTAATATTAAAGCTATACTCACCCTTGGCATTATAGATAATATACTCTCCACTGGGCTTTATATCTGATGCCCTCAGTAGGATCTCATGAGACTCACACATGATTAGTATCTGTTTCTCTAAAATAATCATTATACTCTATATGCCATGTGTTTGGTACTGAAGGAATAGAGAACTGGGAACTTAGTCATCTGTTTTTCTATTTTAATTCCTGGCATGATACACAGTAGATTTTTTTTTCCTCCACCTGAGTTTTTGAATACACTATGGTAAAATCATTGTATTTTATCAACACAGTTATGGTCTCTGGTCTGTGTGACGTTTCACTCTTGACAGTCTCCCTGCCCTTGGACACTAGCTTTTACTATGTCCGAAAAGAGACTGCAGCATACAATCCTTCTTTGGGCCTGTGTGCTCAACACCCTGTGACACTTCCTTCAGCAGGAGGTGCTCTAGAGGCCTCCGGAGGTCCCTTCATACTTGAAGTATCCTGTGTCCAGTGATCCAAGGACGATAAGGCCACACTTATTGGAAAAGGTCTGTTCAACCTTTCAGCTCAGGCTCAAATATGGAAAGGGAGAATATCTGCAGTGCACAGGTCCATCACATATATGACAGCTCTTGTCATCAAAATTTGTCAAGGCAGTGTCACTAACTGTATAGCAACATCTTGAATGCACTTCAGTGCCCTTTAATCTTTCACTTGATAGAACAGCATATAAAAGCATACTTTTCTTTCAATGCAAAGCTTACAAAAGTTTTGAGTTGTACTAAATTTGAACAATTTATTGCAGATACCTCAGCAGGGAAAAAGTCCTCCAAAATTTTACTGTATAGTGTGTTGATATTCACATTTAAAATATTTCAAGGTCAAGTATAAATCTTACAACAAAACTACTATACTGATTTCTGGGATTGGGAGTCTGGGATTTGAGCCACTGCTTGCTCACACTAAGTTGCTTTCATTGCATTCAGTAGAATAATTCCTGATCAGATCCATAGGTTGAAGTCCCAAGGACCATCAAGCTTGAGCTAATCCCTGACTCGAGCAGACATTTGATCCTATGAAGCAAAGAATACAAGTCGTTGGATTGACATCATATATATTAAATAAAAATGAATTTTGAAAAGGTATTTTAGCATTGTTGGTCCTAGAAAAGTATTTTAGTACAAGAAATGGGAATGTTGTCTCTTTTCAAGTAGAGCTGTCATCTCATTGATATTGAATTTTACTTCCCAGTTGCAGATAGAGTAGGACTGACAAAATTCAAGTCTCATTGAATTTTCAAGTCCCATTAGGAATCACCAACACAATTTTAAAGATGATTTAAAGTAATATCTACACATTGAACACTTTCTTTCAATCTTCAAATAGAATAAATGTCATTTCCTCATTAACATTTTAAATTAGCACCCTTTTTCTGCTAAAAGAAAGCTTTGTGATCCCTAGAGGATGAATGTTGCAAGATAATGCTGAATAATAAAGAAATTAGGTAGTGTTTCTTCTTCTCCCTCTTTGTCTTCTTAACAGGTATAACTTTAAACTTGGATATTCACAAACCTTCCAGTCTAACTCAAAATGTTCATGGCAATATCACATATCTGACAATATGAATGAAAATGAGTGAGGAATGTTAATCATAAACCTGATTTTTATTCTTCCTGTTTTATTCCCCTTTGTACATCTGTCATGCAGAAGTAGTATTCCTTGTAGCTTTATTATACATGAACAAGTAGCAAAGAAAATACATATTCAATAGACTGTAGGAATGTGAATTTAGTTTCATGTACAGTTGTTTCAGAGAAGAAACTGGAAATGGATTTGCATCATGTTTTTAAGGGTAAGCAGCAGAATTTTGGTTCTAAAGAAATGAAAAGGGGAAAGATAAGAGTGGTGGTATTGATTTGTTTGAAGAATTTCTATCCTTTTCCTTATAACACAGATATCAGAACTCACTAAAACCAAAGATACGAAATACAAGAACAAAATAAATTCTTTCTCAAGGCCTTTTTACTAATCAGAAAGGTCAATATAGGCAAATTAAAATTCCTGCTCAATACAAACATCAATCAAAATGTGTACTTTCAGAACAACAATAACAACAACAAAAAAATAATGAAGCTGTCAGCATAAACAGCATTTTTTATTTTTGACTAGATCCTAGGGATATAAAGACATTGCATTTCTCTTTACCTTCCAGCAATCCATAGGCAGCAGTTACCAGCCTTTGCTGATAATTTTCTCAATATGTATTGTTTGTAAAATAGATTTTTTTAATATATTTTTTTTTTGGGGGGGGGGGAGGGGTGGAGGAGGGGATGGGAAGGGATTTCATCCTTCGAATCCTTTTCCTCTTTTTTTCTTTCTTTTTTTTTTTTTTTTTTTTTTAAAATTAAACAATATTTAGAGTAAAACTATTACAGAAATTATACATATAAAAGACTCTGTATGTTATAGCTCTTTATTCTTTCAGTGTTACTCTCAAGGTGTAGTATTGGAATCAATTGGAGTATTATGCCTTACTTCAGATTTTTCAGTGCAGTTTAGAAATGGCTAGAGCAATTCACACATTCACATGTTTTTCTCTGAGACTCTGTCTGAGAAGGAGATGAGGTTTGTGTGCTCACGTCTGGAATTACTGGCACTGCAATCCAGCACTTATCTCAGGCCCTCTCAGAGGCACTTAGGAAAAGCCTGTCTAGGCTAGGCTAGGGATGAGGATTGGGCCTAGTGAGGGGACCCAAGGGTCAGATGCAGGTCTTCCACACAACAGGAGCTCACACCAGTAATTCATCTTGAGGATTGCTCAAAAGTCTTTGGGTTCCTGAACAAAAAGGAAGTGAATTTTTCAAAGATGTATAACATGTATAGGCTGTGTGGTCACTGACTGCATGCATAGACCCTTGCCTAGTACCAAAGTGTTGTTACAAAGGGCAGCATGCTTGAGCTTTGCAAGTAATAGATATAAATTGGTGGAGAATTTTTTAAAAATTAAAACCCTTAATGGGACTATTAGAAGTTGCTAAACTATTTCTTACTGAAGTGTCAAATTATTGAGGCAGGCATTCATCACTTCACCGCATAACAATTAGCAAAAAATGTTAGATTTTGAAAAAGAAGTGTTTAGCATCTTACAATTTACAAACCTAAAATGGGTCACATAACCATCATTCTTCCTCCTAGGTAAAGGAAAGGCAGAGAGCTGTTTTCATGTGATTACAATTATGTTATTGCATTAAAACTAAAACCTTCTCCTGCTTACAGTTCTGTGAACCAGAAAACTAGGGCATAGAAGCATGAAATCATTGAACAATACTTGTGCATTTGCAAGTTTAGACCACTGGGGGAACAAAAAAAAATTCCATCCTACATACTTATATTCAATATTCATAACTAAAATCTTGTGAATCTGTTTTATTAAAATTCTACTAACCCCATTTAATGAAGATTGAGAGGAACAAGGCTTTGTTTGTAGGGCTAGTACCAAGATTAACAGAAGTAAATTTTAAATTCCTTATGGAGAGTGAGGTAGTTAATATTTTCACATAATCATACTTCTTGTTATTAAAGGTGGATGATTTTTTTTATTAATATAACAATATATCCTGAGATTAGTGACTCAGCTGAAAGCTCATAAAATTAGTTGCCATATGACAGATTTAATTTAATGTATATTGCCTGTGTTTTTGTTGTTTGTAGTTACCAGGTTTACATATTATTTTCTTCTTTTATATTCCTTTAAAGTAATGTCTTTGGAGGTTCTGAGTTAAAATCTGTTCTGCCCTCATTTTTACTATCTTTTTCTATGAAGAAGTGGCAGATGCCTTAATAAAGAATAGCCAGCTGGTTTATAGACAAAGAGGCACAATCAATTTAGTCTATAGTTTAAAAGTACATAAAACATCTGTACCCTAGTAATGAGTTTTAATAGTTTTGCATCTTGTGCATCATACCATTCAAAACATCCATAATTAAATGTGCATTTTTTTTTTTTAATGAAATCTTGCCTTTGAATCATTAAAGTTGCAACTGATACTTTATCTAAAAATTTATTGTTTGGATAACCGTTTTGTCTTTTTTAAAATATATTTTTAGAGTTTTTTTTTTTTTTTTTTTTTTAATATCAGCTTTTAAAATATAAACATTCTGTATTGATTTGCATGACATACAAAATGACTTCTCAGTTGTGTCACCATGTAGCAGTTGTTAGCTGTTTTCCATTCCAATGCTGACTAATTTTCAGAGAAGCAGTGATTTTGTGAATCACAAAAAACAAACAAACAAACAAACAAAAAGACAATGTAACCATTGAAATATATAGAGAACATAATAGAAAGAAGGGATGCTGAAAACTTCCATTTTGTGTTTGCACTATTAAAAATGAGATAAATGAAATGGATAAAAATAACAATATCTTTCTGATAATCAAACAAAGAAAAATGCAATTGGGTACTACATTAAGGAGAATGTTTGTAATTTACATTGAAAACTATTCTGTAGTGAACTCATGTACCAAAATTTCATATTGCAGATAGAATAAGTGAGTATGACACCATCAGAAGGAAAATCTAGAGTACATCTGAATGGTGTATGATGCATTTGCTATCAGCAAGAGGTAGATTAGTTGCTGCTAGGCAGCAATAGGAGTTGTGATATGGAGACCACAGCTTTTCAGAGGAGGTGGGTCAGACTGTCAAAGTACCTTGGGTATTAGCTTGAAAGCTGAAAGCCATTTACCAGGATTAATGTCACTATCATGGGTGTCACTGCTAGCTAGATTAAAGTGTGTTCAGATAGCCTAAGAATCCATACTTGTTAGTAAACAGAAATGAATATAGAAGTGATTATCCTTTAACGACAATGTCCAGCTGGGTGAAAAATTGGAGAATTGCTGTGCTGTAACCATGTGCACTGCAGACTGTAACCATTTCTTAATCACCCAGTATGGAAAGTTGAGTACCTGCTGAAGTGGATGCCCACAATTCTTTCAGTGCCATCTGTGTATTGGGTTTATGTGGCAAGGTTCTGGTAGCAGGGAGCTGCAGGAGCGGCTTCAGTGAGCAGAGCCCAGCAGCTGCCCCATGTTAGATAAGAGCCAATGAGCAATGCTGGTTGAGCTTCTGGGAAAGCAAATTTTAGAAAGGGAAAAACCTGCTGTGCAACAGGAGCTGGGAGAGAGGAGTGAGAGTGCAGGAGGTGCTCCAGACACCAGAGGTAAAATTCCCCTGCGGCCTGTGGAGAGGCCCCTGATGGAGCAGGCTGTCCCCCTGCAGCCCATGGGTCCCACATGGAGCAGATCTCCACGCTTCAGCCCCCCTGTGGAGGAGCCCTGGGTGGAGCAGGTGGATGTGGCCTGGAGGAGGCTGCAGCCCATGGAGAGCCCCCGCAGGAGCAGGCCCTGGGCCAGAGCTGCAGCCCATGGAGAGGAGCCCATGCAGGAGCAGGGGGCCTGGGGGGAGCTGCCGCCATGCTGGAGCAGTTTGCTCCTGGGGGATGAACCCCGTGTTACGGACCCATGGGGGAGCGGGCTTAGAGAGTGACCATGGCAGTGGCAGAGATGTTAGGGGCTGACTGCAGCCCCACTTACCTGTTTACCTGTGCTGCTCAGAGATAGGAGGGTGGATGGGGAGAAGGTCTTTTCAGTTTGCTTTTAGTTCTCACTGCTTTAATTTGACAGCAATAGGTAATAAATTATATTTATGTACCTATGCTGATTCTACTTTGCCTGTGACAGTAATTGGATAAGACCAGTAATCTCTGTCCTTATCTCAACCCATAAGCCTTTTTTCATCGTATTTTCTCCCCTTGTTTTGAGGAGGAGGAGTGAGAGAGTGGTTATGGTGGAGTTTAGCTGTCTATCTGGGTGAAACTACCACAGCCTGGAAAGTTTAGCAAGGATAGAAAGGAGGACCCAGAGACCCACAGACCAGTGACCCTCACCTCTGTGCCTGGCATGATCATGGAAAAGATCCTCCTGGAAGTGATGTCAAGGCACATGCAAGACAAGAGGTGATCTGAGACAGACAGCATGGATTCGCCAAGGGTAAATCGTACCTGACTAATCTGGTGGCTTTCTACAAATGAGTGACAGCTTCAGTTGACAAAGGAAGACCAACCAATGTCATCTACCTGGATTTCTGCAAGGCCTTTGACACAGTCGCTCATGAAATCCTGGTCTTCAGATTGAAGAGATACGGATTTGGTGGGTGAACCATTCAGTGGATTAGGAGTTTGCTTGAAGTTCACACCCGGAGAGTGGTGGCTCTGTGTCCAAGTGGAGGCCAGTGATGAGTTGTGTGCCTCAGGGGTCTGTCCTAGGACCAGTACTGTTTAATATTTTTATCAATGACATAATACAGTGGTATCAAGTGCACCTTCAGCAAATTTGGATATGATACCAAGCTGAGTGGTTTGGTTGATACAATAGAAGGAAGGAATGCCATCCAAGTGGACCTGGACAAGCTTGTGAAGTAATGTGAACCTAATGAGGTTCAACAAGACTGGGAGAAGAACTCATTGAGAGCAGCCCTGCAGAGAAGGACTTAGGGCTTCTGGTGGATGAAAACCTTGACATGAGCCAGTAGTGCATGCTTGCAGCCCAGAAGGCAAACTGCATCCTGGGCTGTATCAACAGAGGAGTGGCCAGCAGGTTGAGGGAGGTGACTGTCCCACTCTGCTTTTCCATTGTGAGGCCTCACTTGGAGTACTGTGTCCAGGTCTGGGGCTCCAAGCACAAGAAAGATGTTGATCTGTTAGAGGGGGTCCAGAGGAGGTCCACAAAGGGGATAAATGGGCTGGAGCATCTCTTCTATGAAGAAAGCCTGAAAGAGCTGGGGTTGTTCAGCCTACAGTAGAGAAGTCTCTGGGGAGATCTCATTGCAAACTTTCAGTACTTGAAGGGGACTTATAAAAAGATGGAGAGCAACTCTTGATTTGACAGGATGATATTGACAGAATGAGGGGAAATGGTTTCAAACTAAAAGAGGGGAGGTTTATATTAAATATGAGGAAGAAATTTTTCACTCAGAGGGTGGAGAGGAACTGGAACAGGTTGCCCAGAGAAGCTGTGGATGTCCCATCCCTGGAGGTGTTCAAAACCAGATTAGATGAGGCCCTGGGCAACCTGATCTATTGGGTGGCATCCCTGCCTGTGGAAAATTAAAATTTGGGTTTCCTTCCTTGTGCAAAGGAGTGAACTAATCCAGGGAGAAGAAACAGTGCCATACTGTAGTCTAAGTTTAGTTATATAATATTTGATGCTAAAAACAAATGACTCAGTAGAGGTATGGCTTTATGGTATTCTATAATTCTCTCTGCCTTCCAAGGTAGTCCCTTCTTGTTCTGCAAGCAATAAATTACCAGACTTTTTCTTTTTCTTATAAATGATCACTTTACAACATATCCACTTGTGAATATTCTCTCCCTAACTCCACGTGTAGCAGATACCTTTTCTTTCAGGTGGTTGGGACTCAATGTTTTCATTCATTATTTAGTTTGGAAAGATGTTTGCTTTTGTCAGGTCTGAGGAAGGGTTTGTATTTAAGTAAACTTGTATGCTTTTTACCCAGCAATATCAGATGGTCTAATAACAGGTATTGTTTTTTTTCCCCACAAATCTTGCCTCACTTAAAAAAAAAGGGCAGAACTGCCTCATGTTGACGCAGGTAGTGGTAATGAAAATTGTATGCATGCTGGATATTGACAATTAGCTTTGATGAATTACTTAATTTCACAGTTTATTGCTATCCTGTAATTCCTACATAGTTCATAATTGATGTTAGCTGTTATGAAAAGGAGAGAATTGGCCTATTAAGAGCTGTTTAACTCTCATCAGCTTAAAAAATATTAAATATACCAGATGGGGGAGGAAGGCAGAGGGATCAGCATGAGACTTCCAGAAATCTCCAGATTAAATAATTTGTTGCTCTCATTACTATTTTTTTTTTTTTTTAATATATGTATTCCCATGACTGTAAAGAAGGTAAAAAAAGGTACTACAACCTCATTTTGGCTGTCGTTCTATATAAAAAAAAAAAAAATAAATCATTTTTACATAAATTCTGGTGACAGAAGAATGACTTTGCAAGCAAAGTTTGTGTCAAATACACTTCTGGTCCTTGAAAATGTGATTTAACAGGGTGTGTTAGATTTGTGTTAATTGGTCTACTATTATTTGGTACCCATCAAATAACAGCATTCTCTGGAGGAACTTGCAGGCTGTGGATCTCATATTAACAAAACCATCTCCTTGTTGCTCCAAGTTCTTGAGAAACAAGATTTAGAAGTCTCTTTCTTTATTGCTAGCTACTTACTCGATGTCAATTCAGAGTGTTGTCAAGCTTACTTTTTGAAGGTACTTTGTTCTTCCCAGGCATTGAACTGGGGCAGTGAATCATACTTCAGTGGTACCAGAGTGAGTGAAGATCATGTCAGCACAGAGGGCATAAAAAGTCTGGTTTGTTAGTCTCTTTTTCTTGCTCTGCAGGTAGGTTTTGACCTTAGAACCCCAATACACAGTTCCGCTCTCTGTTCTGGAGAATGAAGCCTTTTAACTGTGTACCATGACTAGGACTATCATTCTGAAGCTCAAACTATAAGCCAGTGCATATAGTTTAGAACAGTTATGTTGGAGATATGCTTTGGAAATACGACTTAAAAAGTTGAGCTGAATAGTGTTTAGTGAACATCATGATAAATACTGTGGATCACATATCTGAAACAGTCCATTTAAAAGCTGAGTTTTAATGTTAGGATAAATCAAAGACTTATTGATAACAACAATAAAATCAGTTAATTTGTACTGAGTATTGAAATTACAGAACATGCATGCTTGCTGATTTTCTTGAAACACACCTGTGAGCTTCAGGTCTAAAAATACTCAGGAAAAATAAGTGTCTAGCAAGAAACGGGTGAAAGCTATTACTTTTCCCAGCCAGAAGACCACCACATCCTTTCTAACATCACTGAATGAAGAAAAATACATTATACAACCTCTTTATTCACCAAGAGATACAGCTTCTGAATCCAACTTAATAAAAGCCTATTAACACAGAATGTCAGACTGTGTTATGCCATCAATGTAAGGGAAGGAACTAACACAAGGACACCTCACACAGATTCTTGCAGAAACTGTAAGCAAAATTTTTACATCTAATCAACTACTCAAATAGAATTTTAAAATGCCAATTCCACCTGGTTTTAAAATTAACAGTGCTAAAAGAAAAAACATCAAAGAAGCTTCAATTTACAAACTTCAAGTTACAAGCATGCCAGTAACAAAAAGACAAGTGGTATAGCTTGGGAGATCTTAAATTGTATTTTCTCTATGACATTCCAGAGAATTTATCTACTGTAAATTACAAAATATCAACATTATATGTGTCAGCTTAAACTCATATACCAGTTCTCTAAGAAAAGGAGAAAATAATTTGTTGTTTCAGTTCCTGAAAATAAATTATAAGTACCAGCTAATCACATATTTTATAGTAAATGATCTGGATAGTATGCATGTACTCTATAATAAACAGAACATCTCATAACAACTATTGTGTCTGAGTTTGGGAGAAAAATCCAGTTTCATGATCTCCTACAGAAATAGTTTTGTTAGCTTAGTTTTGACCAGGCTAAGATTGCTTGTAGCACGATGTATTTAATTGACTTGTGATGAAAAGATTACATAAATTAAGATTACATTAACTAAATTTGTCTAAATGAGAGCAAAGTGGCTTGTAAACCTAAACAAAGTATAGATTTACAATTTCTACCCTTCGTATGAAACAAGACAATATGTCCTGGGGGTTATTTCCTTGTTTGTAAATTAGAAGAAAGAGATGCATCTGATATTCCAGATTTAAACTACATGTGAACCCTACTGGATCTCTATCTCCCAGGTAAATGTAGTGTGGCACATAGTTGTATTTGCAGAGTTTATGTTGTTGTAAAAGATACTGTGAAAATATGAGATGCAGTGATTTTAGACCATAAGACATGAAGTTGGATAAGAATAATAGGAGTCTTGACAGGAAAGAAAAGGCTTGAAGCAACACAAGAACATGCTTAAATCCTCAAAGCAAATCAGGTACTCAACTTTTATTCCAATCTAAACTAGGTACCTGAAGATTTGAGCAAAACCGACATCTCCACTGGATCAGAAAACAATGGGGGAGTAAGGTTTTTTGTTTTATTTTGTTTTGTTTTGTTCCTTTCCATCTGCATTTGGGAAAGATTAGGAAATTAGCTGTGCACTGGGAAATTGAGAGTTCACCTGCTGATGCAACGAGACCACATAGTTTTTTCTCCATCAGTGTGCCTTAAGTTATATGCCCTCTAGTTATGAAACTGAATTTCTCTTTCCTGTTCACAGTAATGTAGTTTGATACTGGACTGGTTGCAATATGCTGACATACTATCAATATAAACTGAGCCTGTGGAGGCTTAATAGAGATTTCATTTTCCTAGGGGTAGTTCAGAGTGTGGAGTCCAGCCTGTAGAGGTTTCAACAAACCCTAAACTTCCTCCAAAAAAATGGCTTGAGTTGATTAGGACTGTTTTGCATTTGCTTGGCCTTAAATGCCATTAAAGTGCTTGTCATGTGAGAACCTGACTTTGACCTTATTTCAGGGAAGAGACCAAAGGATACGTTTGATACAGGGACGTAACTTTGGGTACTTGACAGAGGAGGGCTGAGGTAAAGGAGTCCTTCCTCCCATACATTCTTCTATCATGGATTAGTGATTCATATTATTCCTACATCCAAACAGTGTACCCTTCAAGAGCATGATTAAACATGGTTGTGGTGACTGCTCCATGTGAATATGGATATGTAGGGATCTAACAGTAATGATATTAACTAATGGCTTTGCAGAACTTTGAGCTGTCATTCACTGACTGACCATTTACTTTTGATTCTTTCCATCTCAATTCTTTCATAGACAGTTCTGTCCTATCTAATCGTTTGATCTCTTTGCATAGTGAAACATTTTATTTATATCCAATACAGAGATGACTTTGAATGTCAGTAGAGGGAACATAGCACTCTGGAAAACTGAACTGGAGAAATCTCTTCTCAGAGACTACACAGAAAGGTGGTCTGAAGAGATGTCTCATTTACTTTTTAATTCAGGGAAGCCCTTCAGAATAAAAGTTCCGGTAGTCTTGCTTCTAAAACATTTGAGGCTATCAGTTTAAACAATTAGCACTGATATCAATGAAAAAGGCTGTGAGAAAGGCTTTTGGTATTAAAACCAAAGAATTTCTAAAGAATTTTGGATTGTGTGTTCTCATCATAGAAATGTATGGGCAATACGAATGTTTTTACTAATGCAGTTTGAATACACTGTAAATTACTAATTAAAAATATTTTTGCCTTTATTTTAATAGATATTATTAACCTTTTTTTTTTGCAAAGATAGATATTGATTTTTATCTGCAGATAACTACAAGATGTGTTTCAAAGTTATATTATTGATTTAACTTAATATGAAAAGCTTTGTCCATACATACATTTTGCTATTAATTCACTTGAGGAGATTCCATATAAGTTATACTATGAACTTATCAAGACATGATTACAAAGTTAACATTAATTCTTAGTTTCATATTGCATTTTAATATATATTTAATAGATAAAATATTAGCAAAATTGAAATTAATAGTTAAATTGTTACTGATTCTAATCACATAAAATTTATTTTTTATATATATTTATTATTTCATTAACCTATGCTAAATATAATATACAATATCATATTTAATATTTAATAAGAAGTATTTGAAATTCAACATCAAATTAAAACCTGAATTATTATTAATACTTGAATGAAGGAATGAAGTGAAAAATCCTTAGAGAAAGATCAAATAAAAAGAAGAAGCTTAACTACTGATTAACTTAGAATACGAATATTTTTACATTTTTCAGATAAACTTACTACTCTTAAATTAAAACCATTTCAATGTTTTGATTTTTTGGTGAAAGAAGATTATCTTGAGTAATATGTGCATCTCAGTTTTTCATATTTTCTTGTGTTCAAAAATATTTTTTTTTGTTTAATATTTATATAAATTTAATGCAGTTCCCAAATATTTCTATTTGAAAGTCTTCAATATTAAACAGGAATACATGGTTTAGTCTTTGAACTATATAGTTTTCCTTTACAGATTTTTAGTAATATGTAAAAGATGTTTAGAGATATTCACATATGAATCTGTTTTGGAATACTCTAAGTCTTCATTATATAACAACTTTTTCAGAGTTGCATCATCAAGAAGAGAATAGAAGTTCAGTGACACTTTGGACATATTCCATTATCCTTTTAATGTCAGGCTAGTATTAGAAGCAGAATAACATTTGTCAAGGATCTTTTAAGTCTTGTATATCTGCCATTAGCTTTCTTAGGAGGCATTTCTACAACAGCAATATATATTTTTTTTCTTTCAATAAGCTATCCCTAACAGCAGAAAAAGGGAGTAGAAAAAGATTATAACAAGGAAAATGAGCTGACAGCTCAAGTGCATTTTCTCTTTTTCAATCTGATTTTACATATCACAGGAAACAGCAAAAGAGATGAGAACTCTCTGTTTACTTGAAGTAGGTCCACAGTCCAATAGATCTCAGAGTGAAAATATTTCCATCTAAGATCCAACCTCAGTTTTTTCTTCTACAGATTTCATTCTGTTGATTTTAGTCACACCTTTTTATGCTTTATTAAAATATTATTACCTTATAGGAATAATCTCCCTTAGCATTTCTAAAGCTTTTTCTATAACTTCCCCTTAAAAAAAAACACAACATAGCTGGTTCCCTTATGGCCAGCCTAACAAGGCACATCTGCTAAGGCTGATAGTGAATATGTGAGTAGGTCCATTGACACATCATGATAATGATGTATGCAATACTCATCCACCTTAAAACATGCTTGCATTTTTAAGGCCATTACCTGTGTCCTTAACTAATTTGCCATGTTCATCCTTATCATTGTTACTTACACAGAAGTCTCTCCAGCACTTTAATGTAATTTAGGTAATGTGTCACTCATAAGGGGCAGTGTCATACCAGCTTATATCAAAAAAGAATTATATCTAAGTATTACTTCTCTGCATGTACTTTTCAGCAATGTTCATTGTACAGTCTTACGCTATCTAAACAGACTTAATAATATCTTAATATATTAAGATAATTAATATCTTAATATCTTAATATATTATTATTAATTCACTTAAAAAAAAAAAAGTTTTTTAAGCTTTTTATTTTTAATTCTTTATTTGTGTTTTCAATTGATATTCTACCTAACCAGAAATATGTAAGGGATTTGGGTTGTTATGTCTATGAAAATGTTTATGAAGTTTGACCTCTTATGTGAAGTCATAGGTGAAACTTTTGAGCTTTTTGATATTTTGGTTAACTTTGGTGTAGTCTGAATCTTCATTTGAGTGTCTGTAACTGTTTCTGATTGGAATAAGGATGAAAGGATGATTAAATATTCAAAGAGATACTATTAAGATTTTTTTTTTTTCTCTGTGCTTATTTGCTTCCAAAGTGAGAAAGCTTAGATGTTTTGGTGTTTTGGTTATATTTTCAGACTTTTTTTTTTTTTTTTTTTTTCTTCATATGGAACTGTATTAAGCCTCCAAACATTTTGAAACATGCCAATTAATAGTTTTCTTTTCTAAAAACTTCAACCTCTGACTAATTTTCTATAATTCAGCTGAACTGGAACTCACTGTGGCTCAGTAAACATTGAGCTTTAAGTACAGTATAGTATAGTATATATGTATATATACAGTTGCTGTCCCAGCTCTCTCTTGATGGTTGTAGAGGGAACACATAGCTTTGTCTCAGGATTATACAATAAGTGCTCGGGTGAATATTTGTGTCTTTGTTTACAAGCATTTGCAATACTGATTACTGTTTTATTCCCAGTCCAAATCCATAAATTCATTTAGAAGCTGTTACTAAATTCTTGTCAGAACCATACACAGGCAAGGGCATTACATTCTTCACATTCATTCTTCTACCAAATAACAAATAGCAAGGACAGCATACCAATATTAAAATAGATGTGGCTCCCCAAGCAAAGATTTTTACTTCCTCCTTTTCAGCTTGCAACCAAGTGCAAACTCCACAATGTCTTGATGAGTTTTATGAATAAGTTCCTTCATGTCTGCCATGATCCCTAATTTGAAAATTGTTACTACAGATATTTCTTAGTAATATTCCTGTCTTTATATGCATGCAGTCACACCAAAAAACTCTATTTAACTCCTCAGAATCACCATGTTTTTCCAAACTCAAGATATCATTTTATTCTTGAAGAAGATAATACATAGAAGAGATTTTTTTTTCCTTTTCCCCAAGAACACCACTATATTTTAGGCCTGTAGTCCATAAATGATTTTCTCATTCTTAGAGTTTTGCAAATGATCAGGTAGCTATGCTTCCTTCATTTTATTTTTGCTTGTCTTAATTTGGCATAGCTATAGTTTTATATATTTGGTAGTTACAAGTAATTATTATTTTTTTTTGTAGACTGAAACATTTATATTCATTTATGTATACTGTAAAGAAACAGAGGCCTGGTAAAAGATCCTTCTCAGTGATGTTGAGAAGTGGGAACAGGATGGCAGCAGAGACTGCAAGGCTACAGACTAACTCACTGGTTGTTATTTAAAGAAAAGCAGAGGGAGATCTGGACAAAACCAGTTTTAAGGATAACAAGGAGGAAAAAAAAAAAATAAAAAGGAAAGCATAGAAGATGAATAAAATGCACAACATGTAATAAATTCAACTGTACAGACCTTGAGATGCTGACTTGACTTCCTAACTTGACCTCAGACCTGCCTCGTCAACACGGACTTTCCTGGGGATCACTGAGCATTGACTGACCCTGGTAACCATCACCGGGTCCTGTCCTGTTCTCCTTGCTTGGGCACTCTGGGACTGTGCCCTTGCTGATGAAGACACTGTTCTGCCAGTCTTCCTGTCACCCTGGTCCTTGGCTCACCCTCCCTTGCAGGAGTGGCCTGCTTTTACAGCTCCCCATCAGACACCTTTCAGACTTTTACTATGTCTGCAAAATTATTCCCTCCCTGTCAAAAAGATATCTGTGTTATTTTCTGAAGGCTGCCTTGGGCAACTGTGGTTTGCTGAAAGTTTCATCAGTCTCTAACACTGAGAGGGGATAATTTCTCTACAGCTGGAAGCACATGCCTTCTGTTATTTATAACTAATGGTTGGTGGTTTACCATGAAAAGTGATGTTTTCAAGGTCATTAATCATTCCAAAAGGTAAACATGCAGAAGAAATTCAATTCACTATTATTTGCATAGGTTCCTAGGCATGAGCAAGCAGGATACAGTTGTCAGAAGACAGAGGATCAGATATTCTTGTTGCTCAACACAATGGCACTTAATGGCTTTCCATCAAGCCCTGACTCTAATCCAGATACCTGAAGTGTGTTTTAGAAATCAGCTGAGAACAGCATGACAAACTGTATAATAAGCAGTGTTGCTGAGATGACACAAGTTTGTGTTACTAGAGGAAACAAATTGAAAGCATTCATACTTCCACCAGTCTTGCCTTTATTCCATCATGAAATTTTCTAAGCCACACAGTGAAACTATCTAAGTAACCCATCCCAAAGGAAAGATACTACTGACAATGTCAGGTCAAAAAACGTGGAGTAGACATAAAGGCTCTCATACTTTTGTTCTATGTGCAAAGACTATGTTTGTTGTTCATTTCATTTTCAGAAACAACGTTTGCTGCCAGGCAAAAGTTTTTGTTATATGACAAAGTAAGGCAGTTAAATACAGACCTCATAATAATATCATCAAGATTTTTTTTTAATAGGGAAGGTCTTCAATGAGTGCACTGTATGAAATGATTATCTATCTTCTTGTAAAGGTGGACAAAGAAGTAAAGTTTGTAGTCTTATGGGATCACTACTTTATCTCACATAAACAGAAAGAGCTTTGTAAGGATTAAGAAGCCTCAAAGCCTTTGAGAGTCTCAACTGAAATGAGAGTAAGTTCTTTGTCACCTGAATTTCTGAGACAGTAAGTGATAGCTAGAGTGAACTGACAGTCTGTGAAGACAGGCATTCTGTGGCCTTGTAGACTGCTGAATGAAAATGTAAATGCTGACACTTAGCTTCAAGAATTTAGTTCTTTCAGAAAGGCAATCTATCCAAAACTCACAAAAGGGGTGGAACTGTCATTAGGAGGACCATACTGTATTTTAAGAGCACCATTAGACATTATGTCATTTTGATCAAATTGTTATCACAACTCATCTGTTTTCTTGCCATACTAAGCATTATGCATAGCTTCAATTTATGCTTGAGACTGTAAAGATTTTTTCTTAGATGCTGATACTTTATAAGCTATTTAAGATTAATATAAGCAATATTTTCCATCAAGCAATTTCATGCAAACTATCTCATACCACTGGTCTTTATATTTCCAGACCATTGCATCAAGTGTTCAAAAAATTGTGTTAAAAACTCTTCTGAAGTGATTAAACATTGCCATGTTACCATGCTTTGCTATTTAGCAAATTTGTTGTCATTGAAAAACTTCTTCAAAGGCTTTTTTTCCTGAGTCCTTGCAGAGAGATGCAGGTAGAGAGGCTGAATTTTGACCAGATGAAAATATAGTCTGCCCAACATTAAATTTTCTCTTCAAACTTGGTGTTTTTGATGTTTCTGTCTTACAGTGGCTAATTGTAAGCCATCAGTATTTGAGCCATTTGGGCCTCATTTCCACTCCATTTGGGTGGAACCAAGAATTATTTTTTTTTCTTATTTAAAAGCTGAAAGATAGCCTGTACAATAAAATTGTGTTCAGCAGCTTCCCTGAAATCATAAACTATTGCTGTTTCTTATTCTTATTTATTTTATTTCCCTTAAGTAATCTACCTACAATGTTCTCAATTCTAGAACTCCAGATTGTTGTAGAACTCTATTTGTTAGGTAAGTTTTAGAACAGATTTGGTAATTTCTTTGGAAAAATTGAATCCAATTTCAATTTGATTAAACTGTTTGGATAATAGGAAGTTCTGGCAGATGTGTCAGAGATAAACTAAGAATACTTCATCTTATGTAAGATGGGTAGGTGACTGACATACAAATATGCATCACTATAAAATGTACTCTTTACCAAAACAGAAGGTGAATTATGAAAATAAAATATCTGAAGCATATGTGCATGCATACTAAGTACAGCTAAAGTTACTATCGAAGTGTTATAGCAAATATAAGTCTTTCAAAAGCTTTTTCTATATACCAGAATGTTTAATTTTAACGTAAGAAACAAGTTACCTTGTAAGTACAGATAAATTTATGAGATGTGAAATGCAGACTGCTTGCATTCAATTCAATATTGAATGGGTTGTTAAAGACAGTAAAAATTATTAAACAGATTGTCTGTAAATTTAAGCACACTCTCTAAGCATCCTATTTCCAAAGATTTTGTTTCTTCCTTTGCACTTAAAATAGCCAACTAAGAGTAGAAAGCATACAGTTCTGGTTGTAAAATTTATGCATCAGGAATCTTGAAAAAGAAGTGATTGTGCTCTCTCAAAACACTGTAACCCAAGGCCTAGCCATATATGATGCCAAAATACACTCATGATAAAGATCACATTATCGTAATGTGATCTTTCCTTTTCTTTTTATTCTTTTTAATCAATATTAAGATAGCTAACAATAATGGTGTTCACATTTTAATCAGGAATTAGAATCTGCCTCCAATTAAGATGAATCAATTTATTTCAAGGTTTTGCTAGGTTGTAGTGAAAAATGAATCATTCTATGCTTAATTCATATCACAAAGATTATTTTTTTACAGTTATAAAGGTTAGAAGCTTAAATTGTTTCAAATGAGCATGAACATTCAGGAGTGATTCTCCTGATCAGATTAATCAGTTCATCCAGTTCTGTGAGAAGTCATGCCTTGGTACATAACAGAAGTTAATGTTGAAATCTCACTTAAGGACTCCTTGCACTCAGTTTCATAAGGAAAGAACAACTAAAACTGTTTCACTGTTCATAGAAGTGACTAATCCAGACTACATGAATGTATTATTGATGTAATTTGACATTAAGCTGTTTATTAGAGTGTAGAAGATAAAGGTTCCATTTCCTGCTGTAAAGATTACTGTAATAGTTAGCCTACATTTATTTGATTTTTCTTCTTGTATGAATGAGTTAATTTTATTTAGCACAATATCTGTGTTGCTTTTCTGGTACAGAGATTTTTTAATTCATTAAACAAAGTGAAACAACTTCCATAGGCAGGAATGAAAAAGCTGCCACATCTTCTTCCATGGCAATCACTTTATGACAACAAGCATCTCCCAGAGCTTGGACACATGGGCTTGGACCTACATGTCTATATAATGAAATGCAAACCATGCCTGTTAGATCCTAAAAAAGCTCAACAACAGAACTTTTACATTAAAAAAAATAAAAAACAGATTCACAGTACCTCATATGACTTCTGTGAGTCACATGGAAAGAGAGGGAAATCAGAGGGTTATAGAAATAGCAGAGTCATCCAAAGAGCAGGATGTCTCTTGGGAATATCACTTTGTCCAGGAGAAGAGAGTCAGTACTATGAAAATAGGCATTGTGTCCTCTGGATTGGTGAAATTATCATAATTTTATGAACTTTTATAATTTTTCCTTGTCTCCCAGAATTATGAGACAGAGGTTTGACTTCTTGCTCTCTATAGCTTAGTGGCTGCTGGAGTTCTGCAAAAAATGGAGACTCTGAGATTAACATAAAATAATGCCCTAAGAAATGCAAATTCACTCATTTAAATTCAAGTCATGTGTAACTTTCATCTATATGATGAATACCTGTGTCACACACATTCAGTATATTTTGCTAGGATTTACTTTCCTGTTTGCATTACTATGTTTAGCTTGCTAAAATGCTGTACAAGTCTGCTTGCATGTGAATTTGAGTCCCTTGAAACAGATATTTATTTGTAGGTCAATGATTGAGCTGTTGGATGTTGGGCTGGTGGGCTTTGACAATAAGCTGCCAGTCCCAGGGGTTGTTCTCTTACAGCAGTTCATGGGTAGCCTGGACAAGGACAATACTTATAAGACCTGATGGATCATGTTCAGTAGTGGGCATGGGCAAAGAATATTTAACATGGGATATACATCTTTCTGTGCAGTGCTGTCGAGACAGAAGAAATTTCATAATACGGATGGAGGCAGAAATTTAGCAAAAATAAAACATCTGTGCCTATGGAGACTAAGAGTCTACAAAATTAGCTAGCAGCTGAAAAAAAAAAAAAAAAAAGGCTTTAAAGACTCCTTTTGTGGATACAGGCATCAAAAGTGGGAATTAGTCTTTTTGTTTCTATAAAACAATCTTTTCCCCAGCCTCTAGAGTTGGTATGCCAAAAACTCTCCTAAACACCTCCAATCATAACTTAAACTTATGTTTACCATTGACCAAGATCATCTAGATAGCTTACTTCTTCTAATATGGCATTTTAGGATAAATGAACTGCAAAACTTTGGAAAAAAATATAAAAAAGACATTAGCTCACTGATTTATTTTTAGGTATTTATCTTACAACAGAGGCTTTTTTATTGTATCAATGTACAACTTCTGTAGGAAAACATCTATGGAGAAGTGAACCATAGGCAGTAAACTGTAGAAACGTCTTAGACTGCAGTCCGGAGGACCACAGAAGAAACTTGAATGCCATATAACATTTCTGTTTTCCAAAGTATTGAAGATTTTGTAAAAGGGTGACTGCTCTTAAGGAAAAAGGATTACAAAACCAATGAAGTGCTGTTACAAAAATCTATACAATATACTTGTGAAAGTGCACCTAATTACGGAGTATGACAGATAATTCTTCAGTGAAAAAGGCAATGTTGTGAAGACTGTGAAGATATATGGATTGCATAGACCAAAGGGAAATTTTATGTGAGATGAATTCTTTCAACAAATACCGTGTGCTCTTTGCTCTTTCTCCCATGAAAGGTTCTATTACAAAGAGGTACTGATGCAAGTTATTTGTGCAAGGAAGGTTTTAAACGGTGAACTTTGTACAATATGTAAACATTTAAATCCTTCCATTTTGACTGTTTGATGGCAACAGTGTGCTGTTTTTCCCAGCAGTTTATTTGGGTAAGTTTATTTGAAAGTACAGTATGTATCTCCATATCTGGGAGGAATTTTTGAAAGAATGAGAAAAATAACTTAAGAGGATAGTCCATGCTGACAGACATAGAGACCACTAAGTGTATGGTATATTTTACAAAATGTATGAATAATTCTATTTTTATCCATGTATTGCTGCTTTTCGTTTGTTTATTATTTTATTTATTTTTGATTAAATACTCAAGACAGTAGGCTTGAGCAATAAACTACGGTTTACATAAACTAGGCCGAAGTGCAAATACACCGTTATATTGAAGTTCATCAGTGAAATATTTTCAAGTCTATGCTATTCAGTGCAGTACTTTTGGAAACAAAAGAAAGAATTACAGAGGATTAATGAACTCCATTAACTATAACTAAATTAGCTATGGCTATTGCAGTGGTAAATATAATATCACACTCAATTTTTGTTTGCTATTGGAAAGAAGATATTGAGTTTCTTGTGAAATAGAACTCATAAAAAGTAGTTCAATAGAGCATCTGGCTAAGTTCTCACATAAACAAATAGAAGACTCCAACACAAGTAATGAAATTATGTTTTACAAATCTTCTGGAATAAGCTAAAATCAGACAAAGAAAAGTTAATCAGTTTAGAAATGTCTTAAGTAGATTTCTACAGTTTGGAGGCCCTAGACTTTTCTCAGATTCCAGTTAAAGGAAGACAGTTAGTTTTTCTGGCTCTTCTCCAAGTGTATCAATATGTAAATGACTGTGTATTAGTTTCATCAATCATTGTACAACGCAAAATAATAGCATTTAAACTGTAAAACCCCCTTCTGCAAAAACTTCTTACTTGTAAACTGAAACAATTTCTTGAACAATTTCTCCTGGATTCAAGACCATAAATTAACTGCCCATGCTATCCACTGGTGGCGAATCATACAGTTTCTTCCCTGGCTTCTGGCAATTACAACTCACTTTGTAGCAAAAAAATGCAGTTTCCTCTGTGGTGATTCTGACTGTTAGTAGAATATCTATTTTGCTATGAATACACATAAAACAAGTGTAAAGTACATATAAAATAATATAAAGAATCTAAAATAAAAACTGTATCGAAATATAAGAAAACAGATATTTAATAATTTTCATTTTACCTGCAAGGATAAAACCTACACTTGCAAGAAACCACATGAAAATACAGAAAAGAAATGGAACAATATAATTTTATCAATTTTCCAGAAATGGATTTTTCATAGTATTCATTTTTCAATCTCTCTGCAACAGTTCAGTAAGATAAAAATAACAGTTGTATTTACTCAGAGTTTAGCTTACACAGGAAAAAATATTTTGTGAATGTGAATTATGTGTCCTTTTGTCTTTTCTCTTTTCAAGTTACAGCCACTATCCTAGTCCTCTTATGGTTATCCACTGTCCTCTTATGGTTATTTCATGCACAGGATTCTTAGTTCTTCTTATAATTACTCTATGAAGTTCAACACCCTGAATTAATACATTCAAACATAGCTCTCTTTATATACAGCACTGTATATAATGTTGTGTGTAGTATATGGGAGGCTGTTCTGAAGGGCAGAAGGGTCCAGGAAGGCTGGGCTCTCTTCAAGAGGGAAATCTTAATGGCGCAGGAACGGTCTGTCCCCACGTGCCCAAAGACGAGCTGGCGGGGAAGAAGACCAGCCTGGCTCAACAGAGAATTGTGGCTTGATCTTAGGAGAAAAAAGAGGGTTTATAATCTTTGGAAAAGTGGGCAGGCCACTAGGGAGGACTTTAAGGATGTAGCGAGGCTGTGCAGGGACAAAATTAGGAAGGCCAAAGCTCATCTGGAGCTCAATCTGGCTACTGCCGTTAAAGATAACAAAAAACGTTTCTATAAATACATCAACACAAAAAGGAGGACTAAGGAGAATCTCCATCCTTTACTGGATGCGGGGGGAAACTTAGTTACAAGAGATGAGGAAAAGGCGGAGGTGCTCAATGCCTTCTTTGCCTCAGTCTTTAGCGGCAACACCGGTTGTTCTCTGGATACTCAGTACCCTGAGCTGGTGGAAGGGGATGGGGAGCAGGATGTGGCCCTCACTATCCATGAAGAACTGTTTGGTGACTTGCTACGGCACTTGGATGTGCACAAGTCGATGGGGCCGGATGGGATCCACCCAAGGGTACTGAGAGAACTGGCAGAGAATCTGGCCAAGCCACAGTCCATCATTTATCAGCAGTCCTGGCGATCGGGGGAGGTCCCAGTTGACTGGCGGCTAGCAAATGTGACGCCCATCTACAAGAAGGGCCGGAGGGCAGACCCAGGAAACTACAGGCCTGTCAGTTTGACCTCAGTACCAGGGAAGCTCATGGAGCAGATCCTCCTGAGAGTCATCATGCAGCACTTGCAGGGCAAGCAGGCGATCAGGCCCAGTCTGCATGGGTTTATGAAAGGCAGATCCTGCTTGACGAACCTGATCTCCTTCTATGACAAAGTGACGCGCTGGGTGGACGAGGGAAAGGCTGTGGATGTGGTCTACCTTGACTTCAGCAAGGCTTTTGACACCGTCTCCCACAGCATTCTCCTCAAGAAACTGGCTGCTCTTGGCTCGGACTGGCGCACGCTTCGTTGGGTTAGAAACTGGCTGGATAGCCGGGCCCAAAGAGTCATGGTAAATGGAGTCAAGTCCAGTTGGAGACAGGTCACTAGTGGCGTTCCCCAGGGCTCGGTGCTGGGGCCAGTCCTCTTTAATATCTTCATCGATGATCTGGACGAGGGCATCGAGTGCACACTCGATAAGTTTGCAGATGACACCAAGTTAGGTGCGTGTGTCGATCTGCTTGAGGGTAGGAAAGCTCTGCAGGAGGATCTGGATAGGCTGCACCGATGGGCTGAGGTCAACTGCATGTAGTTCAACAAGGCCAAGTGCCGGGTCCTGCACCTGGGGTGCAATAACGCCAAGCAGAGCTACAGGCTGGGAGAGGAATGGTTGGAGAGCTGCCAGGCAGAGAAGGACCTGGGAGTGATGGTGGATAGTCAGCTGAATATGAGCCAGCAGTGTGCTCAGGTGGCCAAGAAGGCCAACGGCATCCTGGCTTGTATCAGGAACAGTGTGACCAGCAGGGCTAGGGAGGTGATCTTCCCCCTGTACTCAGCTCTGGTGAGGCCGCACCTCGAGTACTGTGTTCAGTTTTGGGCCCCTCGCTACAAGAAGGACATCGAGGTGCTTGAACGGGTGCAGAGAAGGGCGACGAAGCTGGTGAGGGGCCTGGAGAACAAGTCCTACGAGTAGCGGCTGAGGGAGCTGGGCTTGTTCAGCCTGGAGAAGAGGTGGCTCAGGGGCGACCTTATTGCTCTCTATAGGTACCTCAAGGGAGGCTGTAGCGAGGTGGGAGTTGGCCTGTTCTCCCACGTGCCTGGTGACAGGATGAGGGGGAATGGGCTTAAGTTGAGCCAGGGGAGTTTTAGGTTAGATGTTAGGAAGAACTTCTTTACTGAAAGGGTTGTGAGGCATTGGAACAGGCTGCCCAGGGAAGTGGTGGAGTCACCATCCCTGGAAGTCTTCAAAAGACGTTTAGATGTAGAGCTTAGGGATATGGTTTAGTGGGGACTGCTAGTGTTAGGTCAGAGGTTGGACTCGATGATCTTGAGGTCTCTTCCAACCTAGAAATTCTGTGATTCTGTGATTCTGTGATTCTATTCCCTCATCAAGGTCATCAATTAAGCCGTTGAACAATACTTATACATACTTATGGGTATATATAAGGCTACAGGTAGTGTAGCAGGAGGTAGTTTCTTCTCCAGAGCTGCCTCCACACTACCAATTTCAGACTGTATCTTGCATGTAATTTCTTATGAAATATGCCTTTTGAAATTAGAAATCATAAAGAAAAAGATGTAAAATATAGCACATATGTTAATATATATGATAATAGAAAACAGTATCCTGTTTGATTTATGTATTTAATTTGTTTTGCAATCTATCTTTTGATTTAAAATTATCCTTTTCTTTCTGTAGGAATCTTAATCTTTCTGCAGCTCGTCTACAAATCAGTGTTCTGACAGAAGGGGAAGAGAGTTAAATTAATTTTAAGAAATTTTCTGTCTTCTTACTTTTACCTTTGGAAGAACATTCTCTCTGTCACATTCTCCTCAGTTGACATCACATCCTCTTCACTATACTCAGCCTGAAGTTTCAGACAATTATTTACTTTTCATCCCAACTTTCCCCCCACAGATTTGGGACCTCACACAGCTGCCTTTAGTGGGTTTTGGCAGCCTTAAGTTGTTTCTTCCTTTTCTACACAGTGTTCTCTGCCTTTTCTTCTGATATTCGTTCTGATATTCAGCCTTGCTCTTGCACCCTCAGCTGGAGAAATCCTTGAAAGAAAGGTGATTAGGAGCAGGAACCTCTGCCTATGGCTAAAGTAACCACAGGGTTTTTGTACAAAGCAGGAGCTCCAGGCTTCAGCTGATCTTCTTCTGCAGGCAGACCCAGATGGAAGTGAATCTACCTTCAGCTGCAGTCTATCAGGGGCCAGGCTGCCTCTCTGGCAGGCAGTCTGCTCCTTGCAGGTACAATCTTAAGTGAGCACCAACTTAAATGTCACTGGCAAGGCTATGAAAGCTATCTCAAACCTGGGCAAGGCATCAGCTCTTGTTCGATTGCAAATCTGCACCTTGAATTGCATAATCTGCCCCTTGAATGAATATATATCGAAATTCATTTTTAGGCTGATCTTGCTGAGAAATCCTTGCCTCATTCTCTAAAAGAGGCTGATGCCTTTATCTCCTGTATCAGCTGATGGTGCTGGTTTGTTCATATAGCCTTTTCAGACTTAGCAATAACCTTAATCTTTTATAATAGGTGACCGTTTTTTTTTTTTTTTTTTTTGTTTTTTTTTTTAATTATTATTTAGAATACATGTCATAAACAAATCTTTCAGTACCTCAGAAATAGAGTTATACAAAAATATTAACACTACCTCACCTTTAACACCTGTTTAAGAACACGTTGTCTTCCCTCCTCCTCCCCCCCCCTCTCCCCCCAGTTCCAATGGAACTAAACAAATTGTATGATCTCTGTTTTTAAAGACCTTGAATTTCTCCATAGCAAACAATTTAAGCTGTTTTTCAAAACAGATTGAGATTTACTCAGACTAGAGTTTTAATTTTAAGAGGTTGCCTCGGGCACAGTGAATTAATATCATCATCTTTTAGTCTTTTAAGATACACCTGAAAGAAGAACTATCAGTTTTACAAGGATAAAAAGTCTCTTTTATTGTCAGATTGAATTAACACTGCTTTTAAATTCACAACAGTCATTGTTAAAAAACATTCCTTGGCAGAAGTATTTAAAAACTAAACAAAACAAAACAAAAAACAAACAAACAAACATACAAAAAAAATCCCAAACCAAGAATGAAGAATTGTAATTGTCTGCAAATAAGAGAACACCCATTCCTATATTGACATTCATTTTTGTAGATATTTCTCTGGGATTATCAAGCAAAATTCATCTTGGAATTGGAATAATTCTAAAAGCAATTCAGCTGTAGCACTTTGCTGCACAAATACTGTTTTAGTATTCCTCTTTAGGAAGATAAGAAAATAACTTCTCTCGGAAAGATCATAAGGCCATGTAACAAATCTCAGCTCCTTGCATCTTCTCACAGTAGCTAAGATAGAATATTATCTTGTTCACTTATAATATTCTCTGATAGCACAGGACAGTGCTTGGGCAAAGTGCTGTTGTCAGCATTGAATGATAATATCCTTCAGTATTCTAGAGGGCAGTAATCAAAAGAAAAGAAAACAAAAACCAAACCAAAATGAAAACATGGTACTGTTACAAGTTTGAAGGCTTTAGAAGACAAATATGCAGGCTTTATCCTGCAACAAGCTTAAGTGTGGACAGGTATCAGAATTCTTTGACATTCATTGCCAGGTTGGAACAGAGTAGACAGGACCTCTACCATGAGCTCACTTTCAGGGTGAAACTGGAAGATGAATTTTAAATTGGTCTGTACCATTACAGAATAATGTGAGATATAGTGTCAACATAGCTGTCAAAACAAGCAAATTTGTCTCAAAAATTGTTTTGTCAGAAAAGTACTATTAGATTAAAAAAAATAAATAATCCATATTCCTAGCATAGGTGAAGAAAATTATTGGCACAGGCATACTTGTTATACTTGAAGGATTCTTGTTGAAGATAGCTTATTTTAGTGGCTTTGGCCTGTACTAAAGCAATGCTTTAGGTTGTGGGTTTAGTTCTCTTATGCCCATATAAATTGTATGCTACTCGGCAGTTAGTAATGCCTGGAGGAACATGGGCGCTCCCCATGGCTCTGTTCCTCCCTTGGTTTTGTCATCACCATAATGATTCACAATAGGCAGATGTCATTTATTAATGAATCAGTTTCAGTGTGCCTAAATTGTAGTGACCTGCTAGTGGCTGGAACTAATAGGTGCAGAAAAAAAAAAAAAAAGGGCAACATGAGATTTCTGAGTTACGAACTGTTATGGTAAAGTTCATAGACTAGCAAGGACTGAATAGAAACTCTGCTGCAGAAAGGTGCAGATGGTTTCAGAATTTTCACAGAGAAATTTGCGAACTGTTAGGCAGACAGATGTAGATAAGAAAATAAGCAATCAGTGAAAGGATTTACTCAATGGTTATGCTAGGTCAGGGAAGACAGAAAGACAACAATTTCTCTGAATCCGAGGTTAGAAAAGGGAAATGGGAGAAGAAGTAAAGAGGTTTTCTGAGGAAACAGTCCAGGAAAATTTCAGAGAAAGGAATAAAGTTGTCAAGCTGCAGTCATCTAAGGAACCATGTGCATGGAAGATCAAATAAACTTTTTGTTGCAAATGCAAATGTTGTTTTCCCAGTATGAGATAATAAGCTGCTCTGGGTAGAAGCAAAAGAAAAATTCTGAGGGTATCTTTGAGTCACTGCCAAAATAGTTAAACAATGTGATCCTTTTACAGGCACTCACTGTTTGTACAACAGCTCCTGTTTTGTTAAATAAACACTTATACTCTAGAATTCATAAAGGTCATTCAAAAAAAAAAAAAACCAACAAAACAACAAAAAACAAACAAACAAACAAAAACAAACAAACAAAATGATAAAAAGATAAAAAGATTGCTGTCCTACCATCCTACTGCAAGTGGACCAATAGGAATGGGTGACCTAATGATTTTGAAGTGTCTCTGAGTCTGCTTTCTACCTTGGGTGACTCTGATTGTACTCCATATTGGGAAATTTTGTCATCTTCTTTTGGCAGCATCCATCTGCTGTGAAGATTCTGCTGGGTCTCTAATGGGATGCATCAGTTCCACTATATTAACCAGGCAGCTTTTGAAGAGAAAGTAACTCTTTTAATCCAAGCCAAATTTTTTGAGGGGAGAAAAGGAAACATTTCTTTCTAATAACAAAATCCTAACATCTGAAGAGACAATAAAGTTATCTTATCATTCCTGGTTTTCCAATAATTGTTTCAAATTATATTTTCTCTTCTTCACATACAATAATAAGGAGGAGGATTTCACAAAATGATGGTGGCTAGGTCAATCCATGGATGGCAAACTTGCTAGCAAGATGAGAAAAAAATCCCTCTGAACTCAGCAACAGTGAGCATTTCTGGTTTTACAAAAGCAAAGATAATGAAATTTAGACAAGTCAAAGAAGTATTCAGTTCACTCATGACTGTGAAAGATTTTGTCTTTTTCTATTTTTTGCAAATTCCATTTTTGTACTTGAAAATTCATATATGATTAAACTGCATGGTGGGTAAGCTTCCAGGGACAGGATTTATGAAGTCAAATATATATAACTTCTAAAACAATTAAGCATACATTACTTCATTATATTGGTTTCCTTTACATATGATAAGGTTGAGTCCTTATGGGTTAGGATCAGCGGGAAGGCCAACAAGGGAAGCATCCTGGTGGGGGTCTGTTACAGACTGCTGAACCAGGATGAGGAGACTGATGAGGAGTTCTACAGGCAGATGACAAAAGTTATGAAATCATCAGTGCTTGTTCTTGTGGAGGACTTCAACTTCTCAGATATATTCTGGAAGCACAACAAAGCCCAGAGAAAGCAGTCTAGGAGGTTTCTGGAGAGTGTGGAAGATAGCTTTCTGATGCATCTGGTTAGTGAGCCTACCAGGGGAGGCGCCCCGCTAGACCTTCTCTTCAGAAACAGAGAAGGACTGGTGGGAGATGTGGTCGTTGGAAACTGTCTTGAGCAGAGTGACCACGAAATGGTAGAGTTCTCTATTCTTGGAGAAGCCAGGAAGGAGACCAGTAAAACCGCTGTATTGGACTTTCGGAGGGCTGACTTTGAACTGTTCAGGACACTGGTTAGTAGAGTCCCTTGAGAGGTGGTTCTGAAGGGCAGTCCAGGAAGGCTGGGCACTCTTCAAGAAGGAAATCTTAATGGCGCAGGAGCGGTCTGTCCCCAAGTACCCAAAGACGAGCTGGCGGGGAAGAAGACCAGCCTGGCTCAAGAGAGAATTGTGGCTTGAGCTTAGGAGGAAAAAGAGGGTTTACAATCTTTGGAAAAGAGGGCAGACCACTCGGGAGGACTATAAGGATCTTGCGAGGCAGTGCACGGACAAAGTTAGAAAGGCCAAAACTCATCTGGAGCTCAGTCTGGCTACTGCCATCAAAGACAACAAAAAAATGTTTTTACACATACATCAATGCTAAATGGAGGACTAAGGAGAATCTCCATCCTTTACTGGATGTGGGGTGAAACTTAGTTACAAGAGATGAGGAAAAGGCGGAGGTGCTTAATGCCTTCTTTGCCTCAGTCTTTAGTGGCAACACCGGTTGTTCTCTGGATACTCAGTACCCCGAGCTGGTGGAAGGGGATGGGGAGCAGGATGTGGCCCTCACTATCCATGAAGAACTGTTTGGTGACTTGCTACGGCACTTGGATGTGCACAAGTCGATGGGGCCGGATGGGATCCACCCAAGGGTACTGAGAGAACTGGCAGAGGATCTGGCCAAGCCACAGTCCATCATTTATCAGCAGTCCTGGCGATCGGGGGAGGTCCCAGTTGACTGGCGGCTAGCAAATGTGACGCCCATCTACAAGAAGGGCCGGAGGGCAGACCCAGGAAACTACAGGCCTGTCAGTTTGACCTCAGTACCAGGGAAGCTCATGGAGCAGATCCTCCTGAGAGTCATCATGCAGCACTTGCAGGGCAAGCAGGCGATCAGGCCCAGTCTGCATGGGTTTATGAAAGGCAGATCCTGCTTGACGAACCTGATCTCCTTCTATGACAAAGTGACGCGCTGGGTGGACAAGGGAAAGGCTGTGGATGTGGTCTACCTTGACTTCAGCAAGGCTTTTGACACCGTCTCCCACAGCATTCTCCTCAAGAAACTGGCTGCTCTTGGCTCGGACTGGCGCACGCTTCGTTGGGTTAGAAACTGGCTGGATAGCCGGGCCCAAAGAGTCATGGTAAATGGAGTCAAGTCCAGTTGGAGACAGGTCACTAGTGGCGTTCCCCAGGGCTCGGTGCTGGGGCCAGTCCTCTTTAATATCTTCATCGATGATCTGGACGAGGGCATCGAGTGCACACTCGATAAGTTTGCAGATGACACCAAGTTAGGTGCGTGTGTCGATCTGCTTGAGGGTAGGAAAGCTCTGCAGGAGGATCTGGATAGGCTGCACCGATGGGCTGAGGTCAACTGCATGTAGTTCAACAAGGCCAAGTGCCGGGTCCTGCACCTGGGGTGCAATAACGCCAAGCAGAGCTACAGGCTGGGAGAGGAATGGTTGGAGAGCTGCCAGGCAGAGAAGGACCTGGGAGTGATGGTGGATAGTCGGCTGAATATGAGCCAGCAGTGTGCTCAGGTGGCCAAGAAGGCCAACGGCATCCTGGCTTGCATAAGAAGCAGTGTGGACAGCAGGTCTAGGAAGTGATCTTCCCCCTGTACTCAGCTCTGGTGAGGCCGCACCTCGAGTACTGTGTTCAGTTTTGGGCCCCTCGCTACAAGAAGGACATCGAGGTGCTTGAACGGGTGCAGAGAAGGGCGACGAAGCTGGTGAGGGGCCTGGAGAACAAGTCCTATGAGGAGCGGCTGAGGGAGCTGGGCTTGTTCAGCCTGGAGAAGAGGAGGCTCAGGGGCGACCTTATCGCTCTTTATAAGTACATTATAGGAGGCTGTAGCGAGGTGGGGTTGGTCTGTTCTCCCACATGCCTGGTGACAGGATGAGGGGGAATGGGCTTAAGTTGTGCCAGGGGAGTTTTAGGTTGGATATTTGGAAGAACTTTACTGAGAGGGTTGTTAGGCATTGGAACAGGCTGCCCAGGGAAGTGGTTGAGTCACCATCCCTGGAGGTCTTTAAAAGACGTTTAGATGTTGAACATAGTGACATGGTTTAGTGGAAGACTTGTTAGTGTTAGGTCAGAGGTTGGACTCAATGATCTTGAGGTCTCTTCCAATCTAGACAATTCTGTGATTCTGTGATTCTGTGAACTGTAGAATTCTGGCTTTTCTACATTCATTTTTATAACTCATTTTGAATTAACACTGCAGCATTACTTTTGACTGCTAAAAGGTGATATAGTATCTTCTACAGGTGAAAAGGATCCCTCCCAATTTTTTTGTTATTATTTTTGATGTGTTAGAGTCAGAATTAGAGGTGATGTCTCCAGTTCACAGGTAAAAGTCTCAATATCACATTTTCCACTGTGAAATAATTTGATTTGTTGTTCTTTTTAGGGACTATGCTCTGAAGAAACACAGTGTAGGGGAAGGCTAACTTCTTGTTTCATGTTTTCATGCCATGCAGTATATAACAAAGTGTTGTCTGAGTACCAGACAAGAAGAGAAACTAGAAATACTGTTTCTTGGCTCCCTGTCCATTTTATAGTCTCCATATTCAAATGTATTTGTAAAAATTCATCATTTTAATTGGACTTCGCAAAAGTTAAAATCACATCTGTATTGAACTTGGTAAGCTGAGTTCAGCTACTTCTTTTGTGCTATTACAATACTTCTTCCCTCTAGCAAATTATATTCAAACTTCAAGTGTTGATAATCAGCTTTGAAGGAAAAGACTTGATTTGAGCACTTTGTAATTTTAATATAAACACCTGTCAAACTTCCTACTTGTTCCTTTTAAAAGCCTGAAGTGTCAGACTTTACAGATGATTTGCTTCCTATATATTTAAAATACCTCTTCACGTCTCCTTTGTTGTGTTTAATGTTTTATTTATGATGATAGTTTTACTTATCAATGCTCTGTTTAATTATGTCTAGCTTTCATAAACTTCTCCTTTTAATACTGTATGTTACACTGGCTATTCACCAATGCTGTTTTTTGTCAGTACTTCTAGCAAAAAAAAAAAAAAAAAGAAAGATAATTCACTCTACAAAGTTATCCTCTTGTACATACTATCTACCTCCGATGACACCTACCATAGAACTGGAAAGCAAATGAACTTCTCATTCAATATTAAGCACCACATTGAAAAGATAAAAATATTAGCTTTTGGTTTGAACTGTGAGCAATATTAAAATCAAAATTATTATAAAGTGGAATAAAGTGCATGTTGCAGTCCAGTTTCCATTTTTAGTTTACCTATTGTTATATATGGAGTGGTAATTTGTGTCGAGAAAATGGTTGATATTAATAAAGAAGGGGGAGATGTGTGAGCGTGGCCATGGGGGTCAGAAAGCCCTGTGGTTGATGATAACATCAGACTCTTAAGGATGAGGCCATCAGAAATGTAAAAGAGTTTAGAGAGAACAAAGAAGGGTGATTCAGGAGACTCTGTGCAGTCTTGGGTTGCTTGTTCTCAAGCCGTTAAGGCATGAAAGTTTCTGGGTGTTTGCTGTTGTTATATGCAAAGTTGTTTGACCAATGAAAAGTTGTTTTGAAAAGAATTGCTGTGGCGAGAAGAGTATAAGAGGGGAGCCTGCCCTCAAGATAAAAAAAGCAACATGATGAAGTTATGTCATCAATAAAGAAGCAGGAAAAAGGAGTGAAGAGGAACAGGCTGGCAGAATGGAGACCAGGACGGGAACAGGCACATTGATCGCCTCATGAAGATAGGTTCGGCCAAACTCAGCAAACTGCTCAAAGAAGCTCATACTGAAAGTCGCTGGAAATAGGCGCACTGGAGCTGGAAAGAAGCTCAAGCTGGAAGAAGCGGACCCACACACACAACTGCCTCTTGCTGGTAAGCAGTTGCGCATTATGGGGAATCATACGTACTTAGAAACAAAGACTGTCCTGGTAACCTTACAGCTTATTCTCCTTGTTAACAATTGGACAGTTTATGATCCTGAAACATGGGACCAAATTGATGTCAAGGTGTGGGACTCTGCAACTAAAAATGACAAGGTTGCAGTGGGATTGCTCGATACCTGGCGAGCAGTCTCTGAGGCCTTAAAGAGCCATGTGGGACCACAGTCAGAAACGTGTGGTTTGCCAGACAGTGAGGGAGCTGCAGGCTCATTTATTGACCCTTCTGCTACACCATCGCCCCTCCACCCCACTCCTGCCATCGAAGGCCTTTGCTGTTACGCCCCCTGGTGACCTGGACGTGCCATTTGACCTTGAAAAGGAGATGGGTATGCTTTTCTTTGCTTCGGAAAGAATGGGATATATAAGGCCTGAAGACCGAGTTGCTTAACAACTTAAAGCAAGACATATTGTTCCCACGACTAGCCCTGGAATTCTCCAGTGTATGTAATCAAGAAAAGGAATTGAAAATGGAGACCGCTAAGTCATGGAACTTAAAGGATTGTTTGTTACCTTTTCTGATTGTATAGGCATACTTGGGTTTAGTATGTAAAAGCAATGTTCTGTATATTTAGAATGTTTGATGTTCGTGTGTGCGTGTTGGTGGAGCGTAGGCTCCCCGCACACCCAGCGCTGTTTACTTGCCTTTTATACCTTTTAAAAATATTATTTAAATTCAGATTGAGTTGAGACTTCATTTATAACACTATGGCACTTATTCTTTTAAAAATTTAAAATCTGTTTTCTTAAGTATAGGTTTTCTCATAGTTAAAATAATTTGATTTAAGTAAAATATTTAAATATTAATTATTAAGTATTTAATTAAAAAAAATGCCACTTTGTTCTTCAATGTTCTTATTTATTTATTTATTTATTTATTTATTTATTTATAGTTAAGGATGTCTACATACCATACATGTCATTTTATTCCCCCTAAAACTCTTTTTTAAGATAATGTACCATACACTGGGGAAAAAAACCAAACACCACAAACAAAAAAAACCACAACCCTTGGCTCTTCACTTCTGTGTGCATATAGCATAAAAAATCCCCAAAACATTAAACTCTTGAGTATGATCTTAGTCTTACAGTGTTCGAAGGCTGAATAAAAGGGAGTGGAAGGGGTTGTTAATTTTCCTGACACTTTGTCCCATGGCAGCACCATGATGTTGATTTTACTCTGTTGTCCATCTCAGGCATTTATCAGCCTTCCTTAAAAGCTGTTTCTGACAGTGAGGAAAGCCAACTGCATAAGTAAGGTGGGAATTCCATTTTGCTTCTAGTCTTAATCTCAGCAGATTGCTCAGCAGACTCAGCAGCCTTCTGAGAGGTGGGGTATCTTCCAACGTAAAGCAAGGACAGTCCCAGCTCTGACCCCATGACTAACAAGCTGGCAGTCTGGAGGCAGCATAACATTCATTTTCTGAGGGCAGTTTCTGAAAATCTCTCTCTAAATGTGTCAGTCACACTTGAAATAGGAACTGTATCTCTAAGTAACTAGCTCAATTTGATTAACATCACCTTTGATATTACCCTTACTGCTTAAAATTATTATTATTATTATTATTATTATTATTATTATTATTATTATTATTATTATTATTATTATTATTATTATTATTATTATTATTATTATTAAAGGTGTAATTTAAATCATGATCATGGGTCTCATACTGCACCAAAAAGTTCCTCTAATGTGTGTGGGGGACACTACAGCACTGTACCCATGAAAATGTAGTTGCAGGAGGATGTGCTTAAACAGAAATTCTCCCCTAGACCCCTTCAAAAATATCCACTACTTCCATTTCAATTCAATGCCACAGTTTGCTGTCCAGCTCATCAGAGAAGTACAGTGAACATGCCCGCTAAATATGCCAACAGTGTTACTGTATAAGCATGAAATAATTTTACCAGCTCAGGTGAAATTGCATCAATGAAAGGAATTTAACCATATATGCTGATAACTGTTTTCCTGAATTTTTATTTTCATGCTCATGTACTTTTTCTATTTACAAAGGAAATTTCTTTGTAAATGTTAAACTACTGTAGCAGTCATTTTAATTCTAGTGAGAGTCACATTTTCTTTATGGCAAATCATAAAATTCTTTTAATATCTAATGTATATTTGATCTAGAGGAGGCTGTATTTCTCATCTGCTTTGTTTTCATAGTATGTCTGAACTAGTCTCTACTGATAAAAACCTTTTTTAATCACCTTATTTATCAGTAGACAAAAAGTTATTTTAATTTGATTGACAGGGCAGATGTGATAAACGCTGTATTTACAGCAATTTCAGAAATAAGTATCCCTTAAAATTGCAAGACCGCTAATTAAAAAAAATATAAAAATATTGAATTCTCTTAAAATCTGCTGAATTCATTTCATATTATATAAGTTACAGAGTAGTTATAATTTGAAAAATGCTTACAGAGGAATGTAGGCATATATTTTTCTTTATTTCAAGGTTGGATCTTGCAGTGGCAAGGTTTTGGTAGTGGGGGGCTTTAGGAGTGGCTTCTGTGAGAAGAATCCAGCAGTTGCCCCATGTTAGATAGGGGCCAGTTTCAGCTGGCTCCAAAGGGACCCACTGATGCCCAGAGCCAAGGCAAAAAGCTATGTTTGCACCTCTGAAAGAGCAGATTTAAGAAAGGGGGAAAAAGAAAAATAAACAAAACAACCAAACCAAACCAAACCAAAAACCTGCTGTACAACAGAAGCTGGGAGAGGGAGGAGTGAGAACCAGCCCTGCAGCCCCCAGCGTCAGTGCAGGAGGGCAGGAGGTGCTCCAGGCATGGAACAGATGTTCCCCTGCAGCCTGTGGAGAGGTGGAGAGGCCCCTGGTGGAGCAGGCGCCCCCTCCCCTCCCCCCCCTCTCCCCCCCATAGAGGAACCCCCAGTGGAGCAGATGGATGTAGCCTGGAGGAGGCTGTGGCTCATGGAGAGTCCCCACAGGAGCAGGCCCCAGGCCAGAGCTGCAGCCCGTGGAGAGGAGCCCACACAGGAGCAGGGGGTCTGGAGGGAGCTGCCGCCCGTGCTGGAGCAGTTTGCTCCTGACAGATGGACCCCGTGGTACAAAGCCATGTGGGAGCAGTTCTTGAAGAGCTGCTGCCTGTGGGTAGCCCCTGCAGACTCAGTTTGGGAAGGATGGTATCCCATGGGAGGGACCCCATGTGGAGCAGATGAAGAGAGTGACCCTGAAGGAGTGGAGGAGAAAAAATGCCATAGACTGACTGCAGCTCCCATTTCCCACTCCCCTGCATTGCTTGGGGAGGAGGTGGAAGAGGGTGGATGGGTGGAAGGTGTTTTTGGTTTCTTTCCTTTGTTTCTCACTTCTCTGTCTTTTTAGTAATAAGCAATAAACTTCAATAATTTCCCTACTCTGAGTCTTTTTTGCTCATCATGGTAATTGTTGAGAGATCTCCCTGTCCTTATCTTGGCCCTTTGGCCCTCTTCATCATATTTTCACAGAATCACAGAATGATCTACGTTGGAAGAGACCTCCAAGATCATCACCTAGCCCAACCTCTGACCTAACACTAACCAGTCCTCCACTAAACCATATCACTACGCTCTACATCTAAACGTCTTTTAAAGACCTCCAGGGATGGTGACTCAATCACTTCCCTGGGCAGCCAATTCCAACCAACAACCCTTTTGGTAAAGAAGTTCTTTCTAATATTCAGTCTAAACCTGCCCTGGTGCAACTTTAGCCCATTCCCCCTCGTCCTGTCACCAGGCACATGGGAGAACAGACCAACCCCCACCTTGCCACAGCCTCCTTTAAGATATCTATAGAGAGTGATAAGGTTGCTCCTGAACCTTCTCTTTTCCAGGCTGAACAATTTCAGCTCCCTCAGCCATTCCTCGTAAGACTTGTTCTCCAGACCCCTCACCAACTTCATTGCCCTTCTCTGGATTTGCTTGAGTACCTCAGTTTTCTCCCCCTTCCCCTTTGAGGAGGGGAAGTGAGAGAGCATTTGTGGTGGAGCTCGGCAGCCCACCTGAGTAAAACCACCACAGACCTAAATGACACCAAATAATTGGGATTCTTTCCACAATTATTATTATTATTATTATTATTATTATTATTATTATTATTATTATTATTCTCAGTGAAAAAAATACAACAACTCTTAATGGAGACAACAAGAAAGTGAGATTTTCTGTTCTTTGATGAAAAATTTACTATGGGAGTTAATAGAGACATCATTCTTCCAAAAAACTGTGGTGGAGGGGGAATGGGCTACATTTTTTTGAGAAGAAAGTTCTTTTTGTTCTTTCTCAAGAACAAAATTTGAAAATGCTTTTAAAATGTCTTTTGCAAAGGTTTGGATTTGTAACAGTGACAGCTTTCCCAGACTTAAAAATCTTCTCCACACCACAGCAGGTGCCAACATCCAATAATGCTTATGGCATTATTGTTGTCCAAAACCCTGCTTTGATTAATTTAGAGTCATTTACTGAAGGCTAGCCAGGTCTTTAGAAAGGGATTTTTCTCCCCTAGGCTGAACCCATATTTATCTTCAAAGATCCTTTTGTAGTTAATAATCCCACTCAAGCATTTAATCTTCAGCAGTTTAAACAGTTGTATTTATAAATTCAGATGTATTTATAGTGACAGAAAGATAAGCCACAATACTTCAGGTGGAGCTCAAGCAGAATTTTGGCATTACTTGCAAATGTGAAAAGACCCACAATGTAACGGGTCTGTACAGAAAATTCACAAGGAGCAAGAAGGCAGTTCTGTGTACACTTTTGGAGGTCTGGAAGCAGCAACAGAGAATGTGAATAGGGATGGAAACAGGCTAGTGTAAAGGACTGCCAACCCAATGCATAAGTAAGAAGGTGGAAAAAGAAATGCCACCTGTCAAAACACATGCATGGGCAAAGGAATTTCTGGCAGAGAGAGCAGCAGCAGGAGGAAATGAGCTTGCAGAAGGTGCAGAACTTTGTTTTGTTTAGCAGGCAGTTTAGGAATTTTCTGTTTTTAACAGGTGTTTCTACATAACTGCTTTTGCTACTGTTTTCAATCTTTTTATACAGTATATGGGCTATGGATTTTTAAGACTGAAAGGGACAATGCAAATCAACTAATGTAAGATGCTGCTTAACCCAATTGCAGAATTCAATGATTCATGGTACTGGTAAAACTTGTATTATGGCACATTTTAAAGAATGACAACAAATATTGATTTAAAATTTTCAAGTGATGGGTAGGAATATGACAGATTTACTACATTTTTTTTTTTAATATATTTACTTATTTTGTGTATTTAATTAGCTTTTCTTTTTAAACAATAAGCACCTTCTGCCTAGTCTAAATATATCCAGATCTGGGTTCTAGCCTGTGTTTCTCAAAATGTTTTTTTTTTCTTTGTAGGCTAAGTCCTATCTCAAAAAAAAACAAAAAAAAAAAAAAAAAAACCTCTCATCCTTTAGGTACTTGTTAACCATGCTAAAATTAATGTAAGAAATTCTCTTGGATACACTTAATAAGTAGTAAAGCTGTAAATTTTTACTGGGAAGATTTTTCCAGACCTCTCACTATTGAGGCAACTTCTATTTTGTCAAAATCCTTTATTTATTTATTTGTTTGTTTGTTTGTTTGTTTGTTTGTTTTTGATGTAATTATTCTGTATTCGCAGGCTCTGGTTACTGTACAGTGCCTACCATAATATCTTGATGCTTCAGCTTTCCTCAAAAGTCCACACTTGAGTATAGCCATATGATCCTTGAATATAGACACATGCTTAAATTTTAGGCAGAGAATTAAGGAGGCAGCCCCAGAAGACTGTTCAGTCTATATAAGGTCAATTTGTTCTTTGGTGATCTCTCAATCTTTATGCCATTTATGTATGGCATAAATGATAAATTTCAAAGATATGAGTACAGATTTTACTGCCAGACATTTTGTACTTTCACCTACACAGTTAGTAAAGATTAAGAATTAGTAAAGATGAGGAATAAAATTTGGCTAAGACTAGGTGTAGAGTGCAGGACACTCTCAAAAACAAGTTACTTAGATATTAGTTATTAGGTAAGAAGTGCAGATAATTCAGGTCATGCTACCATAAAGTCTTACCATAAAGTCTTTACTACTACATCTATCTTTTTTTTTTTTTTTTTTTTTTTTTTTAAAATCAAAGGGGAACATTTGACTGGATCAAATTTTCTGTTCACTTAAAATATCAATACATTCATACTTTCTATCTAACACTTAAGAATTTCCTGGTGTCTTAACAACTTGAGGAAATCACCTTAAGGTCTGATGTTCAGTTACTTGATCCTGCACACTCAAAGCATTTAAATTTAATTTATATTTTATTTATTTATTTATTTATTTAAAGCACTTTCCTCTTTGATATACACCCCTGTGAAAACATGACATCTTCCAAATTGGTTATTTTATTTTTCTTGCTTTGATTTTTAGTGTGTCCTGACTGTAGCCTCCTACTTATGGGCTATAGTAATGTGGACTGTTAAAATGCCTTGGCCTAATGAAATGGGCTACTGTCTGGTACCTGTTGATGCAGCGGTGTTGGGAAGAGATGAACTGATGAGAAGCATGCCGTAGATGAGGAATTTTTTTAGAGGTCTTTTTCCTTGTTCCTTCAGTTCTTTGTTCCTTGTTCCAAACCTGCTGATCTGCTTGCATATTAACCTTCAGGGTTACATTACCCAGCAACAACAACAACAAAAAAACAAAAAAGAGGAAGTCACAAAACCCATTAGCCTGAAGACAAATTCAGAAAAAAAAAAAAAAAAGGAAAAAGAAAAAAAAAAAAAGCTGGAGGATGGAGGATATTAATGTTGATACAACACTGGAAAAAAATGCTGGAGTGTTTATCCCTTAGCATAGAATAGGAGAACAAAATGGGGGAGTTGGAGGTTTGAGATTCCAAGTTTCTAGTTTTCCTTGTGCACAGTGTGGGAAACTTTCAACAAGGCTGGATCTCTCAGGAGACAGAAAGGTGAAGGCCTATACATGCTGACAAGTATTAGTTGCATCTGTTTATATTGGATTTTGATACAACAGGACACATTTGTGGTGGAATTAAAACATGGAAAGTTTTATACTCTAGTAGTAAGTCCTCCTTATCCAGTGTCACCAGGTTTGACATCTCACAATCACTTATGTAGGATAATCTGACATGCTGACATAATGAGAGCTGATATATCACCCTAATGATTGGCCGATTCTGAGAAATGAAAGAAGACATGGCTCATAATATCAGAGATAAGATTACTATGGCTTTCAGTAACATGCTCTTTCCAATCAAGATCATAGTCAAGCTGTGCTAAACGTATATGCATGTGTATAAGGTCAGCCACATAATTTCATGCTTTTACAATTGCAACTACATTATCAAGAAATTTTACATGGTTAAGTAGCAATGCAGGCAAAAGACATCTATAGGAATATAGTAAAGCATACAGAAATTAAATTGCTTTAAGTATTTAATGGCCAATAATAGATTTGCTGTATCCTCTTTAAGCCATCTTACAGGATTTCATAAGAAGGATGCAATACTATATTAAACTCCAAAAAGATGATTAAAATGATGGAAATATCATTTCTTTTTAAATCTATCAAGATTAACTGTTCATTTGCAAAGATGCCAAGGTTATGTACAGTCTTACATTTGCTCACCCACATAGAATGTTATTGGCATTCACCATGGAGAGTATAGACATAGCAAAAACAGGGACATTTCTAGGCTGTATCTGTCAGAGTTTCTTTTTGTTATGCAGTTACTGACATGGTAGAAATACTACAAATGATTGCAATTACTATTATGTTACAGCTATGACAGTTGAAATGAACACAAATTTTGAGAAGCATTTTATTCACCCCTTTTTCTAAAAGCTTTTAAAAGTCTTTTATTGCAGGCCTGTGACCTTGCAGAACATGATTGACTGTCTGAGAAATAAAAGGTGCACATTTTCCCTGTCAGACTGCTGAGCCCTTTCAACTCCCATTACTATAAGGGTAAGGCAGGGGCTTTTGGCACCTTTTATGCAGAGGTCTTACTGGAAGATCTTTGTGATCACCAGAAGTTGTGTAATGGAAACACTCTTTGTCTGGTAAGGGATGTATGATTATGTCCCCCGAGACCAATTTTCTGACTATTTCTTTTTGCGATATTCAGTTTGCCATAAGTAATAATGCACATAGCAAATTTTACTTTACTTCAACTGGTAATATGTATAATTATTCTGTGCATGTTTACTTTAAAAAAAAAATATTTATTTTTGATTTGTTAACTACAAAGTGGGCTGCACAGTGTAATTCAGGTACACATCCTTTATTAACTAGGGAATATTGATTAATTTTGTTTGCTGAACACTTTGCATAAAAAAAGAGAAGAGAAGAGAAGAGAAGAGAAGAGAAGAGAAGAGAAGAGAAGAGAAGAGAAGAGAAAAGAAAAGAAAAGAAAAGAAAAGAAAAGAAAAGAAAAGAAAAGAAAAGAAAAGAAAAGAAAAGAAAAGAAAAGAAAAGAAAAGAAAAGAAAAGAAAAGAAAGGAAAGGAAAGGAAAGGAAAGGAAAGGAAAGGAAAGGAAAGGAAAAGAAAAGAAAAGAAAAGAAAAGAAAAGAAAAGAAAAGAAAAGAAAAGAAAAGAAAAGAAAAGAAAAGAAAAGAAAAGAGAAAAGAAAAGAAAAGAAAAGAAAAGAAAAGAAAAGAAAAGAAAAGAAAAGAAAAGAAAAGAAAAGAAAAGAAAAGAAAAAAGAAAAGAAAAGAAAGGAAAAGAAAAGAAAAGAAAAGAAGTTCACTTTCAGACTGAAATTATAAGGAAGAAAACATGTTTTATATAAACCTTTAAATACATGAACTTATAAAATTTAAATGTAGGCTCATATTCCTCCAGGGAAAATAAAATCATATTCAGGAGAAACTTCTTCCATAAAAATAAAGAAGGATAATTTTGTTGAAATTAAGTAAAATCCATGCAGCTGTTTTCAGCCACCAGAAGTTCTGGCCTGGAAGCTACAATACAAAGAGGGGAGCTAGTATAATTCTTTCTGCTGACCTGCATTCCTCTCTCCCTGCATAAAACTTACTCTAGAGAGTTTAGGTGCACACACCTCTGTCAAAAGATTCATCTGAAGAATCATAATATCAAATTCTATGATCAATGATCATAGAACTTTTTGGTTTCTCAGTACATTTTTACAGAGTCTTAATTTTAAATTTGTTTTGAGTATCAGCATACCATTTAAAATATTGGGAAACAATAATAATAAAAAAATATATACATTGCACTAATGCATTTAATTATCTATCACACAATCTTTTAAAATATCAATGAGATACCACTAAAAAGGAGTGGAATAATGTCATTTCCCAGCTTTTTTTTTTTTTTTTTTTTTCTTCCCCCTGTTTCTTCTGCTTTTGGTTTACTTAAACATTGGCAGCAATGTATGTATAACATGTTATTGGGAGGAAAGAATAAAATTTGTTTGGATAAAAAAACAAGATTGATTTTGTTTTATTTTACAGAAGAACTTAATTTCACAGATTTCAAGCAACTCTGAAAGTGCTTGATCAGAACAAAAAGAGGCAAAGTTAATTAATAATTTCAATTTCAAAGCACCTTTGATTAACTGAAGCCCATACATAGGGAGGCAAACTACTTTTCATTAATGACTCTTTTTATCGTTTCTATTATAAAATGCCTCTAATTGACAGCATATATTTTCCAAACAGTCTGCATTATTAGATTAGAACTCTTGACGTTGTTCACATCTGGGTACATGAGCAAAAATAATTAAATTTAATAATAATGGAGAAAACACAGTAATCCATCATACTACTACTGTAGCATGGGCAATGAAGTCTGAGTGGGTGCCAAATTAAGAAATGAATCCATAAAAATATGCCAATTACTATAACCATAATAAATTTTTTACCCTTGTTCAAATAAATATGAAGCATAATCTTCTCTCTCAATCTCAGCGGGGTCCTCCAAGTCTTTACCTTTCAAATTGTACCTGAACACATATTTAAGGTGACTAGCATTGCTTTAGAAATCACACATAACACCATATATGTAGTGGGTTTACGTGGCAAGGTTTTGGTAGCAGGGGGCCAGAGGGGTGGTTTCTGTCAGAAAGATCTAGAAGCTGCCCCATGTTTGGGAAGGGCCCCATTGTTTTCCAGAGCTGAGCCAATAAGCGATGTTGTTTTGCACCTCTGTGAGAGCATATTTAAGACAGGGAAAAAAACGCTGCACCACACAGCAGCTGGGAGAGTGAAAGGAGTGAGGAACAGCCTTGCAGGTGCCAAGGTCAGTGTAGAAGGAGGGGGAGAGGTGCTCCAGGTGCCAGAGCAGAAGTCCCCTGCGGCCTGTGGTGAGGACCATGGTGAAGCAGGATGTCCCCCTGCAGCCCATGGAGTACCACGGTGGAGCAGGGTTCCACGCTGCAGCCCGTGGAGGAGACCACGGTGGAGCAGGTGGCCCTGCACCGATGGAGGCTGCCGCCTGTGGAAGACCCCTGCCGGAGCAGATTCTGGGCCAGACCTGCAGCCTGTGGAGAGGAGACCACGCAGGAGCAGGTGACCTGGCAGGAGCTGCTGCCCGTAGGGGAGCCAGGTTGGAGCAGTTTGCTCCTGAGGGATGGACCCCGTGGTACGGACCCATATCTGGAACAGCTCTGGAAGAGCTGCTGCTTGTGGGAAGCCCACACTGGATCAGTTCATCAAGGACTGTATCCTGTGGGTGGGACCCCACAGCACAGGGGACAAGAGTGACTGAGAAGGAGCGGCAGAGAAGTGCTGTAGACTGACCATAACCCCCATTCCCCCGTTCCCCTGCGCCGCTCAGGGGGAGGAGGTGGAAGAGGGTGGATGGGGGGGAGAAGGTGCTTTTGGTTTCTTTCCTTTGTTTCTCACTTCTCTAGCTTGTTAGTAATAAGCAATAAATCTTACTGTCTCCCTATGCCGAGTCTGTTTTGCCTGTTATAATAATTACTGCCTGATCTCCTTGTCCTTATCTCAACCCTTGAGCCCGTTTCATCGTATTTTCTCCCTGTTCCTCTTTGAGGAGGGGGAGTGAGAGAGCGGCTGTGGTGGAGCTCGGCTGCCCACTTGAGCAGAACCACGACAGGTCCTCCAAGTCTTTACCTTTCAAATTGTACCTGAACACATATTTAAGGTGACTAGCATTGCTTTAGAAATCACACATAACACCATAGCCCTTACTGAAAAAAATGTCCAAGATTCTTCATTTTAAAGGTTCTCCATTTCCTGTGCAATTGGCTAAGCTTCATCAAAACATTCAGTATGATGTGTACTATTTCTTCAAACTCATCATTCATATATTGACAGCTTCCTAAGGTAAGTATATTGCATGTAGTGTAATTTTTTTTTTTCTTTAGACATTTTTTTGCATTCTTATTTCTCTGTAGCAAATGTTCCCTCTTTTCAGGCTTTAGAAACCTGATTGAAAAGTAAATAGAGAGCTACAAACATTCTGAAATTTTGTCTGTGCCCTCTGATAGGTACCATTCAACAAACAGTTACCCTCTTTTTCCTGGATAACATGGATTGTTACTTGTAACAACCAAGAAAGGCATTGTATAAGTGTTTCAGCAGTGCAGATGCATGCATCAGTATCACAAATGTTTCACGTTTTTTGGTATTGAAGAAGATATTTTGCCTTGGTAGATGTGCTCTCATTAAGAATTCAATATGGCCAGTTCATAAGATCATCAGTAACTCACACATGAAGAAAACTCAGCAGGTCTCTGGTCCTACCTTCTGCTGAAAGCAGGGACAGCTACAGGGTCAGGACAGTTCACTCAGGGCTTTTTTTGGTTGGGTCTTGAAAACATCCAAGAGTGGAGACTGCATAACCTCTCTGGACAGCGTCTGCTAGGCCGTCATGGGGAACAGGCTTTTCTTCATAACTAGCCTAAACCTCTCTTGTTTAAACTTATGCCTGCTGTCTCTCATCTTCCCACCAGGCATCACTGAGAACAGGCTGGCTCTGTCTTCTAGATAACCTTGTATTACTGTCAGGCTGCTGTTAGGTCTCCTAGTCTTCTCCAGGCTCAACAAGTCCAGTTTCCTCAGCCTCTTCTCAAAGGGCAAATGCTCTACTCACTGATGTCTTGGTGGCCTTCACTGGACCTGCTCCAATTTATTAGTATCTCTCCTATGCAGGGAGACCCATTACTGGACACAGTACTACAGATATACTAGACAGTAATACTCTAGATGAAGTCTAACAAATACCAAGAAAAGGGGATAATGATGTCTCCCAAGATACTGGCCATGCTCCTGTTAATACAGCCTCAAATGCTGTTGTATATCTCTGGTTCCAAGGCACACTGCTGGCTCAAGCTCAGCTTGTCTACCCATCTAGGCTGTAGTATCATAAACTGGACAAAAGAAATTTATGATAGACATGGTTAAAAGCTTTGCTGAAATTGAAGTAAATAACTCTTTGTTGTCCTTACTCACAAACCCAACTGTTTTATCACAGAGGGCATTGGGTTGGCCAAGTAGGTATTTGGTTTTTGTATTCTTTATGTGACCAACCGCAATGATATTTCCATATATGAATCAAGAAAAAACATTTATTGTCAATCAAAGCGTCATAAAAAGTATTTTATCTTACACAAAGATGCAAAAATGCTTTGATAGCTTTTATTATTATTATTATTATTATTATTATTATTATTATTAGTAGTAGTAGTAGTAGTAGTAGTAGTAGTACAGGGAATTACCTAGTATTTTATCCAACTTATTTGCAGATGGATGCACTCATTGCTAAAGTGATGATAGATTCTGCTCCAACTAATTATTAGGTTCTGTAATACAATTACTCATGATGAGGGTAACAGAAAATAGTGAGCAAAATGGGATATCTGCATAAAGATGGAAGCTAACTCATACAACTTGGCAATATAAAAATTGTAGCTATACTAAACAATTATTTAGATGCCCTCTATAGTTGGTGGGGAGACACAAATACTTAGAATCATAGAATAACCTGAGTTGGAAGGGACCCATAAGGAAAATTGAGTCTAATTCATACTTCACAAATATGACTCATTCTTCACAAAGCTCTTTCAGGATGTTTTTCATCCTTCTTAGTTCTCCACACTTCAGAACAGGAGGAGCAAAAATGCCCAGCTTAGTTTAGTGTGCCCATATTTTTAGATGGCCTGTGTAAGGTCACATAAACATTGGCTGTCACGGGATTTCTGGGATGTCAGTGGAGTGTCCAGAAGAAAGGATGTCTTTCTGGACCATATACTGTAGGTGGCACCATGTTTACACAGTAAGACAATTTTTGCAGTTTCTTGGTAAACATCTTAGTCAGAAGAAACCAGGATATTCCCAGGCTGTAGGAGTTAGCACAGAAAACATGCTTAAGGTCAAATAAATTTTGAATGCATACGTCGTGAAAGTATGATGAATTCTAGACAATGGAGCATCAGTCATCACACTGAAGACTAAAATCTGGGTCAAATGCCATTATTTGTAGTGGGTAAGAGGGCTGCAAACTGTGAGAAGCTTGGAGAACCGTTATTACCTTGGAGTTACAGGATAAACAGACATGTTTTCTGCCCAGTTTAAAATGAATGGACAAATAAGGAATAGATCCCCATGCTATGTTGAGATCGACAGCTTGCTGCAGAGCAAAATCTGAATGGAATAGACAACAAAGACCAACAAAATACAAAATCAGCAACATATTTTATAAATGTTAAATGAACATCCACAAATCCCCAACAAATTTTAGTTATAGGACTAAGCAAAACTCAATTATTTGATGGAAAATGAATCACTGAATATGTTCTTTGTTATAAATGATGGTACAGCTTATTTTTTTTTTTTTTCAAAGTAAAAAAAAGCTGATATTTATTTATTAATTTATTTATTCAGTTCACTGGCAAAAACTTCATATTTCAAAATAAGGGACTCTACCAGTAGAATCAACCCAAATAAAGATTCTGAATATGAGCTTCAATATGGTAAGTGAATAGATACATCAAAAAAAAAAAAAAAAAGTCACTCTTATTTCAAAACAATTGATTCTCAGCTAAAAGGAAATAGTTTCATTTAGGCATGATATGATATTAATAATAGCTATTGCTAATTTTATACTGTAGCAAATTCATGGAGTCCTTATAAATCAGAGCAGTTGGGAGCTGAGGAAATACAGAGTTTACCGCTTAAGTGGAAAGCCTCTCATTTTCAGAATTAGTAAAATACCACAGATACATGTAAATTTTGTGGCACAAGGTTTAAAAGTACCATTAACAATGGTATTTTGTACTGTCTCAAGTACACTCTGTCCACAGACTTTTCAAGTACAATCAAAAGAAATGTATTCTCAGTTCTTATGAGGGTAAGGATGAGGGCACACAAATTTTTGATGATGATACCAGATATCTCAAAGGACATGATATACAAGAGTCTCCATATCCTTACCTGAAGTCTATAGTTGGAGAAGTCAAGCTGATATCTTTTACTGTGTAGAGAGTTTGATCACATTCTTGGAAGCCTCAAATTTTGGGAAGAATGAACACAGCTCTGTTGACCTAAGACAGCTTTAGATCCCAAAGAGTAACTTCATGTCAAAGAAATATATCTTATTTTATCAGAAGTGTTCTAAGACCACTTTAGTGAACCTCCAAACTACAAGAAACTGGTCTACTTGAAGTCTTTTTGAAATGACTCCTCAAACAGTGCAGGCTCAAGTTCCCAGATGTGTTTAGGTGGTTAGTTCCACTAGCATTTGATGGACCTAAATACAGGCTACAGTCCTAAACAGCTTTGTACATCTGAGACACATGTACTTATACTCACGGAAAAAAGTCAGCAATGTTCTGTAATATTAAGAAGGGTTACCTTACTGTAGGTAGGCAAACAGTTACAGAGACAGTCCATTCACTGCTGTGGTCTAATGCAGATATGGTACAGGCTTTGTAGTGACTTCAGATTATGAAAATATTATGAACAATTACATGTCTTGCATGTCATTATTTCTTTGAGAGATTTCAAGAATACCAGCCCTGGACAATCTATTTGATGTCCAATCTCCCTCCCAATTTGGACAGTTAATAATTAATAATTAATTCATAATCAATTTGGAAATTAATTATTTCCATTAATACTGAATTGTTGACAACTTACTAAAAAAAAAAAAGTATGCATTAGATGATTCATATATAGGAAGCAAATAAATCTTAAAATACTGCAAGGGCATACAGAAATAAGGATATATAATAATAATTTAGTAATGCAGGGTTGGACTATATAATGAAATACAGGTTGTCATATTTAAGACTGTTTTGAGATGAAGTTATGTGAAATTAATTGATTTTTAATTACTCTAGCAAATTAAACTTAAATTAAACTGGACTAGCAAAATTTCTTCTCCATGTACTCTCTGTGCATAAATGTACTTCAAACTCAATATATCATTGAATCAAAGAATACAGTATTACCTCTGTATTACCCCAGCAAAATTTAGCTAATTAAGGTGCTTAAGAGTCATTGCAAATAATTTTTTTTTTTTTTGATTGCAAAGCAAACCATAAACCATAAAGACATAAAGATATAAACAAGCACCCTCAACCGTGGTCAAATCTGCTGAAAGCATAAGAGGAATTCTCCAATCTGTGAACTTTGTCTTACATGTTATGGGCTATTAAGGATGAATTGTACTGCAACAAAAGGAGGAAAGCCAACTCACATTATCCACTTTGGAATAGCTGTATGGGAATTTTACTGCTTGGTTGAAGTAACAAGAAGCTGGGCTTCAGCACTCAACAGCTAAGTTTGTCCAACATGCCTAAAACCAGAATTGGTAATTCAGAGAAAGAAAAGAAGGAGGGAGTATTTCTAAGTATTTTACTAGGAAAGTGATTTGGTTTTAGTGTCTCAAAACTATCCACTGCTGTATGCAGAACAGAGGGCCATATTTACAGATGAGTATACATTTAGCCAGGGTCTTAGATCTCTTTGAAAATCATCCTTGTATGGATTTATGGTGAGAGAATTAAGCAGAGCTGGACAATGCACAGAGATTTTGCTCCAGTGTAGAAAAAAAGATCCTTTATTTTCCCCACAGTAAGTATTTAGGCAGACTGTTTGAAAGCAAAATCCAGACTCGTGCCTCAGAAAAACAGTCTTGTACAAATGCCCAATTGCCTGTGATTCTAAGGGTTGTGAAGAATAACAGCTTTGTTTATGTAAACTACTTTATGTAAAACTCAGAAAGCACAAAGGTCAAGTTTGAACAGAAGACAAAGCAGTAACTATTCTTATGGAACCACTATTAAATTTTAACAAAAAGGAGTCAGACCATTGTTCTCACAATTATACTAAGAAATAGAATAGTACCCCAATATTATACTTCAAAAGGGTTTCCATGCTTGTCTGATCTGGCTCAAATAATACTGCAATGGTCTGTAGCCTGTAGTTTGTCTGGTCTGTAGTTTCCATTAGAAACATCAAAGCTGCTTCAGTTTTAAAAGAGCAGGAAAAAAAAAAAAGTAGTGCAGAGTTCTATTTCTCATATATGTTACTGTCACCAGTGGTAGCAAACATAAAGTGACAGGGAAGTTGCCTTATCTTTGTTACTGTTTTCTGGCTATTTTTGTGATTTTTATGGCTTTGTTGGTGACAAAGACTTGTGACCTTCAAGAATCAAGTTAGGTCCAGAAAGCAATAATTAATTCAGATAAATCATTTTGGAAGTAGTCAGCACAAAAAATTCAGATTATAGTTTGACATCTGTTCAATTACTGCTGTCAGTACAGTGGCACAGGAAAGATCTTGATGATAAATTAAAATAAAAAATGCTGATTCTCTCAAAACCAGTGAGGTCTTAGGGAATCAAAGAAATTGGGAATTCAATGTTCTCAGATTATGGAACCTTGAGGATAAGTGAGACCTGCCTGGACCAGCAAAAAGTGCACTGAGAATTTCAGTGCTACAAGGAAATTTGTGTTTGTTTCTTAAATTTCTATAAACTAAGGCTTTGGATGAAGCAATTCTGAAGCTTTTTCATTCTGGTCATGAGCTTCTGGAAGCAACTCAGGAAAAGCTGTATCTGATAGGTCAAATGGAATGAAAATTGACCTACTGATGGGATGTCATAATGTTATTGTTTAACCAGAACATCTCTGTTTACTTTCATATTCTTGTGGTTTAGCCCCAACAGGCGGCTCATCACCACACAGTTCCTCACTCACTCTCACCAGGTGGGATGAGGGAGAGAGCTGGAAAGATAAAAGTGTGAGAACTCATGGGCTGAGTCAAAGACAGTTCACTAGGTTAAGCAAAAGCTGTGCACACAGGCAAAGGAATTCCTTCATAAGGAATTAATTTGCTGCTTCCTGTTAGCAGGCAGGTGTTTAGCCACTTCCAGGAAAGGGAGGCTCATCATGTGTAACAGTTGCTTGGGAAGACAAATGCCATCACTCCAAATGTCCTCCCCTTCCTTCTTTACCTCTGCTTTTATTGCTGAGCATGATACCACATGGTGTGGGATCATGCCTTTAGCCAGCCTGGACCAACTGTCCTGACTGTGTCCCCTTCCAGCTTCTGGTGCACGCCCAGCCTCCTTGCTGGCAGGTCAGCATGAGAAGCTGAAAAGTCCTTGGCTCTATGTGAACACTGCTCTGCAAGAGCTAAATATTGGTGTGTCACCACTGTTTTCATCGAAAATCCAGAACACAACATCAGACAAGCCTCTATGAAGAAAATTAACTCCATCCCAACCAAAACCATGACAATATCTTTCCCTTATTCTCTCTCTCCATGACAGATGCTTTTTCTTTCTGTCAGGAATCTCTGTCCTTATATTTCCTTTCTAAACTGAATAGATGAAGCACTTAATCACAAATGATAAGCATTATTTTCCAGCATGTGAGTTTTCAGCCTTTGACTCTTGTTTGAACTCTGTTAGTTCCAAAGTTGTAAAAGAAATAATCTTACACAGTTACTGGTGAGCTAAGGAATCTGGGTACACATTCCCAACTAGGTCTGTGATTCTGTCAGAATCTGTTTCTGAATTGCTAATTACCAAGAATTTTCCATCCTGATATAGATAGCTTACTTTCCTTGTTCCTAAATACACTAGAAGGCTGCATGAAACATCCAGATTCTACAACCAGCATTCTCCTTTCTTCACCAACAGGAAAAAGTAAACATTTCTCCTTTCAAAGTTAGGTCTAGAGGCTTGATATGAATATTTTTGTGTAAAGTTGTGCTTATCTAAGGTTCTTTCAATTATATGTCAGTGGTAAACAATTCCAGGTGAGCTTCATTCCTTCATTGTATCTTTATGAAGGTTATAAAGCAGCAGGATTCTATATTTAATCTGTACATGTTTGGGGTTTCTTCTTTAGCTTTAAAAAATAAGAACTCTTTCTTGTCTACTCTATTTTCAATTTCTGTGTTTTGGGATATATATAAAGGTATATGAATAAATGTTTAGATTAAGCTTTTTCAGCCAGCATTTTTTTTTCATTTTTTTTTTTTTTTTTTTTCCCAATGTGCTGTAATTTGCTAATTTTTACTGTAGCCTCAGTAATTTTTAAAAAATATTTTACCCTTTATATGCCTTCAAAACTAAAATTGTTCTTGTTTTGCAGTCTTTTTATTTTAATTAGAATTTTATTTAGATGTTTAGTTCAATGTTCTTTTAAGATTTCCCTGTTATGAGTAGCAAAAGAAGTTCAGAAATTAAGGGAATTCAAGTTTCCCTGAAAACTAAGTGTCAGACTATTGATTTCTATATATTTTTTTATTTTTATTTATTTATTTATTTATTTTTAATTTGGCAGACTTAAAAAAACACAACAGGCACATAAACTAGAAAGCTGACAATCTAGAAATCATTGTATTGACAACTAACTTTGGATCAGTCAATCACTTGCTTGAGAGAGTGATTCTGGTGAAAACCATGCCAGGAACCATATTAGCAATTTAAAAATACTGACAATCCACTGTTTGCATTTAGAGCCCTATTGTGACACAGATAAACTGACAAATTTTACTACTACAGAAACTGTCAGTGAATCAGCAGACTGCTGTCTTAGGGATTTGTGAAGCATCCTGCACTATGAAGTACAGGGATGAATATGTTCTGACATTTTTAATTAAACAAATGATTTTGATCCTTGAACAGCTGTAATAACTTAACAGAGATTTCAAGTAAGCTTTATACAGGGTTTTCATGCAGACTTCAGACCTCTCTGTTTTAAAAGATGGCATATTTTATATTTACTTGTTCTTGTAGCTGTTGACTTCTTAATTGTATAGAACAAGCTGTGTTACAAGCTAGAGCAATATTTCCTAAAATTTGAGAGCTCTATGATAGTTTTGTACAACTCGACATGTAGAACTGAAAATAAAAGTTTTTGAATTTTTATATTTTTTTCTCCCTCAGTAGCAATTTCAAGATGAAGGCAGCTCAAAGTTGTTGCTATCTCAAATTATTACAGAAAATTGGCTAAGTGAAGCATATTTTCCTTCACATTGCAAAACCATCAACAGACCTTCTAGGAGGTGGGCAACAGTAAGTTTGAGGTTTAGGTATTGACTTCTAGGTGTCTACAGGTACACTAGATGTTTTAACTTTTATTAAGTGAGAATCTAGTCAATGCAGTCAGTGAAAATCTCATCAATGCAGTCAGGAAATTCAAAAGTTCAATTAAATAAGCATCCAAGAGCTGGTTAACCAAATCTCTTTGCAAGGTTCACAGGCCATATTTACCAAACTTCCATTGACGATAATAATGGGACCTTCCATACATAAAGGCATCTAAATTCACATTTTGATATAGAACTGAATTATGGTCATAATCTATAAATAAAATCACTGCTTGACACTGAAAACTGCACTTCTGGGGCTGAAACAGCGTGTGCTGACCCCACATTCAGTTCAAAGGCTATTATTTAGCTGAGACTCCAACTCTCATCATAGTATTTTCTCTGGGGTGTGATTCAGTAAATACTTTGTGTTCTGTTTCAGCTTGAAAAGGATTAACACAGCCTGAAATTAATCTTCTCTTCTCTTCTCTTCTCTTCTCTTCTCTTCTCTTCTCTTCTCTTCTCTTCTCTTCTCTTCTCTTCTCTTCTCTTCTCTTCTCTTCTCTTCTCTTCTCTTCTCTTCTCTTCTCTTCTCTTCTCTTCTCTTCTCTTCTCTTCTCTTCTCTTCTCTTCTCTTTTCTCTTCTCTTCTCTTCTCTTCTCTTCTCTTCTCTTCTCTTCTCTTCTCTTCTCTTCTCTTCTCTTCTCTTCTCTTCTCTTCTCTTCTCTTCTCTTTTCTCTCTCTCTTTTTTTTTTCTTTTTTTTTTTTCTTTTTTTCACTCTTGCTGTTCTATATACAGTACAAGACAAAAAGGAGAGCACAAATTCTGATATTGCATTTCAGCCCTGCCCAAACAGCTGATTGCACTATAACCATAGAACAAAAGTACATGAAAATGAGTTAAAATGGCATCACAATTTTAATCACAGTTTCATTCTTTTCAGGTACTGTGATTGCTTTCCTATCAGTCTTTGTGATCGGTATTTGGCTTGCTCTATTTTTACCAAAATTAAGTCTATCTAAGGTAGTCTTAGACTTTCTAGAACAGTGATGGCCATGCATGCCTGCTTCTCTCATCCCCTGTAGAGACTGTGGATGCTGTGAGACCTCAAATGGGAGGGAAAGAGTGATTTTGTAACTCCATGCTGAACAGCTGTGTTGCCACAGCACTGTCATTTAGTAAGCATTTAACATGTTTTTCTTCATGAAAGTAGTACTTAGTACCTAAATAGAGCTCTCCATCTTCAAAGAGCTAAACAAACATTAACTAATTATTCTGTACAGCATCCTGCAAAAGAGCTAAGTAACAACATCTCAACTCTTTTTTTTTTTTCTTTTTTTTTTTTTTTTTTCCTCCAAATTCAAAGACTAAAGACTATGACTGATCTGGCTAAAATAAAGAAGGAATTAATTTAACGTAGGATTTAGTTGAAATCTCTTTTGCACTCAGATTATTAGATCACTGGAAACTGCAATGTTTGTATTTATCTCTCATTACACGTCTTTTAAAGAAAGCTTTATTTATTTATTTATTTTAAATTTTGTTATTGTTGGATATTGTTTCAACAAATATTTAAACCAAAAGTTAGATGGAGGTATAATTATGAAATGTCATAAAATTTAAAGTTACTAACATAAAATTTAAGAACAAAATATATCTTATATATTATAACTTTATAGACAAAGTTCTACGACTCCTACTGGTATTTAACAATAATTTTCCCCAAATCTTCATCCTTCCACAAATCACCAATCTAGATTCTTGAGAAGAATAGAAGTTAACTCAATGGGAACAGCGTAAAATGGTTTATGGCCTGCTGCACTACTTCTGCCCTATGTTAAGGTCTTGCTTAAAGGATCATGAATTTTATGAAGTGGCATATGACAAACCTTTTTTCAGAAAGATTGACATTTATAAATTTTCAAGAAACTGCTTGAAAAGACAGATACCTAACAGCTGTGGGAAAGAAAGAATGACAGATGAATGATGCTTATCCCCAGCTCTAAACTTGTTGTTCATTGCACTGCACTGGCTATTCACTACACCAACAAATATTTTGGGCCACTATCCAGTAAACACTGTTCTGGTGGATTTCTCAGTCTTCTGAAGTTCTAATATTTTTTTTTAGGGAAAGGTGGATTGGCCAGTTTGTGTTAGTGTACTCCTGCCTATTCTCCCAGCTTAGATTGCTACAGGAGGAACTAAGCATGTCACTATTAAAATTATATTAAGTAGAAGTCAATATTAAGGATTAAAATGTATATGTCTCTCATTTCATGATAACTTAAACAGAAAAAATGGATTCTCTGACAGTAGAAAAGTACAAACGTTATCATTTCCTGAATATTTTAGTCAGATAGTGCCTACCACAGCTGAAGTGCTATTTGAAAAACAAATGGCTTAGGACATATGGCATTAAGTGACTTCTGGCAAACCTATGGAGCAAGGCATATGGCATATCATAACCTTGAAGGAAGAAATGTCTCCTTGTACCCTGTAAAATGATACAGCAAACTGATTTCTGAACCTATTTCTTGTCGTCGATTTGAAAAATTACTTTGCTTACCTATTATAGATTTAAAATGCTTCATGATTATTTTTCTACCCAACTTTGTTTGCTAACTATTTCTAACTGGCACATTGAGATTTTTTTTTTTTTTTTTTTTTTTTTTTTTTTAGTGAGCCTAACATATGGACATGAATATGAGCAGCCAGCTTGTCACTCATTGTTATTTTCTTGTTCTATATTTTCCTATCAGGTGATGGTGTTAGAGCAACTCATGCAGCTTAACTAAATCTCACTGAGATGTTACATATAAAAAGAAACTCTTAAATTGTGTATGTCCAAGGAGGAATGTCTTATGAAAAGTATGAACAAAAGTCTGAACAAAAAGTTTTAAATGCAGAAAAGTCATCAGTAACAAACAGTGTAAGACAAAACAGTAAAGAATAGGACAGAACAGAACAGAACAGAATAGAATTCTCTCATGCCCTTTTTTTAGATGAGTATAACACTGGCTTGGTCCATAGCCAGCATGGACCACCCCAGACTCCCATGACCTTTGGTAAATTGTTGACAGTAGTTCAGCTATAACATCCACTAATTCCTTCAGCACTCTGCAGTGAAACCCATCAGGCCCCATGGATTTATGAATGTTGAGCTGGTAGAACTGTTCATTTACAGTTTCAGTGACCACAGATGGAAAGTCACTGCTCCCTAGTCATGGTCCTCCAGCTCTGAGGTCCAGGCAGCCCCAGATCTAGTATTCCTATCAAATACTGAGGCAATAAAGGAATTAAGTGCCTCCACCTTTTCTTCCTCATTATTTGTCAGGTGACCATCCAATCCAAGTGTCAGTCCAATATTTTCCTTTGACCAACTCTTGCTGACATACTTGAGAGACATTTTTGTTGTCTACCAGTGGCTAGTGTCAACTCAGGCTTTGGGTTTCCTTGTTTTCTCCTTGCAGATGTGAACTGCAGCTTTGTGCTCTCCCTCTGAAGCCAGATTTTGCTTCCAGAGGTCACATATTTGTGAATCTATTTAAGAAAGTAAATCCATTTAAGGAAGAAAATGTTATCTGTCTCTTAGTGTTGTGTTTAAATATAATGCTAAAGGTCTTTCCTGGCTTTTCTTCTATTATTTTTTTGGTACTAATCTAATTGTATTTAAAATATTGTCCATTCTTATGGGTTTCTGAGCTGTAATCATTTCATGCGATAGAACATCAATAATCAGAATTATGATTCTAGCAGTACTGAACTAGAAGTAGATAGACTATTACCATGAGGATTTTGTCTTACTTCCATAGCAAAGTAGTGAACAAAGTTGGAAATATATTTTTTTTCTCCTAATCATCTTTCTCTCAAATAGACAGATTTTTCAAGGCATGTGCATTAATTTGAGGTGTATAAAAATAAATAAATAAATAAATAAAGATGTTTAATGACAGTTTTGAGCCATGAATAGTGAGGTCATTAATTTTATGATAGAATATCCACTTTTCATTACCAACAGAAATCAAATAAAAATTGAACCATATTTTCCCTAAAATCAAAATGAATTAAGGTATATATTCTTGGTTTCCTCAAGTTTAAAGACAGCTTTTGATGGACCAGGAATTCAGCATACTGCAGTTTATTATCTAGAAATCAGGATGTTTATATCCTTAATCTGCATCAGAATAATTCCATAATCAGTCTCACAACGTCATTGGAAGAGTTTTCATAGTCCAGACTGACTGTTTACATAGCAGGAATAGTCTATCTGTTCAGGAGGTAATCATATACAATTTCTATCTTAGTTTTATAATCGAAGCAATTTCCAATTTAACTCTTTTTTTTTTTTTTTTTTTTTTTTTTTTTTTTTTTTTTTTGTAGAATTAGAGTTGAGAACAATTTCTTTGGAAGAAGTTGGACTCAGTTCAACATCCTGAATAGCAGTTTCTTGGTGTGGCATTTCCAAATACCATGATTGTGCTCACAAGTAGCTCCAGCCAACTGGCATACCTCAATGCCTGCAGAGCAGCGTTTTCTGCAGCCCACATGACTTTGTGATATCTGAAGCTGGACACAGGAAACCTGATAGCACCTGAACTGAATTTCCACTATTTTGAAAAATTCAGTTGCCTTCAGGATGAATACAAGTGAGATTATCCAAAATTAGTCATATAATCTAACCACTTTTTTCTTCTGTCAGTACAAAAAAAGGGGAAACCTCTAGATCATACCAGCTTTAGATTTTGGTGTAAAGTAGATGTTATAGCCAAACTTAAAATTTTTGAAAACTCAGACTAGATGTCTTTTTGGATGGATAAATCTCTTAAAGCATTATCTAGTCATCATCAAAGAGTGAACTCCAGTAGTTCAAAGGATGAGTCCTTCTTTGGCCTCAAGGGCTAGTAGAGCAAATTGGATCCCACATCCACAGAGTGAACAAGAACCTCACATGTACCTTTAATAGGCTGTCAATTTCAGGTTGTGCTGTGGCAGTTGTAAGCTGCTGAGGAAAAACTGAACACCCTCAGACTCTACAGATGCTAATCAGGGTAATCATTATCTCTCAGGGTGGAGCTGAAGGACATGAAAGTGCCATTACTTCTTAAAGACCTTCCTAGCTGATTATGTTGTGCAGTTCCATGGGTAAAATATTGACCTGTCTACATCACTAGGAATTTTGTCTTCGGTTTTAATAGAGAATGCATTTCACAGTAGGCATCTAACTGACCAAATGCATGTGCATATGATCTAGGAGATAAGAGGAATAAGTTATCATATTGTTTTGTTTCTGTTAGGGATATTTAACGACAAGTTAAAGCAGTGGAACATGTGCAGGTATTCTTGTGATGAACATCTTATAAATGTATTAAATAAAAATTAAAATGTAACAATCATAAATTCAAATTTATTTTCATTGCATTAATATAATTTTCAATTATTCATTAACAGTAATTAAAAATAAACTATACTCTTCAAACTCCCATTGTATATTTTTACACTGATGATTTTATAATTACAAATGAAAATGATTTTAACAGGAAGGAAATAGTTTGCAGAAAGGTGTTAAAATTGATTTTTGTTAGAGAAGCACACCAAATACATTTTAATAAAACAGTCAGACTAGGATTGGACACAAGATCTGTAACAGGCATATTTAAAGATCAGCTCACATCCTCCAAAAATAAACCTCTTCTGTTGATTTTAATTATGAACTGACATCATTAAAAAGAAATGACCTTACACACTCTTGATTCAGATCACGCATACTTTATATGAAATTTCGTATTACTGCTAATACATGGCAAATAATTACCTTATTCAACTGCTCAGAGGTTAAACAGACTTTTTTTATACTTCATAAAAAAAAATAATAAAAAAAATCACACACACACACAAAAAAGCAGTAGACCTAAATTTTTGTAGAAGAAATTATGTTCTTTGTTCTCTTCCCAATCCTCTCTACCAGCTCATACTTTTTTAATGGAAATTATTTGCAGACCTTATTTGAAGAAGCAATTCATATATATTAAAAAAATGTATATTAAGCTGATTCTCTTTTTCCTTTCTGTTGCAAATCTACCCATCTAGCAGTTTATCTACCCAGCCATCACACCCAGTTCATCTACATATAGCTAATGCTCCTGCAGCTGAAAAAGCACAGAGAGCACCTTGAAAGGGCAAGGAGCAAAAGAAGGGTCTGCCTTTGAACCCTCCAGATCCTGAGCTGGTATTTGTCACATTGATTCCATTGAAGCTGATCTGGCAAGAGATTAAATCATGCTGCTGAACAAGCCATAGCAGAAGATGTTTGCTTGGGCATGCTGCAGTGTGATCTCTCTCCCAGTCCGTACAGCACTGAGTTCAGTGGGCATCACTGGGAGAGAGGATTCTGATGATACCATCACTTTACCTCTGAAATCTTCCTCAGTGCGCACACCTCCGTCACAGCAAGCTGCAGAGCTAAACCAGGTTGTCCTGACAGGAAGGAAAAATCAGGGCAACCCATTTGTTGTGCTGAGAGTATTTGTTCTTACAGTGCTCATTTATAGTCTTTTTATGATGCACACAGCATTACATAAACTTCCAAATGTATGCTAACTTCCAAATTATATATAATTGAATTTAAATTGATACAGTAAATTATTTATAATGCCTTCAATGTTCCTGGCCTCAAGCAGGGAAGACATCTACTAATACACACAGGACTACTATATATCTGCTGCCTGATATGTCAAATTACAGTGAGGTCTTATTTATAAAATTGACTTCTGTATGGCTGTGAATGGGCTGTAAAGCAAGCAGCACAGAGACCTTTTCAGTTAAATAGATTTAGAAGCAGCAAGCTACTCATGTAGTGTTCCACTGACACAAGCTAAAGATGCAATTTTTATGACACTTTTCAATAAAGCTTTCAAATATGTGTACTTTATAAAACCAAATGAACACTTAGAAAGAAATTATTTGTGTGTTTTGAAATAAAACTGAGCACCCAATTAATTTATGCTTGTTGTCTGTCTTCTGCTTTTCTCTACAATCACTCCACATTAACTCACTTAACAGTCCAGAAAGAAGGTAACTGATTCTTAGTGTGATTTTCATTGTTTTTAAGTACATTTATAGCTATTAGAACTGGTGTTTTGTGAAAATTGCATTTATTACTCCCTTAAGTTAGCTTTAGCAGAGAAATAACTTTTACCAGTTGATAAAATATTTGACATTTTGAAAGGTAAGAGCAATGTTCTGTCAGAAATAACACCTTCAGGTCAGGACAATACTATTCAAATCAAGTCAAAGCAAAGGGGTTGAACAACAACAACAAAAAATCACCTCAATTCAAGGGCAAAATAAAAAAGAGTTGACTAGAAAAATCTTTCCACAGCTTGTGTTAGCAATAGCATCTTCTGGGGAAGATTTGTCTGTGCCGGTGGGGATCAAATCACCCGTCAGGTTTCTGAAGGGACCCATCAATCAGATTTGACACGTTGCTGATTGCTCCATTAAATCACCACTGTGGTCCTGATTTGTCTCATCAGGTCAGATGAAATTTTTTTTGAGGAGACTTGAGATGGTAAACTGTTTTTCAAATTTCCTGATTGAAGGCTTTTCAAATAAATATGTGTTTTGCTTTGAAAAAGTCTAATGGACCATAAAGCTATATCCTAATAACAAGTTATTTTAGTACACAGGTTTTGTTCTGTTAAGTATGCTGAATCAGCACATACGCTTTTCTTTTTCTCTTTTTCTCTTTCCTTTTTTTTTTTTTTCCTTTTTTTTTTACTTTTTTCCTTTTCTTTTTTTCCTTTCCTTTTCCTTTTTCCTTTTTTTTTTTTTTTTAATTTTCTTCTTTTTTCTTTTTCTTATTTCTTCTTTCCCTTTCTCTTATTTCTTCTTTCCCTTTCCCTTTCCCTTTCCTTTTCCCTTTCCATTTCTTTCTTTTTTTTTTCCTCCTCTCCTTTTTCCCTGTCCCCTTCTCCCTCTCCATTCTCTCTTATTTTTTTTTTTCCTCCTTTAGATGCTACAGAGAGTATTTCAAATAATCAAAGTTCTATTCCTAAAGTTCTCTACTAACATCTGCGTCAAAGAAAAAGAAAGAGAAAATCAAACAACTCTGGAGAGCTTTTAGCATGCAGCAGTTCCCCTCTTACAAAGTAGTTCTAAGACATTGTGATGGTTTTACCGTGCTGGGCAGCTAAACCCCACAACCGCTCTCTCACTCCCCCTCCTTTAGATGAGGAGGGGGAGAAGTAAAGCAAAGAACAACTCACGGGTTGAGATAAGGATAATTTTAATTAAAGGGAAATAATTATAATAATTAAATAAAGATTACCATGAACTAAACAATTTAACTAAGGGGAAATAAAAGGGAAAGGGGAAAAAGGGAGGAAAACAAACAAACAAAATAAATGAAAGCTATATGGAAGTGCAGAGGAAAAAAATTACTCTCTACTTCCCACAAATGAGCGATGATTGACCACGTCCTTGAAGCAAGGCCTCAACGCACGCAGCCGGTGTTCGAGAGGAGGACCGACGTCTTCTCAACGAGAGCCCACCCCTCCCCTCTTCTTCCTGTTTCCACCTTTTATTGCTGAGTGTGACACCACATGGTATGGAATATCCCTTTGATTGGTTTAGGTCAGCTGCCCTAATGACGTTTCTCTCCTCACTTTTTTGCCCACCCCCTAGGAGGGTTAGAGAAAGGCCCAATGCTGTGCCACTGCTGCTCAGCAGTAGACACAACACTGGTGTGATAACACTGCTGTTCCAGCTACAAGTACAGAGTACGGCACTGTATGGGCTGCTGCCGGGAAAGTTAACATTCCAGCCAGACCCAGTACAGACATATATCATATGGCTTCATTATGCTCCTGGATTTTCTATTAATATTTTGTATGTGCACCCAGAGCTTTGGATGTATGAATATTTAAGCAATCTAAAGAAATGAATACATTAAATTATCACTACTTTAAATATTTCTCCCTTGCTTTGCATATAGGGATAGCATAGTATCAAATCCATATTTGAACAGATTAAATTCATACTTGATATGACACTAGGTAGATGACTTATAGGAGGAACGACTTTGGCACCCCTCAGATGCAAATTTGAGAGAAAAGCAACTTCCTCACCTGAAGTTCTCTACAAGTAGACCTGCTGGTGATATTTTGGCATTGCTGCTCCCCTCCTTAGACAGTATAAGGAAATATCATGGCACATAATGTTTTCTGGTTGTATACAGATATCTTATATAATCTATTTTTAATCTCCAACAGGCATTTAACTTAAAATGTTAGTCTCAATTAACAACCACTATTATTTATTCATGCTCTGATTTACTTTGTGTTTAATTAAAAACAATGGAGAATACATATTAAAAAGAAAAAAAAAAAGAAAGGGAAGGGAAGGCAAGGCAAGGCAAGGCAAGACAAGGCAAGGCAAGGGCTATGGAAACTCTATAAGCATTTGCTTGTGTGTCTTTTTAATTAATATCCTTTCTGAGGGACTGTCCTTACGTCCACTGTGAGTAAACATTTTCTGATGCATCAAGGAACAGTGCATGCAATGGCTATGGATATCAGGAACACTGACAGAGGGCTGATTTAAAGTGTGAGTAAAGAAAGCAATTATGCAGCTAAGTATCCTGTCAGAGACAGTAGATTATGTGCTCAAGAAGATAAAGACTGGCAGTGTGTGTTTCTTACCTGCATAGCTGTCTTTGACGACAAGATGACACCACACATATATTCTCCAGAAATGATGTGCAAGGGCAGGATGTAGAAACTATGTAGACTGCCTTGAACAAGCTAAATATGTTCAACCTTCTTAGCATCTTTCCACCTGTCTGTCAGAGTAAGAGGCCTGCAACAGTCTGTCTGAGTATACTTGATGGTATAGTAATTTTCAAAACCCAGATAAACACAATGCTCTGCCAGAGCTTAGCCTGACTGTTTTGCTCTTTAAATAACTTGTGTACTGGTCTAGGTGGGACTGGCCTTGTACCCAACTTATTTTTGCAGCATAAATATGGTCTGTCAAACTCCAGATGCACAGGCCACAAGTCAGAGAGTCCCTGAAACACCCAGATGTGTACAATGTAAAATGTGTACATTTCAGAAATAAATGAACCAAAATTGGGGTTTAAATTAGGAAGGCTATATATACAGAAGCTAAAGGCATCTTAATTTAATGAGTAATCTATGTAGCAGCAAGAGATGCATTTTTTGTTGTTGTTGTTGTTTTAAATATATTATTATTATTATTATTATTATTATTATTATTATTTTATTCCCATGGGAGGCCTACATTTCAACAAACACCTCAATTTGCACAAGGGTAAGCATTGCTGTAACTTTATTTATTAGGATAGATTTCCATTGTGATAATGCTTATGTCCCATTTTATTAGGTTGAAGAATAAAACACAAGGGTGAAAATAATAAATATTGCTTGCTGTCAATAACACAACAGCTGCCATTCAGCTGCTTTTCACTGAGATTCTCTTTCAGTTACAGAAAGATCAAAAGTAGAACTGAGAAAGGTGAATGTGTACACATTCCAGCCAAATTTTATTGGGAATATTTGGTGAAGACTTTGCTCTACTGGTGGAGTCCTACACATATTTCTCTCAGACATGTATCCCAATACTTGTAATACTTTGATTACAGACATTTACCTCAGCTGCACTGGGGGAGAAAATAAAATGAAAAAGCTTGTGGGTCTTGATAAGGACAGGATCATAGCTCTTCAGGAGTTCTTTCAGTGTAGGTCCTCACCATGGGGAGCAGTCCTTCAGGAATGGACTTCTCCAGCATGTTCATGGAACGGACTGCATCCAGGCTGCAGTTCCTGCCAGAAAACCTGCTTCTCTCCATGGGCTGGAGTTCCAGGAGCCTGTTCCTGTGTGGGCTTTCCATTGGCTTTCTGTGGGCCATAACTTTCTTCAGGACATATCCACCTGCTTAGGCAGGGGTCCTCCAGAGGCTGTGTGATTATCTGCTCTAAAGGGGTCCTCCATGAGGTGCAGGAGAACAATCTGTGCCACCATCCTCCTCCCCATGGGTTGCAGGGGAACTTCTGCTCTGGCACCTGGGGCATCTCCTCCCCCTCCTTCTTCCCCAACCTTGATTTCTTTGGGATTGTTTATCCCATTTTCTCACGGTTCTCCTCATTGCTGTGCAGAGGTTTGTGCCCTTTCTTAAATAAGTTATCATTGAGGTGCTGCCATCTTGGCTACTGGGTCCAGCCGTGCCCTGCGGTGGGGCTGTTGCAGCTGTCTGGAACCGGCTGTGTCCAGCACAGGGCAGTCCTGGCCTCTCCTCACAGATAATGCACCTGCAACCCCCACTGCCAGCACCATGCCATGAAACCCAATAAATGAGAGAAGAAAAAAGTGCATGTTCTCATATCTGCTAAAAATCAGTGACAGGCTTGTGTTGGATCACTGTACAGAATCCATAAAATCCATTCTGGCATTGGGAATGCCAATAAATGCCTAACAGTTCTTGTGTCAAACTTAATCAGCTTTGTTTTCTGTGTGCCTTATGCATATGACTACAAGATGGTCTCTTTACAAAATTGACTGAGCACTATTGAAATCTTAATTCTGGACTTCTAGATGGAATAGCCTTGAGGTTTAACTCAATATAACACTTCTGATAATCCCCAAAAGGATTTTCTCTGGCCTTTGGCTCATCAAAGAGGTAGCCCAAGGTGAGGAAACAGAAAGAGATTTACATGTGGTGTTTTGTCAGCATTTTGGCATTTACATAAGTAAGGCAATACTCCCCAGTTCTTGGTGCAGTTTTCTTGCAGGTACTGCAGAATTAACAGTTCCTGTTTGCACTGTCTTGAATGGGAACAGTGATCAGTATTAGTCACTACAAAAGCATCCCTGTCCCCATTAGGAAAATGAAAAACAACAACAACAACAACAACAACAAAATACACACATCTGGTAAAGAGAATACTTATCTATCACCTTGCCTTTTTGTTGTTGTTGTTGTTGTCGTTGTTGTTGTTGTTGTTGTTGTTGTTGTTCAAAATACATTGAGAGTGGGCAGTGGGAATCTGGTTTGAATAAACAAGCTCCTGAACATTAAAAAGGACATGTAAATGCAATATTACAGAAAAGACAGTTAAGGACTTGCACCAGAGGTTTAGATAATGTTAGTTACAAAGACTTTGGTAGGTATTTCATCCACTTCTGACATAAATCACTGGAGAATGGACATGTTGTGCTACATTATCCTTGTAACATATGGATTTATTTATTTATTCTAAGGATATGTAGGCTTGTGCTTTTATCTTCAGCTTTTATAGTTATAAAACATGTTTGTATTTTAAATTATCTAATTTTCAACTGATGTTTCTTTGGTAGTCACTTTGATGTCAACACGTTTACTATGTCATTTGTATTATACTCACTCCAAGGACTTAAGCTACCACTTTGGTATTTTAAATGTTTAAATGACATGTGAAATAACCCCTTGAAGAAACAGTAGATAAGTTTCAATTTGACTTTTCAGCTGAAGCTACCAGTATACAAATGCAAAACATATGAAAAATATTCTGCTTGGAACTTAATCAAATGAAAAGGAAAGAAGATAAATCAATGCTTTAAGTATTAGTTATCATAAAAGTAAATATTAAAAGAAATATTTTAACACTTTAAATCAGAAATTCCCATTATGATATATAGGAATTTTACAGCTTTCATCTTATAAAGGACAGTACATTATTACTCCTTTTTTATATTCAGCCTTCATTACTTAGACATATAATAAAATAATTACACTGTATTCCTACATAGAATACATTCCTCATTATTTTATTTCCTGTTAAAGATATATAATTAAATGGAAACTTCAAATCATGATACTACTCCACTTAAGAAATCTATGTAGACTAGACCAGATTGGCTGGTATGTCATACAAATTCTTATTTCCTTTGACTCTGTGACATACTGCCCATGGCCCTACGTAATTCAAACACCTCCTAGCTATTCCCTACTTCCATTTTTTTCCACTTCTCACCTGCATCGGCTCTCAGCTCAGCTTTCCACTCAATAAGAGTCCCAGTTCAGTCTCAGTCTCTGTCTCTCTCCTTGTTATCTCTCACATGCATCTGTCCAGCTACTGATCATCACAAAACATATGTGAATTTATGAGACCCCAACTGAATTTGGTGGAGACTGACCAGGAGATTCAGTCGATCAGAAGGAAGATAAATGGGTGGGCAGATGTGAAAAGAGACAGGCAAATGGAAAGGATGGTTACAGAAGTCATATTTGTTTAGCAAATGACGTCTTTTAGGCCATTAAAATTTCAAAGACTACAACAAGTGCCATTTTAAAGACATATAAATACTATCTTAGCATAGCCCATTTCCTATTATTTTTAGTGAAGGACAAGAAATAAAACACAAAAAGAATACTGGGAAGAGACAAACACTCTTTTACAGAGATTGCTAATGCCAAGTATACCACTTGTTCATCCTTAGCTGGTGCAATAGGAGAGGTGCCTCAGAATGTTTATTTATTTAACAAATCATAGCAGTTTATCAATTACTACTGCTCTAGTACTATGTGGATAAAATGAATTAGGGTTAGCAAAGATACTTCAGGACATTTCTGGTTGCTGTTTTATTTTAGGAGATGAAAGCTGGTTTTGAGGGAGTATAAATATTTCTTTTGTTAGATACATAGCATACATGTATAATGGAAAATTCTGTCCTATTTCTATAGTAGATAGAAACATCTATTTGTTTTCCTCATTTCCATTTAGTAGGGATGTTGGAACTGCTAATATTGGACCGACTTTTATAAAGTGGTAGTTTTCACAGCTTTCATGACAGTTGGTCGCAGCATGGAATCCTTATAATACTGGAAGAGTCTCCTACAGCTGATCTCTTTTATCAAGAATGCTCTGTCTCCAAGTCTTGGTGATCAGCGTTGACACAGAATAACATAGTTGTTGTCACCAACACATCAGGAAATTTTTAATCCTTACCATAGCAGTGGCCTCTTTCTGCTAACTTACATTAGCAAAAACTAACAAAAACATTGGCTAACATGTTAGAGACATGTAACATGTTGCTGTGATGCTAGCTTATGTTTTCTAGCACACTCAAATGGAGTACAGGATGTACATCTTAAATATGACTACTCATAAGACTTCAGGCAGGGTTAGTTCTGATGAAGCTGTATTTGTGTATAAAAACTAGACTTATTTATGAACAGGAGAAGACAGTGTTTCACACAATAGAGCAGATACTTGAACCATTTTCCAAGTCGATACAAAATGGCTTATTTGTTTTTAAGTGGTTTTGAGTGAGTAGACTGAAAAATGGTAAGACATTTATACGTAAATGCCCTTATTTGTTTATTTATTTATTTATTGGTTAGAATGTATATGTCAGCTTTAAGGATCATCATTTTTGTAATCGTCACAGTTGAAAAAAATTAAATGGAGCTGCTTCCCTTTTACTCCAGCAGCAGGTGGATTTAATTAGACTTTCTCCATATTCTGTTTATGCAAACCACCAGTCATCCTTAAAATTTCTGTATGTGAGAGATGATTTTTTTTTTTCCACCTTCTTTTCTTTTTTCTTCAAGGTAAACAGGTTTTTCATTCATTTATGTTTTATTTTTCCAAATATTAAGTTTTGATGTGAGGTTTCCTCATTTTACTTTCACAAACCTCCAAACGCGCTGCAGTTTCATTTTCTTTTATTTGTACTTCTCATCTTTCTGTTCCACAGTACAGTTATCTCTGTTAATTGGATATTGTTTTTCTCTTTCAAGTTCTGCTACTGTGGTTAAATGCTGCTTGGTAGACTGAGCTGAGAGCAACTAACAGGATTTATGTTAGTTGCTTATGTCCAGGCTCTTCATGCTGAGTACAGATTTACCATGCTAGCATTTCCCTTTAATTTTCATATATAGGAACTTAAATCTCATTTATTTTTTTCCTCAGATATTGCTTAAAAACTAAAGAATAGTTCTAAAAACAAATAATAAATAAAGAACACAAAAAACAGGAGCACACTGGAAAAAAAATGTATTTACAGTTTCAAAAAGGATAGTTCTTTGGGCTAAGAAAATTTTGGATTAATTCAATTTTTGCCATTCCCAGTGTAATCAGAGGAAACTACAGCTGGTTAATTACAGATTTAAATAGGAAAACTAAGTGAAAATCTGATTCATATTAGAATATGTCAAGGAAGCCTAGAAAAAAAGCCAAATAGTGCAGTGAATTAAATATTATTTGGATAACAAGAACCTATATCTCAGTTCTCCTAAGAACACAATGTAATGTATTCATTACATTTTTTAACATCTTCATTGTAGATAAAATAAACTGGTGGATATTTAGTCAATTAAGATATGCCTGTTGGTTTTACACTATATCCTATAGGAGTTGTCTAGGATGTCATCCATTCAGTAGGGTAAGGCTGGTATGAAGTACTATTTTTGTTCAAAAGGTTTTCTACAGATGTCATGATTTCTTTTCCCACAACTGGAAGTTTTGATCCTTTCTTTGTTCTGCATGTCTTTGGGATCATATTGCATCCTAGCACCAGTCTAAGAGTAGATATTCTTCAGGCTTTAATCAGCATGTTCTCTCTCTGGATTTCTCTTATATATCATAAAATCATAGAATCATTAAGGTTGAAAAAGACCTCAAAGTTATCTGGTCCAACCTTCCCCCTACCACCAACCATTACCCACTAAATCATGTCCATAAGCACCATGTCCAATTGTTAATTAAAAGACCCCAGGGACAATGACTTCACTACCTCTGTGGGCAACCTCTTCCAATGCCTAACTACTTTATCTGAGAAGAAATTTCCCTTAACTTCCAATCTGAATTATATATATATACATATATATATGTACATATATATGCACACACGTCTATATACACACATATATTCTTTTTTCTTTCTAACTCATATTCTGGCACAGCCCTATAAAGAAAGTCTTGTTATACTGCTTCTCTCATAGCAGTGAACCTTTGGATCATCTCCCTTTCCCTGTCAGGTGTTTATATTCTATTCCCATCGCTTTTTAAGTTTTTACATCTGTCAAAATTAAATTAACATAAAAGTCATAGAGAACAAGCTATTATTAATGACTATATCTAAAATCTGCTTAAGTATACGTACAATTTGAACAAAATCATAGTTTGTAGTGCTGTGTAGTATGCTGAAAAAAATACAGAGTTAACAATCTGAAAATAAGCTCTGAAAGCCAGCAGATATTATCTATAAAAGAGACATCTAAATGACTGACAGCATGAGAACGTCAGTTCTCTCATGGCTCATAAATAAATGATAAACACAGACATTATATCAGCTATTATTAATGTAAGAATTATTTTTTCAAAGAAAGTTGAATCCCTACTGTCTACTCTAGGTAGTTATTAGAATAATACAGGAAGAAATGCTTTCTTATTATTTTATTAATGATTACAAGACCAAATCATTTTCTAATTTAAGAAAATGAAGAAACTGTTTTCTGAACTCCACTCTATCTCATCTGATCAACTTCTTATATAGTCCCATTAAAAATTTTACACCCTCCAAATGTTTTTTAAGCACTGCAACTCATCCTCTGTGGCACACTCATTTGAGTCCAGCATTCACTTGGACCATCAGTGTCCCATTTAGAAGGGAACTTCAACTAATTTTCAGCTTTAAACTTCTAAAGGTCAAAATTTCATCAAAATAACAATGGGAAAACAAAATGAAACAAAACATGATCACTATAAATACCTAATATAAGTTTGATGAAGAATTGCTAATATGCATACAGTCCTTGAATCCTACACCTCCAGATACAGATGACATATATAATCATCAATTTATTCCAAGAGATTAGTGCTGGAATCCTATAGTTTATGTGTGAAGCTTTATAAAAGTTTTGAGAATTTAAAAGTTATTGTGTTCATCATCACATTATATTGATGCTGACACTGTGTAAGAACCACTTGCAACTAAATTTTTATTAACATAGCACCAAGCAACAACTGGTATTTTTGACAGCTTACTACATAGATTTATGTATTGGGTTCACATGGTAAGGTTTTGGTAACAGGAGGCTGTAGATGAGGCTTCTGTGCGAAGAGTCCAGAAGCTGCCCCATGTCAGATAAGACCTAGATTGACTCCAAATGGGACCTGCCACTGGCCAGAGCTGTCAATGAGTGACATTGGTTGTGACTCTTGGAGAGAAGATTGACGAGAAATCTCCACACTGCAGCCTGTGGAGGAGCCCCCGGTGGAGAAGGTGCATGTGGCCTGGAGGAGGCTGCAGGCCATGGAAAGCCCCTGCAGAACCAGGCCCTGGGCTGGATCTGCAGCCCATGGAGAGGAGCCCACGCAGGAGCAGGGGGTCTGGAGGGAACTGCCGCCAGTGCTGGAGCAGTTTGCTCCCGACGGATGGACCCTGTGGTATGGAGCCATGTGGGAGCAGTTCTTGAAGAGCTGCTGCCTGTGGGCAGCTCCCACAGGCTCAGTTCGGGAAGGACGGCATCCCGTGGGAGGGACCCCATGTGGAGCAGGGGCAGAGAGTGACTGTGAAGGAGTGGCAGAGATGAAACATCAGGGACTGACTGCAGCCCCCATTCCCCATTCCCCTGTGCTGCCTGGGGGGAAGAGGGTGGATGGGTGCAAGGTGTTTTCAGTTTGCTTTTAGGTCTCACATCTCTAGCTTGTTAGTAATAGACAATACATTACATTAATCTATCTCTATGCTGAGACTGTTTAGACTATGACAGTAACTGGTGAGTGCTCTTCCTGTCCTTATCTTAACTCATGAGCACTTTTTCATTGCATTTTCTTCTCTCTTCCTTTGAAGAGGGGAATGAGATGGCAGTTAGAGTGTTTAGCTGCCCATTGGGGTGAAACTATCACACTGTTCTGCATCACCTGTATTGTACATAGTGGATGAACCTACCAGAGAAACTATATATATTTCAACGTTGGACTGCAAATCTCAGGCAATGAGCCAGTTCAAAATCTAGGTCAAATATTTGTATAGTAGGTTTACTAGCTTTTGCCAATATTATTTAATGTTAATTCATTAAAAAATCTGTATGCTTGCCTTATATTGCCTCTCAAAATCCTCACTCCTTTCCCATGAAATCACATAATCACAGGACCTCACCACTAGCCATCACAAAATTGAGTGGAAAATGACAGTGTTTTGAACCTTATTCTCAGTCAAGTGGGTTATCCTTAGCTACACCAAATACAATTTAATCTGCTACTGGTAAATAATTCAAGATGCAGGTTTGGCTCATATACCATCCATGTTCTTTGTAGAGACTAATATGATAATATGTTTTAGATTGTTGATGAAAATAGTGGTCATAACACACCAATACTTTTAGTTGTTGCAAAGCAGTACTTACATGCAGCCAAGGACTCTTCACGTTCTTACACTGCCCTGCTAGCAAGGAAGCTGGGGGTGCACCAGGATCTGCGAGGGGACACAGCCAGGAGAGCTGGCCCAGGTTGACCAAAGAGATGTCCCACATCAGTGCGGTGTTATGCCCAGCAATAAAGCTGGGGTAAAGAAGTAGGAAGGAGTGGAGAGGCTGGGGAACAACACAACATTTTGTGTGATGATATTTGTCTTCAAAAAAACCTGTTATGTGTGATGAGCCCTGCTATCCTGAAAGTGGCTGTACACCTGCCTGCTGATGCGAAGTAGTGATTGAATTCCTTGTTCTGATGCCAACTAGGGTTAAACCACAGCATCAGGTTTTCCATAATTGGAGGTAGAATTTAGCATAATAAATAGAGTTAACGAAAGGACATCCATAAAATCCTCCATATGGTCTTTATAAAATCACATATGAGATGAGTTGGGAAAATCTTCTTTTCTTAGCCTATGATACCCACTTATAAAAGGAACTGATGCTTATGGTGATACCTACCATGTACATTTTTCTACTCTGTATTTTTTTTTTCCCAGAAGAGACATTTATTTGAAAAAGAACCTCAGTTACCTAGATATTTTTACCCACAAAAATCAAACAATGTATTTTTTTTTTTCTTACACAGACACAATACACATTATGGTGGTATTTATAAAAATATCTGGGCAGAGACACTGGACATTACGTTAGTTCTATGGGACAGTTAGTGTATTCAGAGCACTGATAGATCTGCATGACTCTTTAGAGTGTAACAGAGTTAATATCCCCCTGAAAAGACAAAGTTTGGAAATGTATAAAAAAATCATAGAATCATAGAATCATAGAATCATAGAATATCCTGAGTTGGAAGGGACCCTTAAGGATCATCAAGTCCAACTCTTGACACCGCACAGGTCTACCCAAAAGTTCAGACCATGTGCCTAAGTTCACAGTCCAATCTCTTCTTAAATTCAGACAGGCTCGGTGCAGTGACCACTTCCCTGGGGAGCCTGTTCCAGTGTGCAACCACCCTCTCTGTGAAGAACCCCCTCCTGACGTCAAGCCTAAATTTCCCCTGCCTCAGCTTAACCCCGTTCCCGCGGGTCCTGTCACTAGTGTTAATGGAGAAAAGGTCTCCTGCCTCTTGACAACCCCTTACGAGGAAGTTGTAGACTGTGATGAGGTCTCCCCTCAGCCTCCTCTTCTCCAGGCTGAACAGGCCCAGTGACCTCAGTCGTTCCTCGTACGTCTTCCCCTCAAGGCCTTTCACCATCTTCGTAGCCCTCCTCTGGACACTTTCCAACAGTTTCATGTCCTTTTTATACTGTGGTGCCCAGAACTGCACGCAGTACTCGAGGTGAGGCCACACCAGCGCAGAGTAGAGCGGGACAATCACCTCCCTTGACCTACTAGCGATGCCGTGCTTGATGCACCCCAGGACACGGTTGGCCCTCCTGGCTGCCAGGGCACACTGCTGGCTCATATTCAACTTGCTGTCTACCACGACCCCCAGAACCCTCTCTTCTAGGCTGCTCTCCAGCGTCTCATCGCCCAGTCTGTACATGCAGCCAGGGTTTCCCCGTCCCAGGTGCAGGACCCGGCACTTGCTCTTATTGAACTTCATGCGGTTGGTGATCGCCCAGCTCTCCAACCTGTCCAGATCCCTCTGCAAGGCCTTTACGCCCTCATTCGAGTCCACAACTCCTCCAAGTTTGGTGTCATCAGCAAACTTGCTCAAAATACCCTCTATTCCTACATCCAGATCGTTTATAAAAATATTGAAAAGTACCGGCCCTAAAATGGAGCCTTGAGGGACCCCACTGGTGACCGCCCGCCAGCCTGACGCAGCCCCATTTACCATAACCCTTTGGGCCCTGCCCATTAGCCAATTGCTCACCCATCGTATGATGTTTTTATTTAGCTGTATGGTGGACATTTTGTCCAGTAGGATCCTATGGGAAACCGTGTCAAAAGCCTTGCTGAAGTCCAAAAAAATCACATCAGCTGGTTTCCCTTGGTCCACCATACGGGTGATCTTATCATAAAAGGAAAACAGGTTAGTTAGGCAGGACCTACCCTTCACAAACCCATGCTGGCTGGGACCAATGACTGCTTTGTCCCCCAGGTGCGCCTCCATAAGTTCGAGAACCAACTTCTCCATGATTTTACCAGGCACTGACGTGAGACTGACAGGCCTGTAATTGCTAGGGTCTTCTTTCTGACCCTTCTTGAAAATTGGCACAACATTTGCCAGCTTCCAGTCTACCGGGACCTCTCCAAATTCCCAGGATCGTTGAAAAATAATTGAAAGAGGTTCCGCGATGACGTCCGCCAGCTCTTTCAGCACCCGGGGATGAATCCCATCCGGACCCATGGACTTGTAGGGATCCAGGTGGAGTAGCAAATCCCACACACGTTCAGGGTCAGTTGGGAGTTTGTCATCCCCACCGTCCCGGTCCTCCAGCTCAGGGCACCCTGGGTCCCGAAGCCCATCATCGGCATTGAAGACAGAGGCAAAGAAGGCGTTAAGCGTCTCTGCTTTGCCTACGTCATCGTCTGTGAGGAGACCTTCCCTATCAAGGAGCGGCCCTATGTATTCTTTAGTTCTCCTTTTTCCATTTACATATCTAAAAAAACCCTTTTTATTTTCTCTCACAGACACAGCCAGCTTCAACTCTAGCTGTGCTTTGGCCACTCGAACTTTCTCCCTACAAACACGAACAGCATCCCTGTATTCTTTCCATGACGCCTGGCCCTCCTTCCAGTAGCGAAACACTCTGTGTTTCCGCCTAATCTCCATTAGAACGTTCCTGGTCAGCCACGCCGGCCTCCTGCCCCGCCTGCCTGACTTGCGATATTTAGGAATTGCCTTATCTTGTGCTTCTAGGAGGCATCGCTTAAAGAGTGACCAGCACTGGTGGACATCGAGGCCTTCAAGAGCAGTTTCCCAGGGGACCTTGCTGACTAGTTACCTGAGCAGCCTGAAGTCCACTTTCCCCATATCTAGGGATGAGGTTTTGGTGGCACTTTTCCTTCTGTCACCATAAATTTTGAACTCAACCACTTCATGGTCGCTATGACCGAGGCGGCCACCAATCACCACATCTCCCACCAGACCCTCTCTGTTTTCTAGCAACAGGTCTAAGAGGGCTCCTTTCCTAGTTGGCTCCGTTAGCACCTGCACCAAGAAGTTATCATCTAGGTTCTTCATGAACCTCCTGGACTTGCTCGTGTCAGCCGTGTGGCACTCCCAGTTAACGTCCGGCAAGTTGAAGTCCCCCATAAGGACAAGGGGAGTTAATCTCGAGGCCTCTCTTAGTTCTGTAAGGAATAATTTATCGGCGCTATCATCCTGGCCAGGCGGTCTGTAATAGACTCCCACAACGACATCCCCTTTATTCGTTCGTCCCTTGATCCTTACCCAGAGGCTCTCAACTTTGCCATCACCGACCTGAAGTTCCACACAGTCCAGCCCCTGCTTCACATACATCGCCACCCCACCACCTCGCCTACCCTGCCTGTCCCTCCTGAAGAGCCTGTAACCATCTATCGCAACACCCCAGTCACAGGACTCATCCCACCAGGTTTCGCTTATGCCGATGATGTCGTAGTTGCGGGACTGGGCCAGGACTTCTAGCTCATCCATTTTATTCCTCATACTGCATGCGTTTGTGTAAAAGCATTTCAAGTGCGTCTCCTTACACTCAGCACCTTGTGGATCTGACCAAAGGACCTCACTGGCACACAGCCCCTCTGATTCTAGCGTACCATCCCTTAGGTCTTCACCGGCGTGCCTGGTTTTAGCCCTTTCCCCCTTCGACTCTAGTTTAAAGCCCTATCTATCAGCCCTGCCAACTCCTGACCAAAGATCCTTACCCCTCTCCGAGAGAGGCGCATCCCATCTGGTGCCATCAGGCCCGGTGTAGCGTAGACCTTCCCATGATCAAAGAAACCGAAATTCTGCCGGTCACACCAGTCTCGAAGCCACGAGTTTATGTGAACAGTTCGTCTTTCAGCTTCGATCCCCCCTATCGGAAGGACAGAGGCAAACACCACCTGCGCCCCTGATCCTCTAAGTAGTCATCCCAAATCCCTAAAGTCTCTTTTGATCGCCTTCGGACTTCTCGTTGCTACTTCATCGCTACCAGACTGAAAGACCAGTAGCGGGTAGTAGTCAGTGGGCCGTACCAGGCGCTTGACTTTCTTGGCAAAGTCTCTCACCCGAGCCCCAGGGAGGCAACAGACTTCTCTGCGGGTTGGGTCTGGTCGGCATATCGGTCCCTCTGTCCCTTTCAGAAGGGAGCCCCCCATAACAATAGCCCTTCTTTCTTTTTTGAAGGATGATGTGGCAATGCGACGTGTAGGTCGCATTGTCTTAGGCGCCCCCTCCAACTGGGACGGGTGTTTGTCTACTTTGTCATTTAGATTGTCTTGTTCTAGTCCTTCATATCGATTATTTAAGGGTAGATGAGAAGATGAGGTGGGCAGAGAGAGTGCTCGCCTACCACCCCGAATAGGCACCTGCCTCCATTCCCCCCCTTGATCTAGGTCTCCTCCTGCTGCCTGGCAGGAGGAGGGAACCTCCATCTTCTGCGTAATAAAATAAACAATTATAAAATAAATAATAATAAAATAAATAATAATAAAAAAAGAGTACCATTCCCAGCATGCTGTTTCTGAATTCATGCAAGCATGACAGATTTTGTGGACCTCTTTTAGAAATGTACATGTTCTCAATCCCCTCCAAAAAGTGCAACAACTGATATCAATTATTGCTGTTGTCAGCTGTTCTGGCAAAAAGAGCTGAGATTGATTCTAGCAAGCTCCTGCCATGCAAAGCCCATCTGTTCTATCTTGCCCTGCATGCAGACTGGTAGGCAAGAATTTGGAGGCAATCCTTGCAGTATGAATTTGCCTTATTGAATCCAAAAAGTTATGGCTGGACAACTGATGCCAAAGGGAATCTGGACATTCAGAGAATAGCTGTATCATCAGCACCCAAAGATATCCCAGAACTAAAAACTACAACTGCATTCTTTCCTGCCAAATCAGTGACTGCACATGAATTACAAAACAACTGAAGTGCACAGACATGCAAGATGCAAACCTGTGTCAATTACTGAAGGCTGAATAGAGTAAAAGACGAGTCCAATGAAAAGTTGGAGAAAAATAATGCTAATAGAGTTATATAGGCTTATAAAATATTTGATGTGTTATTTTATCTAAGATCTTATACTAAAAATCTAAGATTGGATTCACCTACCTTATTTTACATATTTGTGCTGTTAACAGCACTGCTAATGTATTCTTCTGACCTACAATAGGTCTTCTGACCTAACAATCTTAGGATCCCTTAAGTGCTTGTTCCTCTCTATTGATTATAAAGGAGGTTCAAGTGCTGTACACATTTGAAGTTAAATGAGATGAACCCCAGCCCTGTACTTTTACAAATGCCATAGATTGTATCTAATATTCTTTCAGCAAAGAAAAATACTTGGGCTTTTTAATAATTTATACAAATAGAATTTTAATATCTTGTAGCAGGGCTGTATGCAAGCTTGGATTGATTTCTTACATAAACGAGACAAACTGCACAGTAGATTTTTCTTTTTCCCATGCAAATGTTGACGGTGTTTTCCTATACCTTTGATGCAAATCTTCACAGAATCATAGAAACATCTATGTTGGAAGAGACCTCCAAGATCACCTAGCCCAACCTTTGACCTAACACTAACAGTCCTCCACTGGCAGAAATCACAGAATCACAGAATTTTCTAGGTTGGAAGAGACCTCAAGATCATCGAGTCCAACCTCTGACCTAACGCTAACAGTCCCCACTAAACCATATCCCTAAGCTCTACATCTAAATGTCTTTTGAAGACTTCCAGGGATGGTGACTCCACCACTTCCCTGGGCAGCCTGTTCCAGTGCCTCACAACCCTTTCAGTGAAGAAGTTCTTCCTAACATCTAACCTAAAACTCCCCTGGCTCAACTTAAGCCCATTCCCCCTCGTCCTGTCACCAGGCACATGGGAGAACAGGCCAACCCGCACCTCGCTACAGCCTCCCTTGAGGTACCCATAGAGAGCGATAAGGTCGCCCCTGAGCCTCCTCTTCTCCAGGCTGAACAAGCCCAGCTCCCTCAGCCGCTCCTCATAGGACTTGTTCTCCAGGCCCCTCACCAGCTTCGTTGCCCTAAATGATTATTGTCTGCTTAGTCTTTGCAATATAAACTGCATTTATGCTTAGAACTCCAGGGGAGGGAGTCTGAAGCAGCATGTTCAGATGTGTCAAGCCCCTCTTTCTTTCACACATTTTATTTCCAATCCATCAATATTGTCTATGGAAATTGTAAACATACAGGTGAGTGTTTTTTGACAGAACAACACAGTGTTTTGGGCCACTGAAATATGCCAGTTCTAAGTGAGCTCTTACCCTGTACACACCGTATACGTCACACCATCCTGAAGATCTTTGGGGCTCCAGGATGATCTTCATTATCTTGCCATATTCCAGAGAGCTTTCCTGATTATTAGTGGATGCTGGAAAATACTTCTACTCAAAGGCATCTGCAATGCTGACTGTCAAATGAAGTTAAACATGAAGCTTAAAAAAAATCAGAATATAGATTCAAAATTATTCAGAAATTTTCCTGAGAAAATTTACTAAGAAACTTTAAGAAACTTTTTTTTTTTTTTTTTTTTTTTTTTAACTGAACATAGTTTAATATGATAACTCTGCCATGTTAGCTTGCTGTTTTGAAACCACTCTCAAATCAAATCAGGTTGAGATAAAATTTAATTAAGATGTTTATTTGTCAAATCTACAAGAAGGGCCGGAGGGCAGACCCGGGAAACTACAGGCCTGTCAGTTTGACCTCAGTGCCAGGGAAGCTCATGGAGCAGATCCTCCTGAGAGTCATCATGCAGCACTTGCAGGGCAAGCAGGCGATCAGGCCTAGTCAGCATGGGTTTATGAAAGGCAGATCCTGCTTGACGAACCTGATCTCCTTCTATGACAAAGTGATGCGCTGGGTGGATGAGGGAAAGGCTTTGGATGTGGTCTACCTTGACTTCAGCAAGGCTTTTGACACCATCTCCCACAGCATTCTCCTCAAGAAACTGGTTGCTCTTGGCTTGGACTGGCGCACGCTTCGTTGGGTTAGAAACTGGCTGGATAGCCGGGCCCAAAGAGTCGTGGTGACTGGAGCCAAGTCCAGTTGGAGGCCAGTCACTAGTGGCGTTCCCCAGGGCTCGGTGCTGGGGCCAGTCCTCTTTAATATCTTCATCAATGATCTGGACGAGAGCATCGAGTGCACACTCGATAAGTTTGCAGATGACACCAAGTTAGGTGCGTGTGTCGATCTGCTTGAGGGTAGGAAAGCTCTGCAGGAGGATCTGGATAGGCTGCACCGATGGGCTGAGGTCAACTGCATGAAGTTCAACAAGGCCAAGTGCCGGGTCCTGCACCTGGGGCGCAATAACCCCAAGCAGAGCTACAGGCTGGGAAAGGAATGGTTGGAGAGCTGCCAGGCAGAGAAGGACCTGGGAGTGATGGTGGATAGTCGGCTGAATATGAGCCAGCAGTGTGCTCAGGTGGCCAAGAAGGCCAATGGCATCCTGGCTTGTATCAGGAACAGTGTGACCAGCAGGGCTAGGGAGGTGATCGTCCCCCTGTACTCAGCTCTGGTGAGGCCGCACCTCGAGTACTGTGTTCAGTTTTGGGCCCCTCGCTACAAGAAGGACATCGAGGTGCTTGAGCGGGTGCAGAGAAAGGCGACGAAGCTGGTGAGGGGCCTGGAGAACAAGTCCTATGAGGAGCGGCTGAGGGAGCTGGGCTTGTTCAGCCTGGAGAAGAGGAGGCTCAGGGGCGACCTTATCGCTCTCCATAGGTACCTCAAGGGAGGCTGTAGTGAGGTGGGGGTTGGTCTGTTCTCCCACGTGCCTGGTGACAGGATGAGGGGGAATGGGCTTAAGTTGAGCCAGGGGAGTTTTAGGTTAGATGTTAGGAAGAACTTTTTTACTGAAAGGGTTGTGAGGCATTGGAACAGGCTGCCCAGGGAAGTGGTGGAGTCACCATCCCTGGAAGTCTTCAAAAGACGTTTAGATGTAGAGCTTAGGGATATGGTTTAGTGGGGACTGCTAGTGTTAGGTCAGAGGTTGGACTCGATGTTCTTGAGGTCTCTTCCAACCTAGAAATTCTGTGTGATTCTGTGTGAAATCTCAAATGGACTGCACAGTCTGTAGTACTATTAAGACAGATACATACATATGAAAGTAAAGTGTTATTTACTTAACATTTAAGTCATCTTTCAACATTTATTTTACTTGATATAATCCAGGTAATAAAATTATATTTCTCAACATTCCTAGATAATCACACAATTCTTATCTATAAGAATTTTATGTTCATGGAAGGAAGTCTAATTTGGATATGCTTTCTTTTGTGCATAGTCCATTTATATATATATGTATATAAGTATATATATATAAATAATTTTTTTTTATCCCTCAGCTATCATTAATTAAATACAAACAAACAAACAAACAAAAACATAACAATTTAGATCTTTCATACTACTTCATGCTTTGGAAATGTTAGACTTTCAGACCAATGTAAGTCTCTCCAAAATATTCTTACCTTTTCAGACAATCACCTAACTTCTGTACTGTACATATCTGCCTCTGATCAATCCACATAATTTTATTTATACTCAGAAAAGAAGAAGCAGTTTAACAGACTTTTTCAGAAATGAATTTCCTACCAAGTCATGTGAACACTGTAAATTTATTACCATTACTTGAGTGACACCAATCATCAAATGTGGGTGATAATGCCCTTGTTGGGATAATGTCTTTGAGAGATGCAGGGACAATAAAAAAAAAAAACAAACAAAAAAAAACAAACTTAAGTACATCTATCTGTTGAATAATCTGTGCTGTGGGTTAAAGAAGACATAGTTCTTTCACACTAAAGTCCTTTCACACTGCTGCCTCCTTTCATGTGTCAAGATGTTTTCTTCTGAACAGTTTAGACATGTTGCTTTTGGCCTATCTGCTTCCAATTCTGTCTCCAATTCTAGATTACCAATGTGGTAACTTTCCCTCTCTCCATGTGCAGTAGTCTCTCTAAATTTGTCCTGCACCTTGAGACAAACACTCTTCTATTTGATGATTTCCATGGCATTTCTGAGGTGCAACCAGCTCTGCTGTGAAGTCATTGTTAGAATCTCTGAAAGAGTGAATGAAACTCTGCTCTGAGTGCACAGCACATTTCTGTTCTCAGAATACTGGTCGCTGTACATTTGTCCTCTTCATTTCAATGTATTTTGGGAATACTGAGCATTTGCAGATACAATCTCTGTTGAAGATGGGAAGATATTGGAGTCCTTTTTTTTTTTTTTTTTTTTTGTGTGTGTGTGTGCCATTTCATACAAATAATTACATAATTATATATACTTATATATATAATATATATAATATGATATGTGCAAAACATATAATATTATATATAAATATATAATAACATATCATATTATAACATATATCATATATAATATGATATATATTATATACAATTATATAAAATATCATTATATATATCATATACTTTATATATTTTATCATAATTACATTTAACAAGCACTCAATCAGTCCTTTTTTATTTTTATTACTTGACTTCCTTTTGGAGAAATATACAGCCATATATTGTTGTCATATTTAGAGTTTTTCTCACTGTCTTTGACTTTATTCTTTGCCAGACAACTGTCTTGATCCTTTGTCATAATCACTTCCAAGAAGCTGAATATTTCCATTGTGTGTATGCTCTAGAATCTCCAGGGATACTGGGTACACAATACTGGATTCTTAAACTTTTGACCACATACAGGTCATATGTGGCTGCCAGCAGAGTATTCCAGCAAAGAGCAGTAGGGTGTGCTGGAATATACATGTTCAGGTCTTCTGAAAATGTGAATGCTACCTTTGAAAAGTCTGTGAATACTGTGTGGAAAGTTGTCCCTTGGTCCCACATGTGGGAACATAAATGTCACACCTCTGGAACAATTCTATAATGCTTGCCCCCTCAGGGCAAGCTATACATACATAATCAGTAACACATGAACAAGAACAAGAGTAGAATAGAACAATAAGTACAAGTAGTATCAAAACACAGTATCAAAGCAAAAGTGATGTTGGAATGGTCAGTTCTTATTGCAATGAGAGCAAATATGAAACTTCTGCTTCACAGACACATAATACTGATAGAGATTTTGCCACCTCTAATGATACCGGTTACCCCCTTGCCTTGTAATTTGTGTATTGTATTATGTGACAGTAAATTCATTGCCTATAACAAAAATGGGAAAATATTGAAGAATTTGAATTTCTTAGCAAAACCATAAACTGCCTGACATTTATACAGTCATTGGAATGATTGACTGTCATGTTTTGTTTTTGAATCTTTCTATACTTTCCTTCTACAGCCTTGACTTGCAAGTCAATCCCTATACTGTCAGCCACACAGCAGCAAAAGTATAACTATTCTTAACATATTTTCATGCAAGATCCAGTTTCTGACTCCAGATGTTTTAGCAGAGAAAGTTGTTCTCTTGCGACGAACCTTTGCAAAAAGCTTTCAGGCACCGTTTGAATGACTGACAAACCAAAGAGTTTTTCCATAGAAAAGAAGAAGAAGAAGTAAAGGATAAGGTTGAAAGAGTTCTAACATTATTAGCACCTCAGAAGACCCAAGGTATCCCATGGATTTTCAAAGTAATCTCCACACATGCCAGTCAGGGTAGTATTACTAATGAGAGTTGATTGCTGACATCAAAAGTTTCAAAAACTTCTTTGAGGATAAACACGAGGAGATCTCCATGCCAGAGAAAAAGTCACAGTGTTGTAAAAGGCTTATTTGAAAATTCTCTCCTTAGAAGAATGGTGGTGAACAAAACCATGGACTTTCAGAAGATCCTACCTTTGTTTTAGCATGTCCTACATGCTAAAAGCTTCCTTTAATAGTGGTCTATAACCCGGTTCTCCATCATCCTGAACCTGGCAAAAGTAAGCCAACTTTTCCTTTTTTTTTTTTTTTTTTTTTTTTTTTTTTTTAATATTCTTAGCTCCTGCAGGATATAAATTGTTAGCTAGTCCTTGAACAAAAAGAATCTATTCCCTAAGAGTTCTGCTCTTGGAGCATTAATTCATTTCCATCTTTGCTCATCTAATGTTTTTTCAAACCTTATGAGGTTGTAAAGATTCTGGATTGACTGTATATGTACTTACTGTCCAATGAACATCATAAGAGACAGAGACTTGTTTGTAAACAAGTGACTGTAGTATCTTCCAGGAAAGTGTTATAATGATTTATAAAACAACCTAAAAAGAAAATAAATTGTTTTAATAAATATGCTAATTTACCTGCTAATTTTACCTGCTTTCTGTTACCATCTATAAAAAATATTCTTTAATATATTAAGGATTGTCTCCTTCTAAGGGAGTCCAAAGGGAAAATTCAAAGGGAGAATAGTTGTCACATGATATTTTCGTGCTTGGATTAAAAGATAAAATACTTTTAAAAATTGCTTCTTCCACTCAGATTTTCTGAATTCTTCTTCTTTATCTTCTTAATAAAGTCATGCCTGGTCACATTTATGAAGTGCTAATTTATCTGATGTGTTTAGAAGAATATGATATATCCTCTGAAGTATTTTATACCAAAGGTACCTTAACTCTGAACAGAAGTATAGAATTTAATGATTTTAAAAAGGCTCATATAATGTGCAATAGTGTTGGGAAAACAAACAAAAAACTCCACACCATAATAACATCAGGAAGAAAAGGAGAGTAAAGGTTAAATTCTTTATATATAGAGAAATGCAAGTAGTTGTAATGTTTTGCTCCATGGAGCCTCCATAGCATTACAGAATTACAGTTTGTTTCCTGAGTAGGCATAGCACTGATTCTGGGAGGAACAGGAAGGTTAAATGAGAAAATAAAACAAATATATTTCTAAAGCCAGATCCTTGTGGTCTGTCTTCTGACACACTTGAGCTGGAAGCCAGCATTCAGAAGAGCAGAGCAGTCTAGTGTATTCAAAAAAAAAGTAGAAGCCACAAAAGCTAATTGCTTATAAGGTAAAGCACATAGTAATATTTCATCTACTTATATCAGCCCACTTAATCAAAAAAAGTGGTGAAGCTGGAAGTGACAACCAGAAAAGCAAAGGCAAATTACAATTTTTCATAACTAAATGACCATTTATAACATATTGAGCACACAGGTAAAGACATTTAATGATAAATTTAACACCTAGAGAAGATATTGTCATAGTTTATCGTGATATATTTAAAGGAAGTGGAGAGTCTTAACACCTTTACATTGAAATAAATGTTATGTCTGTGACTTTAGTAAGATAATTTCTGCTACATTTGGAATACTTAAAATCCAAGTGGTAAGTCACATGAGTAGTTTCACCATAATCAACAGAAAAGTTAGGGTAACTAGTTATACAACAAAATATGATTCGAATGAGTAAAGGCAGCAAAATTTTGTCCTTAGTCAGTAAGGAACTGAGAAATTTCATATCATGAGTGAATGCATCAGCAGTTTGAATGGAGCAGAAAAAAAAAGAAAAAAAAAAAAAAAAGAAAAACAAAGAATAAGAAAGACTCACAAAGTGTATTTAGCACAAGAATATTAAATAGCACCATGCCTATCACCACTGCTCTGTACTGACATCAGAGGATTTGCAACATCAATTTGCAGCCAAGCAACTTGTTACAGTTTCAGATAAGACAAATGGGTCCTAGCAGTTGAAATTAGATAGGTATGTCTCTTTTTAGGTACCTCTAACACTCAAGGAGGACATTATCAGTTTTCTAGATTAACATTTGAGATTAAATGTGTCAGTGAAACATTGTAGAAAGAGAGTTATGAGGCACTTGGTGATACTTCCAGGGAAGATATAATTGCTGATGATATGATTATTGCTTCAGCTGATGAGGCTGAGTATGATGGTACCCTGAGAATAGCAAAAGAAAGAGATGAAAATATTGAATGTTACAAAGATACAGTAGAAAGGAGTAGAGATAAAATACATGCTGGATCTTGTATGATTTCAAAGTGATTAGAAAAGCAAAATCTATTATGATATACTGATGAATCCCAATAAGAAGAAATAAGAGAGGTCTTTACAAAGACATTTTGTGTGAAGTATCTCTTAATAATTTAGAACATACTAAGGTATTCTTTTCAGTCATGTGGAATTCAGTTTTTGCCACACTGAGGTCTTTTCCACAACACTTTGCTACAGAAAATATGTTCCCCTATATTGCTTATATCATAGTTTATCTTCTGGATTACAAGATTACTTGTGATTTGGTCCTGTATTCTACCACTGCCTTATTCGACTCTTTCTAAAAGTTTTGTATAAAACTTTTATATATATAGAATACATCCTCACTCATCACACAGACCCCCCCCCAAAATTTGAGATTAACCATAACCCATGTTAACCAGAACTTTGAGTAAGTTCTTCAAGAAAAACCTGGAAGACACCTCATTTCATCTTAAAATTTGAGTCTGAGTTGGGGAAGATGAATCACATTCAGGAAATGCACAATTTTCTTTATGCAAGAAACCTAGGATGACTAGCTTAGATGATAACCATATAGATACTTGGGGAAGATAAATCACACAGAAATCATGTGAAAGTTTAATGGCCTTCCTTTTTTTTTTTTTTTTTTTTTTTTTTTTCTTTCTTCTTGGTATATTTGTATGCATATGTACAACAGATACAAACCTGGTAAGAGTTTCCTTTTATTACAGAGAAGATCCATGATGTCTCAACACTGCTTTACTTTTATTTTTCCACGTAAATGATTACTTTATTCTGTTTATTTTGTTTATGCATGTCTCTGAAATTCAGTTTAAATTATACAAATTATCTGCATAGTTTTAGTCCTATTAACCTGCGACAAAGCATGAAATTTAATATTTTCACCATGACAAACCCATGAAATTTATCAGCCTAGCCTATGCTCTGTACATTGAACTATTTATAATGTATGGTTGTTAAAAGCAAAGGAAGCTAAAATAAATGAATAAACATGCAGAACTTTTCTCCCAATGGTAGCTTTATTAATTACTTTTGTGGAATTTAAGTTTTACATTATTCACAAAGCCATCACAAACTGTTACCACAGCCTTTGTTATGGCACTATATGTTATTAATATTCAACTTGATACTTAGGAAGTGACTAATTCTGAATGAAAATTCAAGAATAAAAGGAAAATATCCCCTTTGAACATTTTAAGTAGCACGTATATAGAATGTGATTCTTCTACAACATCCAGAATGTCCTCTGTTGTCATAGGAACTCAAGGCATTCCCTGTGACTACCAGTTCTTATCACGTCTTTTATTTTCATGCTGTTAAATATCATTTGTTGTGCAGTCAACTTCAAGTACTAAGAAAGACAAAATCTTCCAAATCATGTGCTTGGCTTAAAGGACATAAGAATGAAAAATAATCACTTTCTTTATTTGCCCTTTGGCACTGGATGAGGCTTGCATCAGTTTCCACTGTTTTTCATTCAAATCACAGTCTAGTTGTTTAAGTAGAGACTTACTAAGAATCAGGAAAGCTAGCAACACATTTTTCAGTCACTGCTGTACCTGTTTTGCTTCCTCTCTCCCCCCCCCCAACTTTCCATTCACGTGTTAATCAGTTTAAGGCTGTTTTTCTTCTTTGCTGTTTCCGTCAGTATTGTGTTTATAAATTATGTTTTCTATTGATGAAACATGGGGACTGTAAGAAACATTTGAAAATTTGAGAGATGCAGGAAAATTAAGAGCATGTGCTTAAAGTCATCTAGAGGATAAGCTCTTCAGAAGCTCTTCAATAAGCTCTTCAGAAGTTCCCATTCCTCATTGGGAGCATAAAGTGGGGGAATTAATCTGGATTTGAGCAAGTAACTTTGAGACATGTCACTTGTAAATGGGACTCTCAACTTTGTTGTCTCTGTCACATTTTTCATCTGTCCCTATGACTTTGAGGTGAGCAGTGAAGTGCCTATGTATCTTACAAAATCTTGGCCTCTTTATGTATTCTTTCATTGAATATAAAAGTTTTCAAGGGAACAATATTTTGCATATATACATAGCTCACATGTGTAATATTCATTTCAGCTGAGGCATCTGATTATCCTAAAGTTCTACTTTAACCTGATTTTCCAGCAGGGCTGAGGCCTAAAAGGTCAAGTTTCTTATCTAAGGCCCAAGATTGTACCAACAGCTTAGTGACTAGAAAAAACATTTCATTGCATTTCTCAGGTCTTCCTAGACTACAGAATTTGATATGCAGTAAAGCTAGAACAGAAAACTGAGATTTAAAGAAATTTAAACAAGATATAAGCAATGACTTGTGAAATTTAATAAGACACTCCTAATTTATCCTGACTACTCTAAATAAATATTTCCATGGACACATGCATAAGTTGAATAAACTGTTGATAAAGTGCTTGAAATTTCTTAAAAATGAAAAACATATATGTAGGAGAAGAATGTTGTATTTAGAATAAATAATAATAATAAAAAAAACATATTTCCATACATACTCAAAAATCCTGATAAAATACATTCAACCAAGATTAGTAAATTACTATAATTATTATTCATTGGACATCCTCATGATGCCCTGCACCAAATAAAATGTAATAAATTATATGGGACCTTATCATCAGCTAACATAAAACCCAGTGCTGCTTCATATTTTAGAGCAGATATTGGGATTTACCACTGCTGATGTTTTCTCGCTAATGAAAATTGTAATACAGAGTCTGTTCATTTGTGGTGTGGAACACTCTTTACTCCCCAAATAGCCCACTTTTAAAGAGACACTGTGCCATCACCATCTTCATACTTGATGCACTCTATTTTGTGAATTCGAAGTAAAAAGTTCCAAGTACTTGAATCCAAATATCTTTAAGAGCAAGTCCTGTAGCAGAGACCACAGCTACGCATTATCAGGGTGTTATATTTTTCATAGGCATGAAGTTGCTGAGAAGAAGGGAGGAGGGAAGGTTGCAGTAAAGTTAGCTCCCTATTGAGCTGTCATTCTCACACCTCTTGAATACATACAGACATACACAGAGCTGCTGTTCAGTACTACCACTTTTCTTTACCTGACAGAAACTGCAAAATTGCTCGGCAGCCAGGATTATTTCCTAGCACCTATTCCCTTCCTTAGCAACCCTGCACAGCAAGATTGTATTCCAATTATGTGACCTGTATCGGGAACATGTCCCTGGCTAAGGGGTAAACCTGACACAGGAGGAAAGCTTTGTCTCTCCCCAGTGACTTCAAGACAGTTTTCAACCCTAGGTTTTATTTTAAGTAAGCAGTCTTTATGAATTAAGGTAATTCTCAGTAGTGCCTTCTAATGAATTTCTTGCACTTGAAATCAATGTCTAGGGTAAATGTTATGCTGGTACACAGTGTTGTTAACAACATATACAAACATTGAACACATCAAACAACCCAATTGTTTCACACAACTTCAGCTTCCCCACCTCTTGACAAAGGCCTCTTTGGCAGTGCTCAGAGCAGAAGTTAACACATACAGATAAGAAAGTAAAACCAGGTACTAAAAGCCAAATTAAGGATGTAGCCTGCAATTTATTGTGCTGAGCCAACTGAAAATTATTGAATAGTAGGTGTTTCCAGTATTGTTAGGTAAAAAGTGGATTAAGTTAATTTATGCGGTGTGTGAAGGTGTAAAAGATTTAGTGTAATGATTAGATACTTTCAAAACTATGTTTCTACAGAAGACATTTTTTAACAGGAAATCTAATCTGAGAAAGAAAACATAACTCTGCAAAGTTATTTGAGATGACTTCCACTCCCCAAATTAAATTGCTTCCCCGAAATTTCTCTATTTTTCTTTCTACAAAAAAAAATATATATATAAAAATCAAACCTAAAAAAGGGAAGATACAGAAAACGTGGTTCATAATTAAATTATCATTAACTGCACTGAGAAGGAGCTAGGGGTCTAGTGAACAGTAGGCTGCACATGAGCCAGCACTATCCCCTGACAACAGTGAAAGTTAAAAGCATCCTGGTCTTTGTCTATAGGAGCACGGCCAGTTGATAGAGAAAAACTGCTATTCCCCTATACTGAGTCCTGGTTACAACATATCTGGGACATTGAGTCGGGTCTGTGACTTGCAAAGGACATGATGTTGAAATTGCACATGTCCAGTAGACTTACTCCACCCAACACTCAGAGGCTGGAGCATTCACCCTGTGAGGAGAAGCTGAGAGAGCTGGGCTTGTTCAGCCTGGAAAAGAGGGAGCTTCAAGGACACCTAAGAAACTCCCCAGTGCCTATGGGGGAGACTACATTATAGTCTTACTATATTTGCAGAATGCATTCATTCCTTTGGGCTTTGCAACCTTCTTTTTTCTTTTCTTTTCTTTTCTTTTCTTTTCTTTTCTTTTCTTTTCTTTTCTTTTCTTTTCTTTTCTTTTCTTTTCTTTTCTTTTCTTTTCTTTTCTTTTCTTTTCTTTTCTTTTCTTTTCTTTTCTTTTCTTTTCTTTTCTTTTCTTTTCTTTTCTTTTCTTTTCTCTCTTCTCTTCTCTTCTCTTCTCTTCTCTTCTCTTCTCTTCTCTTCTCTTCTCTTCTCTTCTCTTCTCTTCTCTTCTCTTCTCTTATTAATTAATTTATTAATTTATTCATTTATTTTTAATGAATTTGGCACAGCATATATGATGATGTCTGGGCTGAAGGATGAAAAGGAATAAAATATGGCCATTACATTATAAATTATTTTGAGGTCTAATGCAAAAAAAGTGTAAGGAGTCAAGGCTTTGGACGTAGATCATTTGCTAAAAGCTGCAAAGTGATGCAAGCTAAACAAAGAACAACATCTACAACTTTTTTTTTTTATTATTTTTACTGCATCTAGTCTAAAAATAGAGGATTAAGATAAAACTGTAAACTGCAAACATCTGAAAAAGAAAATCCAGCTAACCAACATATGAAATGAAATGGAAAATTTTAAATGGAACTCTTCAGCATGTATTGTGCTAAAATAGAAAAGTTCTTTTGTTAACTACTTAACAGAAGCAAAATTTTAAAATCCAACATTTGGATTTTAGAGGTCATATAGAGCAAGTCTGAAAATTAAAACAAGCTATGAATAGGAATATAGAACATAACTATTTGTTTTTGTGACACTAATATATATATATGTGTATATATTTGCCAGACTATATAGAGTATAAAGACCAATATTCAGCCTAAAGAATCTTGAAATATAGAAGAAAGAAAGGAGAGAAACACTGGTGATATGAGATGTTAAAGGTTAAGAAATGAGACAGTAGTCATGCTAAGACTTGCACTTGCATCTTCCAGGACAATGAGAGTGAGTCACTAGCTTACACAGCTTTCATAACAGACCAGAGCATTTAACCTTCCAGAAATCACGAGGAATTCTGCCTGCATGTTAAAGAATGTATGTGCATATCCCATAATCCTTCTTAAGACAGCCTCTTTATATAGAGGATAGCACATTTGGACAAAACTAATTACAACTTTCAATTTCCCTGGAGAGTAGATGTCCATCACTGCCTTCTACGAATAATTAACAGTGAATTATCAAAGTGAACCTTTTGTAAATATTTCACCAGCTGAAGTGTATTTGCATGCTAGTACTTTAGTAGAAAGACTAAATTAATAAGCCAAACTACAGAAATCAGTGCAAGTATTTGGAAAAATTGTAAAACTCAAATCCTGTGTGATAAGACATATTGCTCACTGAAAATGATATTCCAGCTCTAATATTGTGTATTTTAGTCACAAAAAATCACTTAAGGAAGTCTAAACTTTAATTATTATATTATATATAACATATATATATGTTATCATATGTTTGTTTTCTATTTTTTTCTATCATTTTATATTGGATATTTATTTATTTATTTATGTATTTAATTTGGGACACTTAATATTGAACATTTTTGAATGATCATTAATTTTATGAATTCCACTATAGAACTTCTTGACATTTAAATAGCCGTATCCTGAGGATCTTGCTTTACCTGTGAGCAAAATACATCAATATTGTCAAAGACTACACTTCACTGTTTATAAATATGCTCAATAATGAGAACAAGCAGTTTGAACAACAACAAAAAAATCAAAACAAAAAATAAAACAAAAAAAGAGAAACCAAAAACCAAACCAAAAAAAAATCATTCAGGAACAGGAAGGTATACAAATTTTCATTTGAAAAAGAATGAAAGCAAAATAATGTTTTTATAGACTCTTAATATAAACCATGTGGTATGTAAGACTATGTAAGACCTTTCTATGTACAAGAAAAAGAACATGCCAAGTATAAAGTGGGCATGAGCACCAAAGGGAGAAATAGTGAAGAGAAGAAAGTCCTGGCTTCTGTGCCCTCCTCCTGTCCAGGGCAGGCTGCTGTAGTGAAGGCAGAGAGACATGGGAGGGGAGAGACACTGTGAGATTCCTCCCTAAGGAGAACATAAAGTACTGCAGTGGACTATGACTGATGTCCACTAAAGTATGCTCAAAAGCTGGTAGAAAAAAAAAAAAAAAAAAAAAAAGAAAAAAGAACAAGAGAAAGCTCTTTCATCAGCAAATACTGATAGCAAATGAATACTGTCCATGTTGCATAACTAGGTTATAAGAATAAATTTAATCGTTAATATACTGTATTCTATTTATTTGTTTACTTACTGGGTGAACTGAATTACATGTGCACTCACTGAATTTTTGTGCACTCACTAAAGAAGTACTTTAGTTACTAACTTTAGTTACTAATGTAGTAAATTAGTACTTAGGAATTATATAGTAATTTCAAATAGAAGAGTTCTGGGTGGAATTAATTTCATTTAACAAAAGTCTACTTTGTAGACATCTACATCTTTCTGGCTAACTTATGCACTCTTCAAAAATAACAGATTTTTAAAACTATTATTTTTGAACAAGAATCATCGTTCCTGTTTTAGAATTTCATGTTATAAACATGTATGCCCTAAAAACAATATTTTGCAAACTATATTTTCCCATAGAATGTACATTGCATGAACAGTAAAAGCATTCTGTTGAAGTTTTCTTTTTCCGGTAGCCACTATTCAGAATATGCAATGAGATATTTATATGGAAGACTACATCATAAAGAGAATAATTTGGAAAGAGATTAAAAGAGCAAAGAAATCACATACAACATTCTGACCCAGATAAAACCTAATTTTGTTTTGACAGGATGAAATAAAACATGAAGATTTAATATCAGTTTGACAGAGTCTATACGATTCTCTTCATATTCATTCACTATTTCAGTCTATATAAAGTACTGGTGCTTCCAAAAGCCCTCAAGTATCCTGGTTTCCATGGCTTCTCTTTCATCTGAAAATCCATGTGACTAAATTATTTAATGGTAAGAAGTTCATCAAGGTGCCAGTGCATCAAAGACCTGTTGTATGCTTAAATTTAAGCACCTGTTTAATATTTTTCCTCCATGTGACAAGTGACTTAAAAGTGATGATGCTATTTTGATATCTTGTGAGGACATTAAGGAAGAGTTTGTTATATAAAATCACCTTGGATAAAGTTATTTATATACGATCTAATTTTATTCAAAGACAGAATTTTATTCAAGGACAGAAAAACTGAGTCACAAAATAGAAGACTTTAATAAAGTAAGAGAAATAGTAACAGAAGCATTCAGAGACTCTGATCATTTTCATAGGCCTTGTCTGTATCTTTTATACTTTGACTATGTCTTTTTTGAAACAGGGACCAGCTGTGCACTCAAACTGTAGCTGCAAAACAGTATATTCTTGGATTTGTTCTATACTCCTATTTTAAATATTTTAATAGTTTCTTTTTGACAGTTTGTGATCACTTGACTGGTGTTTTCATTGAAATATCTAGTACAACTTTAATAAAATTGAAGGGAATTATTGACATGTAATTTGATACATTTGAAAAAGATGTTAGGGCCTTTTCTTAACGAAATGAAGAAGAACCTATATTTATATTGAAAGTGGCTGGAATGAAAAGTATTCCCAATATGTTCTACCTATGTGTAGTGTGCTGTGAAAGAGCTTTGGAACTTCCAGCTGGAACCTGGAATTAGGATATAGCTCCTGCTTAATGATTTCGATCCATACAGGACTGCAGGATTTAGATGGTGTGTCTAACACAGGAACATTTTGATTTCCTTGTGCTTGGGCATCTAGGTAGATAAAGGGTGGGTATGTCATCGCTTTCTCACATAATTTAAATAAACATCAAACTTTATTTGTTCTTCTCCATTGAAAAAAAAAATAATAAGCACAACAATAAAAGATGACTGCAAAATTTAAGGAAACGTGAATTTTCTTGATGACCCTAACAAGGACCTCAAGTTTAAGGGAAAAAAATATCAGTAAGGATATATTACAGAAGGAACTTCTGTAACGCAAACTTGCACAGTAAAAGTACAGCATTGGTAATGAACTAACCTGCTTCTTCATGCTCTTTAGAGATGCTGCATGCATTAGAATGCCTAACAAATGACTTTGGGTTTAAGATTCCTTTTTCTCTCAACGTCAGTGCCTTGAGAGAAGAAAAACTTGCTGTAAAAATTTCTGTCCAGTTAAATGATTTGTCATGGTTTTAGTCTGCATTTCATTTAAACTAGTCTAAAACACAATACCTGAAGTGGGAAAATATTCCTCATAAGACTTAGCCTACACAAATATTAATTTGTAATTTTGAAGAAATGACAGCCTACAGAAATATTAATTTGTAATTTTGAAAAAATGACTACTTACAAGTCTTTCTTCAGCCATCTTACTTACTAATCACGTTTTTTTGTGTGCATACAATAGAGGTCAATACCACTCTATACTATCTTTTCAGTTGCACATGCTCTACTTTGTCTGCAAAGGCAGATATGATAGTCTCAGTATTGTGGCTGCTCTCAGTCTTTCCTGTCAAATGACTTTCCAGGCCTTTTTTTACGTCATGACAAAGAGTAAAACAAGACAACATAAGCAGCTTGAATAATAATACAGAGCAAACATATAGTAGGAAGAAGATCTACAACCCATTTCAATCTCTTTTCTCAGTGTCATATGCATTGCTCACTTAGTAGATGACTCACCATAATAATATTTGCATTTGGCATTACTCGAGTGTTCAGTGTCTGGAAATGCAGAATTATTTTCTCTGAAGCACAGCAAGAAATATGAACATAATTCTTCTTTTATATATTTGTGAATTTAAATATCTATGTGTTTTGATAATATGAATACCAATTCAAGTGCCATTAGCCATTTTGTCATAGTCAAAAGGGCAGGAGAATACAAGCTCTTAAAAACATCACACAGCTAGTCTGTTTACTCACTTCAATCAGATGCAATAAAAAAGAATTGGTTATGCTTGAAAACTTAGCGCAAGAAAATAAATTACCATAACATTATTTTTCTTAGATATTAAATACATATGCATCTGCAGTTTTTCATTTAAAAGAGGCACTGTTTTTGGACAGTGCACTACTAAAACTTGTAACATATGAATTTGGAATCTAAACACAGTTTAAAAAACCTGCTGAGCCTATTTTTTTCAGCATGTGAACATCCACAGCAAAGTGCCACCTTCAAGTGATGTAAAAAAAATACCTAGAACCACTGCATTATGGTGGAAGGCCACTAGCTAATCAACCCACATTAACACAGCATGTAATTGAGTTTCCAGCATCCAGAGTTGTCCTTGCACAAACACTCACTAAGGTATCATCAATAATGAAATCTAGACAGAGGATGAAGGCCTCCAAATTAACAGAGTGTCACTTAGGACTTTAAGACTACTATTTTTACAGTCTCCCTCCAGGAGCTCTTCTTGCTTTGTGTAATCAGCACCCGAACTATTCACTTGCTCCCTGCTAAGCTTTTATCTCCATGAAGTGAAGGTGACAATGAAACACCCTCCTGCAAGATCTTCCTGGCAGCATTCCCACAATGCCTGCTGGACTGTTTTGATCCCATTCCATATGTCCACAATTTAAGCAGCACTATAACTGCCTGTCTCTGAATTGTATCATATCACACTGCAGGGCACAATCCTGCGGTACCTGAGTTTCGAAGTAATCTTCTCAGCCTATTTCAATTTTCACATTAAAGAGCATGCTGCCTGGAACTTGATGATTACAGGTTTGTAAGGACAGGATCAAACAGAGGAAGATGCTAGTGGGGAGTCAAGAGTGAGAACATTATTCTGCAGACAGAATTTTTTCTCTTCTCCTTTAAATAAATTCAGACATCTACTGCAACACTGATCTAAGCATGTCTTTGCAGTTACATATTACAGTAGAAAATTTTAAGTAAATTTCTTATGTGTGAGTACACAGAGGAAAGCAATTTATGATAAGTTGTTTTTATTATTAGTCAATTGTAGCTCTGGATTATTAAATGCAGGGACAAGATAGTTAAGAATATATTTGTAATATATAAAAGAGTGTATATGTGATAACTTACTTGGTCAATAAAACTATTAATTATTTTATAGAATCATAGAATCATAGAATATCCTGAGTTGGAAGGGACCCTTAAGGATCATCAAGTCCAACTCTTGAAACCGCACAGGTCTACCCAAAAGTTCAGACCATGTGATTAAGTGCACAGTCCAATCTCTTCTTAAATTCAGACAGGCTCGGTGCAGTGACCACTTCCCTGGGGAGCCTGTTCCAGTGTGCAACCACCCTCTCTGTGAAGAACCCCCTCCTGACGTCAAGCCTAAATTTCCCCTGCCTTAGCTTAATCCCCTTCCCGCGGGTTCTGTCACTAGTGTTAATGGAGAAAAGGTCTCCTGCCTCTCGACACCCCCTTACGAGGAAGTTGTAGACTGTGATGAGGTCTCCCCTCAGCCTCCTCTTCTCCAGGCTGAACAGGCCCAGTGACCTCAGCCGTTCTTCGTACGTCTTCCCCTCAAGGCCTTTCACCATCTTCGTAGCCCTCCTCTGGACACTCTCCAACAGTTTCATGTCCTTTTTATACTGTGGTGCCCAGAACTGCACACAGTACTCGAGGTGAGGCCGCACCAGCGCAGAGTAGAGCGGGACAATCACCTCCCTTGACCTACTAGTGATGCCGTGCTTGATGTACCCCAGGACACGGTTGGCCCTCCTGGCTGCCAGGGCACACTGCTGGCTCATATTCAACTTGCTGTCTACCATGACCCCCAGAACCCTCTCTTCTAGGCTGCTCTCCAGCGTCTCATCGCCCAGTCTGTACATGCAGCCAGGGTTTCCCCATCCCAGGTGCAGGACCCGGCACTTGCTCTTATTGAACTTCATGCGGTTGGTGATCACCCAGCTCTCCAACCTGTCCAGATCCCTCTGCAAGGCCTTTACGCCCTCATTCGAGTCCACAACTCCTCCAAGTTTGGTGTCATCAGCAAACTTGCTCAAAATACCTTCTATTCCTACATCCAGATCGTTTATAAAAATATTGAAAAGTACCGGCCCTAAAATGGAGCCTTGAGGGACCCCACTGGTGACCGCCCGCCAGCCTGACGCAGCCCCATTTGCCATAACCCTTTGGGCCCTGCCCGTTAGCCAATTGCTCACCCATCGTATAATGTTTTTATTTAGCTGTATGGTGGACATTTTGTCCAGTAGGATCATATGGGAAACCATGTCAAAAGCCTTGCTGAAGTCCAAAAAAATCACATCAGCTGGTTTCCCTTGGTCCACCATACGGGTGATCTTATCATAAAAGGAAATCAGGTTAGTTAGGCAGGACCTACCCTTCACAAACCCATGCTGGCTGGGACCAATGACTGCTTTGTCCCCCAGGTGCGCCTCCATAAGTTCGAGAACCAACTTCTCCATGATTTTACCAGGCACTGACGTGAGACTGACAGGCCTGTAATTGCTAGGGTCTTCTTTCTGACCCTTCTTGAAAATCGGCACAACATTTGCCAGCTTCCAGTCTACCGGGACCTCTCCAAATTCCCAGGATCGTTGAAAAATAATTGAAAGAGGTTCCGTGATGACGTCCGCCAGCTCTTTCAGCACCCGGGGATGAATCCCATCCGGACCCATGGACTTGTAGGGATCCAGGTGGAGTAGCAAATCCCACACACGTTCAGGGTCAGTTGGGAGTTTGTCATCCCCACCGTCCCGGTCCTCCAGCTCAGGGCACCCTGGGTCCCGAAGCCCATCATCGGCATTGAAGACAGAGGCAAAGAAGGCGTTAAGCGTCTCTGCTTTGCCTATGTCATCGTCTGTGAGGAGACCTTCCCTATCAAGGAGCGGCCCTATGTATTCTTTAGTTCTCCTTAGGGAACTTCAGTTCTCTTTAGCGCTCCCTAGGGGCAACTTTTAAACAGCCTGGGAGGGGGCTCTGCTGGCTCCGCCCGCGCCTCGTCAGCCTCCCTCGCGAGGACAGCCGGGTCCCGGCTGCTCCCCCGAGTGGCCTCGATGCCGGACAAAAAGCCCTGCCCGCCTCAGTCCCCTGCTCCGCTGCAGAACACGTCTGCCCCGGAGCCGATCGCCTCAGCAATCTGCTGATTAAATACTGTGAACTTTGAAGAATTAATTTATTTATCAGTGCAATTTATTTTCAGAAACAGACACTAAATGTTTTCCTTCCTTCCTTCCTTCCTTCCTTCCTGAAATCTGTCAAATATTCTTAGATCACGTTACATTACCATTTCAGTAAAATTACTGATGGTCAATATCATAAATGATAGCACTTTGCAAGTGAAACACTCTGTCATGTCAGAATACTAGGGTAGTAAAGGTCTGTGCAGTTATACATGTTGGTTTTATATTCAGAAAAAAAAAACAAAAACAAAAACAAAAAAAACAATGAAACAAACAAACAACAACAACAACAAAAAAAAAACAACAAACCAAAACAAACCAAAACAAACAAACAAAAAGAGATATCACAGTGATCCCTCAAATATTTTAATAGAAAAGCATTTGATATACACATACAGAATACATTTAAATGTTGCATTTCATCTGTCAACAGCTGCCATGTACAGATTTAGGAATATTTAATAAAACTAGCACAGTAATAATATTATAAACATTATTACCAATGAGAAATAAAAAGAGTACATGGGTTTTAAAATAAGTTTTTGCTGCTAGCTGTGGGACTGCACTAACGAATGTGATTCTGATTGGGCACTTTGTGTTCTTTTCCTGGTCCTTGGTATCATATGTACAGGTATAAATAAGAAATGCTTTTTCTTGTGTTTTATTTCTACAGTAGCTGTTTAGTTAAAAGAACACAGACCATAGAGCCTTGGCTTTAGCCTTATCCAGGATGGTTATTGTCCCTGTGCTGCCAGTGATGAAGGCTGCAACATTTTCCATCCTGTTCCTTTCCATTTAGCAAAGAGAGAGAGAAGCACAGAAGGAATTGTGCCTGGACAAATATTGGATGCAATATTTGGATCAAATATTGGACCAATTATTGGGTCAAAAGGAAGTTCTGACATATTTCTATACCATTCTTCTCTGCCCTATTTCATTCATCCTCAGTACCACCAAAACACCTAAGAATCTGTCACAGATATATTAAATAATGTGATTAACTTCTCTCATGTATTCCCTTTCTCTTTGAAGACCAAGAATGGTCAGAGATTGGTGTACTATATTTTGTGATCTTATATGCATCTATATCCATCTATGTATCTAGAAATAGATTTACATAGGTACATACATAAACGTTATTCTGATTTAAAGAAGAGTGTCAAACTAAAGTGAAGTAGAATAAAATAAAACTTATTTTGTGATGGGTTTTAAATTCTCAATGAGTGCTTTCTGAAGAGGAAGAAATTCCTTCTGAGCAAACTGTTTTTGCTGTCCAAAGTACATTTAATGTTATTGGATGACTTTCTAGTATTTAGATAAATTGGAACCAGGCCATCAAATGCCTTGAATTGCACTGTTTGGGATGAGTACCAGTGAAAAATCCAGGCTTCACACCTAGATGGATCATACAATTGTGATGGTCAAGTCAGAAAAAGGTAAGAGTATCTGTCACCAAGTTGCAGTCTGACAGGATAAATCATATTTGCCTAGCCAGCTGGAGTCAATAGAAAACAACGTTCCTGAACAATACTGGCTATTGCACGAAAATTAAGAATCAGTGAGGAATCCAGGACATTCCAGGAATCCAGGATCAATCCATGGTCCAAACTGAATAAGATTACAAATATTTCAAATGTTCTTCGCCTGGGAGTATCTCTTCTGAGTACACATGGAAAAGCATATTTTATCTACAGAATTTATTATTTTTTTTCCTTTATTGCATATATGGAATATGCTATGAATCAGTGAAAGAGAAAAATACATTGTTAAATGGCGGTGCAAGAACCTTCCCCATTTCATGATTAAGCCCACACACTTTACATACATGAAGGAAAACAAATAAAATGCCATCATGTCTTCAGATTTTGCTGTTAACCTGCTCTTGAGGAAAGAAAAGTAAATAGTTTCATTCCAAAGTTCGCTGGTCAGTGTCAGGCACAACACGAACAGTTAGTGATTGTTATTTTTATCTATCTCTAGTTATCATTCTAAATTCATTAATGAAGAACGATTTTTGTGATTTTTGAATAAATAAATAATCTTATTGATGGTATAACCATAGATAGTAAACCAGAGTGTCAGTAGTGTCTGAAAAAATGGGGAGATGATATTTAAGATTTAAGACAACATTAAGATTGGAAAATAAAAGACTTAAATTGTCTAGATCTGAGATGCTTAGCTATAGCATAACACTACTGAGATTCAGATACTGTATAACTACAGGAATTAATACCTCAGTACTTCAAATGGTCTTTTGCTAGTGCTCAGACCTTGCTGTGAAAATGTATGTTTTTAACCTCAAGATACGGGAGATAAAACAGGATGTCAAAATGATAGGAGAGAGAAATAAACAGTATTATCTTTGATTAATGTAGCTTTGTCATGTACCCCTTCATTAAAAAATGTTTTTTAGATACTTTAACAGGGTGAGGATATCTCGTTACTTGTCATTTTGTTTGGCCTGAAATTTCATTGCTTCCAATTTTTCAGTATTATACTCTTTTCTAACTAGATTTGCAAGTGTTGCCAATTATGGAAATAAGAGCACTATTTTCAAAATCCAACATTTTTTAAATAAAAATTTTAGCTTGAGAACCTGAACATTAAGAAGGAAGACAAGGTGTAGCATTCTGAGACCTGAAGCTTTGAAACATTAAATATTGGTTAAGTGTAAAACTTGCAAGAAGAGAGGAACTCTTTGTTGACTCCAAAAGAGGATAACAAAACAACAAAAGAGGAGTTGCTAACACAGAGTAATCAAATAATGGCTACTAATATTTCTTATGAATGAATCTACCACTATTTCAAAATAAGTCTTTATACCCTAATGGTTAAAATCTCTTATTATCCATATGTATATGCATCCACACCTATTGTGAATTAAATATACTTAAATGTATTAATAAGTTTAATTATTTTACTTCCATGAATATTTCACATTCCTAATGCATTCTTGTTTAGTGATATCAAAGTCACAATAGCTTTTCAGTTGTCTAACATTCTATCTGTGGTATATGTCTTAGAAATATTTAGTTAATGATTTTGCAGCTCAAACGTTAAAACATGAAAGAGTGTATCGTAGTCTAATTTGAAAGGCTAACTGACAGGAAGAGCAAAGTCGTAAGTTTTTTCTGGTCAGATGTCTGGTCTGATACAGACATTTTTCAAGATTACTGCTTACAGGAGACATGAAAATATGTTTTTCAATGGCAAAGACATGCAATCTACTCATCAAAGCACAGATGCTTGTCTTCTTAGTGAGAAATTAGAAAGTCACTGGTATCACATGCAAATTGAAAGCAATGTGTTGTGCACATTGCATATTCTTGTAGAGTAAGGACTTGAAAGTATTCTTGTAAATTTCAGAATATATAGTTAGATAGAAATAAATATTTAGGCAAAAGTCTCATGCATTTCGCATTGGGATGGAGCTGTGTTATATATTTTTGTCACTTGGTTTAATATTCTCTGATTTTATTTTAATTAAAATTTAAATGTACAAATTGAAAGTCACAGTTTTGCAAGGCCTTTGAAGCAACTGCTGTCATTAGTTGTGTGTTGAGCAACAAGAAGCATGTCACCATGCTTTAACAAATAAGATTACACAAAATAATACATTGAAACTATTTTACCAATCATTGATCTCAATTTAACTTATGAGCTAAGAAAATTTTGAAACGTATTAAAATATATAAAAAGGTAGTAGAAAAATCTGTGAGCACTTCTGCATAAATAAATAAGAATTCAGCTTTCTTCTTCAGGAACTAGAAAATTCATGTCTGATTCTGAACAACAAGGAATAGAAGGGGACCTTAAAATAGGTATCTTTCTTACGGAGACATCATAGACAAAAGAGTCACTGATAAAACAGCTTCTGTGTGCCTGATGTTTCCAGTAAAGAAATAGAGTTACTCATAGTTAGCAACAAACTAAGAAGGTTCAGCTTGAGTCATATGCTCTTCACTGGGGACAGAACTAAAACGAATTAAAAAACACAACAGAATATTTTGTTGAAGAAGCAGCTATTCAGATCTCTTGGAGAGGTTGGATGAGAAAAGCTGATAATATGATAATACTTCTGCTTTTTTTTTTTTTTTTTTTTTTTTCAGGATTTTGTCTATTGAAAGTGACACCACAATTGCATGGATGATAGAAATTGTGAAGTATCTTATTTTTACTTCTGCCCTGTTAGCAAGTTAAGACTTGGTTTCTGATTAAAAATTAATGATGATTATTTCATATTGGCTTTGGATACCTGTCTGTTTAGACCCGAGTGCCCATGAAATATGCAAACTATTAGCTTATTACACTGGTGTAGTTCATTTATATTAATATAATGATTCTGTGTAGAGGTGTTGCCAATCATGTAATATTACAGCTGAGAATGGGTTATCTGAATTTGGACAGACATAATGAAGTCCAAAAACACCTCATAACAAAAGCTTCTGTTCTTCTCAGTTGAATCTAGCAGCAAATAGGATTATTCCTGAACTGGAAAGACTGAAAAAAAAAAGGCCAGTCATATCTACTAAAACATTCAATATTTTCCACTTCACACTTCTAATCCATATTAATACTTTTGTTCCCTTTTAGTTGTTTTCCATTAGCAGCTTGAATTTTCTATTCCATCATTTTTGTTTTGATGTAGATTATTTGTCTGTTTGATCCAATGTGTTTTATCAGTTCAACCATTCTTTTCAGTTTTCCTTTAAGATTATAACATTTATTTTCATCTTCAGCAACTGCATAGCCATTCTTAAGAATCGAAAAAAGAGATAGGAAAAATATCAAAGTTCTCTGATTACAGAAGCTGAAAAAATATAACTTTGTAACTGCAGCTATCAGAGAGTTAAGAACTTGTACTGAATATTATGGACATGCTGTTCTATTTTCTACTAGAAGAAATTAAAAGACTGTGACAATATTGAATAGCTCATTAGACAAACACAATGCGAACAAAAAAGGCAGAACATAATAGAGATTGAGATAAAGTGATTATGGCTTCTCAAGACTCGGTGACCCATTCTTACAATTTGACCCAGAATGTTTTTTCCTCTGGCTTGTTATTCCATTGAGCAAGAACAAAAAATCTCAACCCCCTTGCCTGCTGCATCTGATGATCCGGTATTTGACTGACATGCTGCTGAATATATTGATCTGCAGGTAACAGATTTCATAACCAACCTCTGAAATCTTGTATAAAACACTTTTGAATTTTCTTCCAAAACAGAAAGCAACCTAGATCATATATCATTTAGGCATAAGCTCTCAGTGAGTGGTGAGATAATAAAAATAGTTAAAATTATTATTGCTTCAGGATTTTGCCTGATTATTTTTCTCATCACCTAATATTGAATGCAAAATGAACCTTATCAAAGAAAATATACCCAGAAATAATGTGTTGTTGTTGTTTTTTTTTTTTTTTTTTTTTGTACTCTTACCCAACAGAAGGCTTGAAATGCCAAACAAAGATTTCCATCAGCAAAACAGACAGTCTAAACAGCAATAAAATGCAAATACTTAATGAAACAATAAGCCATACATGTCACATATTGAAAGATCTACAGTTGCCCAAGATTGGGGTGTTCAGACCATCAGACAGTGGCTGTGAGAATTTCTGTCTTTAGTAGAAAGAAAACAAAATGAAGGCAAAATTTCTGTGATTCCCTCTTCCACTGCTACATATTAAAGTTGAATCCATGAAGTTCTCTTTCTTTTGTCTATGCCTTTTCTTGTTAATCATTGTGATATGAAAAAGAAAGAAAGAAAGAAAGAAAGAAAGAGAGAAAGAAAGAAAGAAAGAAAGAAAGAAAGAAAGAAAGAAAGAAAGAAAGAAAGAAAAGTCAAAGACAAAAAAGCCCAAAACTTTATTCATAGAAAACATACATAAGAATTTGAATTTCTATAGTTTATATTTCTATGATTTTATAATTTAAATATTTAAACTCGATACTAATTTATTTGTATGAGGACTTCATCCTTATATACAGAAATAAAAGTAACAATACCAGAGCGGATTATAGCCCAGAAATCCAACAGAGATATATAGTGGAGTGCACCCTTTTCATTATCCAGGGTATAAAATGTCTATAAACTTATCAGACAAAATTTTTATGCATCAACTTTCAAATAAAATAAACATATAGTTATTAGCAGCATATGTAAAATTGGGGAAATGTAGCTGTACCAATTTGGGAACCTAATTACAAGAGTTTTGTACAATTTTGGATACCTTAGAATATCTGAGATATCTGCATGGGTCTAATGGATAAGAAATAAGACATAAAGAAATCTCTGCACTTTTGGAGTGGCAACTGAAGGCCAGACAGGAGAACATCATGGTCTAAAATGTCACTAGATTTTTATTTTATTTTATTTATTTTATTTTATTTTATTTTATTTTATTTTATTTTATTTTATTTTATTTTATTTTATTTTATTTTATTTTATTTTATTTTATTTTATTATCCACGGCTGAGATTTTGCACATGCTAGATGTCTGCTAGAGCAAACTGCTTCCTTCTCCAGCAGCATAAGCATGTCTGGGCAGCGCTGTAGTCCTGGGGACAGTGCATATCCATATGATTTAAAGGGAAATGTACAATTTAATCATTGATAAACATCATATTCATAATGTAAAGTGTAATTTAAGGAGCTTTACAAATCTGGATAGAAAATTTCTTAATACATAGTGTAGCATTTGTTAAAATAATTTCGTATAACAAATACCTCCTACATAACAAAACTACTGCCCCAGACTATAGTAATTTAGCATCTTCCTTTAAATATGCTACAAGTTCATCCTTCCTTTATCTTTTCACTATGCAGCCCTTCCACCTTTGATTTGCAAGACATTCTCCACAGAAACAAAGATAGCTTTCCAGTGACACAAACTGTGGGAATGTTCAGCCTCTTCTACAACTTATTTTTTAAGTGTTTCTTTCTCAGAGAATTGACCTTTTCTCTCATGTACAAGAGAATATGTATAAAATTTAAATGCAAAGCTACAGCCATCACAATGTAGTTCATCTTTCAAAGCAGTGATTCTCACCATTCACAGAAACCTAAAGATTAGTATTTCAAAGCTCCTAAGTAACTTGTTTTCCTTTTATAATTCCTAATAGGACAGCTAGTAAATATTCCTCCATCAACTTTATAAACACTTCGTGAACTTGGTTTGTAATCTGTTCAGAAAATAATATTTAGTTTCCTAAGTTAGTAAGGAGCTTCTCAAAATTTTAAGCAAAGACAGAAAAGTCCAACTGATCTTTATGACCTGATCGTTATTTTCATTTTGTTTTCAGATTAACCCTGCAGCACAAAGCTTGTAACAAAACACTGTAACAAGTCATGTTCCCATGCTGGTGAATCTATGAAAGAAGTAAAAGCAGACTGGTCCCCACAATGTATTTTTATATAGAAATTAGTGAGGCTGCTGGAGTGAAGTTTCTCACAGACAAGTCAAGAATGAATGGCGAGAGGATGTTACTTGCTAGCTTAAGACTGAAATTCCTTCTTCTGGTTTGCTGCTTCAGCCTTGTCCCTCCACCAGAAACATTACTGCTCTACCCAATCCTTTCCCCTTTTCCTCCTTTCCTCATTGCGTATGCTTATTCAATACCTGTGTGCTAGCTATAACCTTGACAGGGAAAAAAAAAATAGTAAAAAGATTAGGAGAGAGATACATAAATATGATGAAGAGTTTTTACTCACAAAAGAAATTTGTAGCCAGCAGTTACAATGACATAAAAAGAGCTTCTTCCCTCTTCTTATTGTAACTGCTCCTGTTCAATGATCAAATTCTAATGGCTTAATGCTGTAATAGTGTGAGTAATGTACAGTCATTACAAGTATAGATTGTACTATAGAATGGCTGTGCTATTCATAACAATAACATGCTTGCCTTTATCCCTTGCAAGAATATATCTTCAATGTAGCTCTGTGGAATATTGGCAGGTAGCAGCCTTCACAAGAGTAAGGGTGACACATACTCTTCCATAAGCTTTTCTGCCTTGCTTTGGTGTGACTGATAATGTTAACAAGACTGACATCAGGCAGAGTGACAATGCCTTGCAAGCTTTAGATTCTCACCCATTTAAGTGCACAGAATCTCGTTTCCCCTTCGAACACTTCCTGTGGAACAAAATTGTGTCATGGTCTCCAAATGATCACAAGCTTAATACTAGAGACGGCAACCGTATACTAACGGTAATTGGATTTTTTTTTTTTCTTTAAAATCACAATTATTCAACTAAGAACAGCCACAATTTCTATTCTTTTCCTAAATAGATCATCTGCAGCAGTCATGCCTTCCCATTGTGTGCAAGAGCCCAATGAACTCCACCGGAACATTCAGAATGAGAATACTAATTACATTGGCTGCTGGAGGCTGTGGAGAGGCCCTCAGACATGGTGAGAGAAGAGATGAGCAGACTGAGGCAGCAGAAAGACATGGGCTTTGGTTGAAGTTACTGCAGAGTTCTTTAGAGTTTGCACCAGATCAAGCTAAGCATGTGCTTATGCCACTGCATTGAAGAGGAAGACACAGGTTCAGGAGTCCTACTTTTGCCCTACGGTGTCATCTATATATTTTCCCTTTCACTGCCTCTGCCAAAAAAGGTTCCTTGTCAGTGTGAATGCTCAATTGAAATACAATGTGTAGTCTACAGAAAATAGCTCTAGCAGGGAAATGGTGGAAGCAACATGTGAAAAATGCAGAACTCCCTTAGTATGTCAGGTTTCCGTGGATATAGTGATGGTCTCTTCCCAGGACTTCTTTTGCCATCGAGGAAATGCCACAAAATCTTCATGTTCTTTTGATTTAGTCCATGTTAGAATAAAATTAATGACACCTTGGAGGTTCCTGTTTCTCTCCTTCAATGGAAAATGAGAGCAACACAAGAGTCTGATATATGACTGCTATGTGTGTTAGGTGAGATGAACAACATAATTAACAACACCAAAAGATTGAAGAACACAATCTAGCAGTTAGGAGATAATAGCCTTTGCTACATACACCAGCAATATCAGAAACATTTTACTTTGTAAATGTTAAAGGCTGATGAAAAACTTGAGTGATTTATGTACAGCAGCCTGTTCCTTACTTTAGATCTTACTTCACAGATCTCTTCCTGTGATCTCAGTGAAGCTTTTAATTGTACCAAGCATGATTAAAAGCCTTTCATTGAATGCTGGTGTTCATTCTCCTCCTTTTTCAAATGCTATGTCTACCTACCTCATTTTTTTGTAGAGTTGTGGAACTCTATATCTCCTTTCCCTGGAACTGATCAAACACAGGAGACTTCTCTATAGTTATCAGAACACTGTTTTTCCCAACTTTCCTTTAATTAATGGCTCCAAAGTCTAAATCTTCAAGCCACGGCTTTTTTTTTTTTATTCCTTTCCCTTTTTTTTTTTTTTTCTATCACCTTTCTTACATCAACCACTATGCCTGGTACGCTGTCATAATATAGCTGTCCTGGTTTCAGTTAGAAACCCCGTGCCACCCTGTGGTTTTACTTACGAGACCATGGAGAGGACATGAGAAAATGGGATGGAAAATCTACCGCGACCCTAGAGGCACGGGTACGTGAGTTGCAAAAGAAAACAATCAAGAAAAAGGGATTCTCTGAAAAGGTTGCTGCTCCAACTTCCAGCAGACAGTCCTTCAAACACAGAAACGAAGAAGATTCTGACCAGGATTAGGGGAGCCCTGCCTCCAGCCAGGGGGAGGAAAGGGACAATCGAATTTATTGGACTGTGTGGATTCAATGGCCTGGCACGTCAGATACACAGAAGTATAAGGCTTTAGTAGACACCGGTGCACAATGTACTATAATGCCATCGAGCTATAAAGGACCAGAGCCCATCTATATTTGTGGAGTGACAGGGGGATCTCAGCAGTTGACTGTATTGGAGGCTGAAGTGAGTCTGACTGGGAATGAGTGGGAAAAGCACCGCATTGTGACTGGCCCGGATGCTCCGTGTATCCTTGGCATAGACTATCTTAGAAGAGGATATTGCAAGAACCCAAAAGGGTTCCGGTGGGCTTTTGGTATAGCTGCCTTAGAGACAGAGGGCATTAAACAATTATCTACCTTGCCTGGTCTCTCAGAGGACCCCTCTGTTGTGGGGTTGCTGAGGGTTGAAGAACAGCAAGTGCCAATCGCTACCACAACTGTGCACCGGCGGCAATATCGCACTAACCGGGACTCCCTGATTCCCATCCATAAGCTAATTCGTCAATTGGAGAGCCAAGGAGTGATCAGCAAGACTCATTCACCTTTCAATAGTCCCATATGGCCAGTGCGAAAGTCTAATGGCGAGTGGAGACTAACAGTGGACTATCGTGGCCTGAACGAAGTGACGCCACCACTGAGTGCTGCAGTGCCGGACATGCTGGAACTTCAGTACGAACTTGAATCGAAGGCAGCCAAGTGGTACGCCACAATTGATATTGCTAATGCATTTTTCTCCATCCCTCTAGCAGCAGAGTGCAGGCCACAATTTGCCTTCACTTGGAGGGGAGTCCAATATACTTGGAATCGGCTGCCCCAGGGGTGGAAACACAGCCCTACCATTTGCCAAGGGCTGATCCAGTCTGCGCTAGAGCAGGGGGAAACTCCTGAACACCTGCAGTACATCGATGACATTATTGTGTGGGGTGATACAGCAGAGGAAGTTTTCGAGAAAGGGAAGAAAATAGTCCAAATCCTTCTGAAAGCCGGTTTTGCCATAAAACAAAATAAAGTCAAAGGACCTGCACGAGAGATCCAGTTTTTAGGAATAAAATGGCAAGATGGACGTCGTCAAATCCCAATGGATGTGATCAACAAAATAACAGCTATGTCTCCACCAACTAACAAAAAAGAAACACAGACTTTCCTAGGTGTTGTGGGGTTTTGGAGAATGCACATCCCAAATTACAGTCTGATTGTAAACCCGCTCTACCAAGTAACCCGTAAGAAGAATGAGTTTGAATGGGGCCCTGAACAACGACAAGCCTTTGAACAAATCAAGCAGGAAGTAGTCCATGCAGTAGTCCTTGGGCCAGTTCGAACAGGACCAGATGTAAAGAATGTGCTCTACACTGCAGCCGGGGAGAACGGCCCCACCTGGAGCCTCTGGCAGAAAGAACCTGGGGAAACTCGAGGTCGGCCCATGGCGTTTTGGAGCCAGGGATACAGAGGGTCTGAGGCCCGCTATACTCCAACTGAAAAGGAGATATTGGCAGCATATGAAGGAGTTCGATCTGCTTCGGAGGTGGTCGGTACTGAAGTGCAGCTCCTCCTAGCACCCCGATTGCCAGTACTAGGCTGGATGTTCAAGGGAAGGGTCTCTTCTACGCATCATGCAACTGATGCTACATGGAGCAAGTGGGTTGCACTGATTACTCAGCGGGCTCGAATAGGAAACCCCAGTCGCCCAGGAATATTGGAAGTGATTATGGACTGGCCAGAAGGCAAATACTTTGGGATATCATCATCAGAGGAGGTGGGTCGTGCTGAAGAAGCCCCACTGTACAACCAGTTACCAGAGAATGAAAAGAAATATGCCCTGTTCACTGATGGGTCCTGTCGTATTGTGGGGAAGCATCGGAGATGGAAGGCTGCTGTATGGAGTCCTACACGACGAGTTGCAGACGCTGCTGAGGGAGAAGGTGAATCGAGTCAGTTTGCAGAAGTGAAAGCCATTCAGCTGGCTTTAGACATTGCTGAACGAGAAAAATGGCCAGTTCTCTATCTCTACACCGATTCATGGATGGTAGCAAATGCCCTGTGGGGATGGTTACAGCAATGGAAGCAAAACAACTGATGGCGTAGGGGCAAACCCATCTGGGCTGCTGCATTGTGGCAAGATATTGCTGCTCGGGTAGAGAACCTGGCTGTGAAAGTATGCCACGTAGATGCTCATGTGCCCAAGAATCGGGCTACTGAAGAACATCAAAACAACCAGCAGGTGGATCAGGCTGCTAAGATTGAAGTAGCTCAGGTGGACCTGGATTGGCAGCATAAAGGTGAATTATTTATAGCCCGATGGGCCCATGACACCTCAGGCCATCAAGGTAGAGATGCAACATACAGATGGGCTCGTGATCGAGGGGTGGACCTGACCATGGACGCTATAGCACAGGTTATTCATGACTGTGAAACATGTGCTGCAATCAAGCAAGCCAAACAGTCAAAGCCTCTTTGGTATGGAGGACGATGGCTGAAATATAAATATGGAGAGGCCTGGCAGATTGATTACATCACACTCCCTCAAACTCGCAATGGCAAGCGCCACGTACTTACAATGGTGGAAGCAACCACCGGATGGCTGGAAACATATCCTGTGCCTCATGCCACCGCCCGGAACACTATCCTGGGCCTTGAAAAGCAAGTCCTATGGCGACATGGTACCCCAGAAAGAATAGAGTCAGACAATGGAACTCATTTCCGAAACAACCTTATAGACACTTGGGCCAAAGAACATGGTATTGAGTGGGTGTATCACATCCCCTATCATGCACCAGCCTCCGGGAAAGTTGAACGATACAACGGAATGGTAAAGACTACATTAAAAGCAATGGGCGCTGGGACATTCAAAAATTGGGATACGCATTTGGCAAAGGCCACCTGGTTAGTCAATACTAGGGGATCTGCCAACAGAGCTGGACCTGCCCAATCAAACCTGTTACGTACTGTAGATGGGGATAAAGTTCCTGTAGTGCATGTAAGAAATATGCTGGGTAAAACAGTCTGGGCTACTCCTGCCTCAGGAAAAGGCAAACCTATTCGTGGAATTGTTTTTGCTCAGGGACCTGGATACACTTGGTGGGTGATGCAAAAGAACGGAGAGGTCCGGTGTGTACCTCAAGGAGATTTAATACTGGGTGAGAATAGCCCATGAACTGAATTGTACCATGTTAATTACTATATAATACTGTATGTTATCACTACCATGACTACTATAGGTAACTAATTAGAATGTATGGAAAAGAGTGTAACCTGAGCATGACATAAATGGTATGGAATAAGGGGTGGATAGATGTCCTGGTTTCAGTTAGAACAGAAGTTTCAGATAGAACAGAATTAATTTTCTTCCTAGTAGCTGGTGGAATGCTGTGTTTTGGCTTAGGATGAGAAGAGTGCTGATAACACCCCGATGTTTTAATTGTTGCAGAGCAGTGCTTATACCAAGCCAAGGACATCTCAGCCTTTTGCTCTGTCCTGCCAACAGGCAGGCTGGGGGTGCAGTAAGAGCTGGGAGGGCACAGACCCAGGACAGGTGACCCGAACTAGCCAAAGGGGTATTCCATACCATCTGACGTCATGCTAAACAATATATAGGGGTGGCTAGCCGGGGGGAGGGGGCCGGACTGCTCGGGGTTAGGCTGGGCATCGGTCAGCGGGTGGTGAGCAATTGCATTGTGCATCACTTGTTTGTACATATTATTATTATTATTATTTTCCTATTATCACCATTGTATTATTATTATTATTATTATTATTATTATTATTATTATTATTATTATTATTATTATTATTATTATTACTATTACTTTTGTTATTATTATTTTCCTGTCTTATTAAACTGTCTTTATCTCAACTCACGGGCTTCACTTTCCATTTCTCTCCCCCGTCCCAGAGAGGGAGGGGGAGGGTGAGCGAACGGCTGCGTGGTGTTTAGCTGCCGGCCGGGTTAAACCACGACAATAGCTTCACTTTAATCATATTTACTTTTATTTTTAACTGTTATAACTTTTTTTTTACAGTCTTCCAACAACAACAACAAAATATATAAATGATAAATAATGTATCCAGCTATTCTGTTATTAAAAAAAAAAAAATTCAACTTCATTTTCAAAAATCTTTATTGGAATCTCTTAGTCTTTCCTTATTACATGGCATAGAAAAAAAGAAGAGAAGAGAAGAGAAGAGAAGAGAAGAGAAGAGAAGAGAAGAGAAGAGAAGAGAAGAGAAGAGAAGAGAAGAGAAGAGAAGAGAAGAGAAGAGAAGAGAAGAGAAGAGAAGAGAAGGGAAGGGAAGGGAAGGGAAGGGAAGGGAAGGGAAGGGAAGGGAAGGGAAGGGAAGGGAAGGGAAGGGAAGGGAAGGGAAGGGAAGGGAAGGGAAGGGAAGGGAAGGGAAGGGAAGGGAAGGGAAGGGAAGGGAAGGGAAGGGAAGGGAAGGGAAGGGAAGGGAAGGGAAGGGAAGGGAAGGGAAGGGAAGGGAAGGGAAGGGAAGGGAAGGGAAGGGAAGGGAAGGGAAGGGAAGGGAAGGGAAGGGAAGGGAAGGGAAGGGAAGGGAAGGGAAGGGAAGGGAAGGGAAGGGAAGGGAAGGGAAGGGAAGGGAAGGGAAGGGAAGGGAAGGGAAGGGAAGGGAAGGGAAGGGAAGGGAAGGGAAGGGAAGGGAAGGGAAGGGAAGGGAAGGGAAGGAGGGTGGGAGGGAGGGAGGGAGGGAGGGAGGGAGGGAGGGAAAGAAGAGACCAGCATTATCTCTGTTTCAACAACAAAGAATTGGGTCATTAACAATACAAAAAATAGAGATTGTCAAATTAATATACCATCTCTTAAATATGATTTATTGTATATTTTATATAGATACGTGTATGGATATGTTTTGAAAGCACTTTCTGGACGTCCACAAGTCTCTTGTCTGACACATTCTATGTGCAATTTATCTGAGCTAAACTATATTGATGCCATGACAGATACAACTTGCACATACACCACAAAAACAGAACTGAAAATGTTGATGTTTTCTGACTTCTTATGCATTAGTGTTTGATATTTTTTTTTCTTTTTTCTATTTTTTTTCTTTTTTCTATTTGTCCAACTCCTAAAAATCTTTCTATAGAAAATTCTAGTCTTCTGATAAAACCTTCTTTTTATTAGTTTCCTTTTAGAGACACCCATAGCATAGTGATCTTTGAGCCCTTGGACTAAATCTACTCCAACACTTAAAATGATTCAAGTACTGTCTGTTGGGCTGTAGCCAGCTGGCATCCATAAGCAAAATACTCCCACCTTCCCCCCATGTAGGGTGTCTACATGGAAAGGTTGCTAATCCTCTATACTATATTTAAGACTGTGAAAAATTTAACAGGAAGAACAAACATATAACCAATGTTTAGGCCTGGGCTCTAGTGCTGTTTATCTTACTGATAAGCTATAATCTTAGTATGCAGAAACTGCAGCTTGAAAAACACTGCCTTATACAACTGCATTTCTTAATACTCAACACAGGAAAACCGCCACTTGAAAAGAAGATCTACAACCTGCACATTTCCTGGGTATTTGAAAAAAAAAAATCACTGTTTTCTGACACTGAAAAGTCAGAAATCAGAAACTGTCTGACAGTCAGGGTCAGTACACCTGTGAGCTGTGCATGCTACCTGTTCAAAGGAAAAGAATTGAAAAACACACAGTGTGTATGAAACCTATCACTACAGTGAGAATTACTGTGAATACTTTTTCTCTGCTGATTTTTCAAGCCTGCTCATGTTTTTTTTACTTATGTATTTGGGGGAATGGTTCTAAAAGACGGGAGATTTAGATTAGATGTTAGGAGGAAATTTTTCACTCAGAGGGTGGTGAGGCACTGGAACAAGTTGCCCAGAGAGGTTGTGGATATCCCATTCATGGAGGTGTTCAAGACCAGATTAGATAAGGCCCTGGGTGACCTGATCTCATGGGTGGCATTCCTGACCATGGCAGTTGGGTTGGAAATTGATCTTTGAGGTCTCTTCCAACCCAGGCCATTCTATGATTCTGTGATCTCTGCTGTCTCTACATTCCCAACAAGACAGTTAAATAGATTGCTAGGTTCTCCCAGAAAACACATTTGAAAAATTAGGGCTGGGCTTTTGTATTGTTTCAGTAATTGCTTTTTCGATACATGATTATGTAGTGCATGCCTGTTTTCAGTAGAGTGCACAGATCAGCTTGTCCACTGAACACAGTAGCTATGAAAGGGGGTATTCTTACAGCACACTCAAACTGATGTTTCTTCCTGGGTTTTCTGCAAAGCATCATGAAGTATAAATACCAAGGTATTTATTATTCTGAGATGGAGGTGGGCTGCACCTAAAAGTATTCCTAGGTCCCAAATTTTAAATACAGCATAAATGTGTGTTGTCTCTAATGGTATACAGTTCATGGGAAATTAAAGCTAAAAATCCCCTTTAGGAAGATTTATGGAATGTGCTGTTCTAAAAGAGAAACTGGCTTAAGCAATACTATAAAATGAGCATTACAGTAGAATGATTTTAAAGTTACAGCTTCCAACAATAGGGTCAGATTCTCTTTTACATGAATGCTCTTACACTCCTTTTCACTAGTGTAAAAGGAGTCTTAAACCAGGAATTATCTCATGCTAAGACTTCTTTCTTTATCTGAGGAATCCACTGAGACATATGTATAAATAAGAATTAAGTCTTATTCTATATTCAGACTACCAAGGAATTAATAGGCTATTCTCAATGTCGGCATTTGGTTAGTACCACTGTATCTATCTTACCCAGTTCTTTGAAAATTGATTCAGTTATGTCCAGCTTGGTTGACTCCATCATTCCCACCTGCCACCATTTTTGTGCAATTCCATTTTTGTGGAGTTTAGGGCAGAACAATTTCTCTCTGTCTCACTCATCAGAAGGCTCTGTCATTTCTACATCAGACTTGATCACCACCGAGATGTCCCCCACTTTCAGCTTACTGCCATCACCTACTTGAGACTGAGGATTTTTATTCTGAGTGTATTTAATCAGGACAGGCCCAAGAGAAGAGTGTAATGGCCTCCCACATTCCATATGACAATTTCACTGGGTATGTTCTGAGTTCTAAAGCCTAGCTCATCAGCCTTTCTCACTGATGGCAATCAACGTTTTTCTCTCTCATCTATTTGACTGTGGAATCAGACGCTGTAGCAGCAATGAAGGGGCGAATCCACCTCCAGAAGCAATCTAAAGACCCTGGTCCATTAAGCCAACAAGCTTGATTTGTAGTCCAAGAAAGCTGTGCTAGTATGTAGTGTATATGCAGATTTCAGAGTCTTGTCACAGAAAGAGAAGCAGAGCTGGCTAAACACTGTTTTTAAGAGACCTAGATGCTAACGTATCTGGTTTATCTCAATAGAACATGAAGACCAGCGTTTCTGATTCAGCTAAGGCTTATCTTTCAGAAAGGCATCTAACTTTCATTTAAACAATTTTCAAGTATCTAGAAAACTTTTTCAGTTGTTTAGTGATGACTCACTGTAAAAAAATCATGTTTCATTTCTAGTCTTAATTGGCCTATACTCCACATTCAGGCTGTAGATCTCTAATGCCTTTGATAGATTAAACTTCTCTCAAGTGCTGAAAGAATCTGTTCTGTAAAAGCATTTCTAGGCCATAATCAGGTCACTTCTTAACCTTCATTTTGTTGAGCTAAATCAACTCGGTCCATTTTTTTTTTTTTTTTTTTTTTTTCCCCACACACAACTTCTGTCATTCTTATAGCTCTTTTTTAAGCCCTTTCCAATACATCAACACTGCTTTTAGACAAGTTCATGAAATGGAACACAGTATAGGTCTTACTAATACCATAGACAATCAAAAATAGTTCTGTAATTCCATTTCTTGTTCATCTTTTTATTTATTTAAGTATTGCATTTCTTTCTTAGCCACTACTTCACACTATAGAATTAGTAAAATCTAGCGCAATTTCTGCTGCTTAGGGGATGTTTTGGGCCAAAATCCATGTTGGATATAACCACTTTCACCATTGCAGAAAGCCTTAAAATCTTCAGCAGTCAACCACAGCACATAACACTTTAAAATATGAGCCTATTTTATATATGATTGCCTGCACAAATACAAGGAATAATTACCATGTGACCACACCAGGAATTATTTAAAATGATAAATAGATTTAATATTCAAAATTTGAGTAGGAAATTGATAAAATGCTTTTTTTTTTTTCTTTCTAGAAGAAAAATAAGTGATTTTTTTAAATTATTAAAGTATTATTTGACTTCTTTGCATCATATTCAGTCATATTAGTCACATAGTGATATTGAACACTCAGTTAACTGATCCGTGCATGACTTAATGAGTCAGATTTATATCACAGAGATGTTTAATTAAAATATGATTAATGACCATTGCTATGCTACCACAAAGATAAAGTCTCATAGTCCAAATTTAGCTTTCTTTCCTTTCCTTTTCTTCCTTCCTTCCTTCCTTCCTTCCTTCCTTCCTTCCTTCCTTCCTTCCTTCCTTCCTTCCTTCCTTCCTTCCTTCCTTCCTTCCTTCCTTCCTTCCTTCCTTCCTTCCTTCCTTCCCTCTATCGTATGGTTTTCCTATAAGTATTCATTGACCAGGCAAAACATTCCTTAATATCAGAAAATATAAAAATCATGGACCACCTCCTTGTAACAGCACCACTAGTGATATCTTGGCATTTGTCATCAGAAAATGATTTTTATTTTCCTTATTTTATTTCATGTTTAGTTGGAGAGAGCAATGGGTGTTGTATGGTGCTACAATGCATCTATTTAAGTTTTCAAGCTGAACTATTGACTGTTTCAGTGATTTGTCTGGCAAAACTCTGGATGGGGCAGAAGTGACTTATTTCCTCTGTGGGCTAGCAGCAGTCATTGTCTTCACAAGGTTGATGCTAAGGTGTTGGCACTTCAGATAGGCAGTGATGGGCAGGGATACCCAACTTAGCTCTAAGCAAGTTAACTCAAGAAGTTAACACAATCCAAGTGTTACACAAGCACATCTGGAAGCTGTATTTTGCCACCCTGCTGCAGTAAGATTACATCTGAGCTAACTTAAAGCTAGAATGGACGTATCTATTGTGGTCTGTATTGCAGGCATACCCCAGTGACTCATTTAATTTTTTAATCTAAGAAAAAAAAGTGAGATTTGAGCTGGAAGCTTCTAGCTTTGCTGTCTGAATAAATTATAATAGAAGAGGCTTGTAAGAATCAACTTGTAGCATACCACACTTTGATGACAGGATCCTAAAATTTCTTAAAAACATATATTTATAATATCTTCTTGCTCATCTTGAGTCAATACCACTATCCCATGGTGAAAAATAAAAACAAAAATTTGTTTGCTTTTCCATCACTGACATCCTCTATTTAGGTCTGAACAAAATTCATTAAAGTTCCTATTTTTCTGCTGATAGCTCCAGTATCAAGGGAAAATACTATTTTTTTTTTTTTCATATCAGTTCATGCTTTATTAGGTTATTTCACTTGTCTCTTATTTTTATGTTTCTTTCACAAGGGATAATTTGCAGGCTTCTCTGTACTCTTTTGTGAGAGACAGATTGATTTGTTTGTGTTCAGAACCAAAGGCATAAGCAGACCTTGCTTCTGGATAAAGAAACATCAGCAGCACAAAAGACAATATTTTGACAGATTATTTAAAAGCTTCTAATGTTAGGGCAACAACAAAAACAAAACAAAACAAAATACCTTTTTTGTATCAGATTCTTAACCATGTGAGGTAGAAATATACACCTGAAAGTCTGTAACCAACAGGAGCAATAAAAATGTTTAGTACGGTATTTTTTTTCTTAATATTCAGAGCAAATTATAAGATACCGAGGTGATAAGGTGATGAGGTGATGAGTGACAAGGAGCTGAGAGAATTCTAGCTCTCCTTTTGACACTGGCTTGGGAGGGATATGTGCTCTTAGTCACCCCTAGGCGGGTAGCAATACTACAGCTCCACCACCACTCCATTCAAGGATTGACTGCATTGGTCCTTCACATCACTGTTTGCATGCCATTTTGCCACTTTCAAGGACAAAGCAATGCTGCAAAATATTGCCATGTATTGCAATATATGCAAAATATTACCACAGGTATCCACCTGAGGAAGAAAAGAATCTTCAAGGCAAATATCTGCTCCACATGATAGCCAGAAAAATCATTGTATCTTACAAATAAAATGGGATGGTGATGCCAGATCTGTACCCATCCATTTCCTGCTCCAATTACATTGAGAACAGTAGCCTTACACAAAGAAAGCAGGCAGAGGGATTTGACATACAGAGAAGTATTGAAATGGTACTGCAGAACTATGGAGTTACAAAGTACCATATTCTTACCGTATCACTCTGCCAGCTAGCATTACTGTTGAAAGATTTATCTTTCACAATATTTGCAATGGAAGGAACATATCTGTAATTATACTAATCATATATGAAGCTGTTTGAAAAAGAGGGCAATTTACTGAGGGCTCTTTCAGATTGCTGTCCTTAGGATTTATTTTGTCAAGGGCACTTAAAGCTTCTGGTGAGCTCATTTTTAGTCTTTATACAAATCTAAATAAATCACACAGATCCAGGAGACACTACTAGTTTTTCATGCCAAATCCCTATCCTTTTGGATTACACAGCAACTTTATAAAAGGTGGTGGGGCTTGTCCAGGTCACAGGTGTTGCAGAATTTGTCTAATTAAAGGTCCATTTGCTAGCAATTGTGAATGAAGAATGTTGTTCTGCAGCTTTATTTCTCTCTAAACTATATCATGAATATCTCCTTCCACTAAAGACCTCCACTGTGAACAGTATGTTTGTCTAGATATTCAATTATTTCAGCAACCACTGCAACAAGTATGTGCCATATATATGTATATTTAATATTTATGTAAAGTAACAATGCATTTTGTGGGTATAAAAATTATTGTTTCTAGAGAAAGAAAATTTTCACTCCAGCTCTAGAAGATGCATCTTATTTAACTTCCAAAACTGGTAGATAAAAATGTGGATTTTGGAAAAGCTGTGCTATGGATTCAGGCTGAAGATCCGCTTTAGGAGTAGCTTGTATCCTTGGTAATAACCCCATAACAACCCAGTCACGTTCTGTAAAGCTGAACTGAAGAATGATAACCATTATGATAAGGGCCAAAATGTTATTCTTAACACAAAGGATTTAGAAGCTGATATAGTCCCTCTAAGCCGACCAATGAGCCTGACAAGGAAGCAATAGGTGACCTCTGTCTGCCTGTTAAGTATGGTGATACAATCCATAGCCTCTGATTCAGATCTGTGGTTAAACCTGTAGCTATGACACAACATGTGAATTTCTCCTGAAAAATAACTTCACAGAACCTCACGCACATAATGCAGACTGCTCAACCCTTATTTGCAGAACTGGTTGTCAGTTTAGTATTATTGATAATAGCTTTTGCTGGTTCAGCTTCTAAGGGACTACAGGCTATTTTCTGCTTGGTAGTTATTCTTCAACATTGCAAACTAATATGATAATGTTTTCTGTAAGTTTATTTGTGTCTAAACAAGATATCAGAAACAGAAATGCATTTAGTCTTTCTTTATGGAATGACTTCAAACACTTACCATATTTAAGAAAAGGAAAACAAAACAAAACAACAACAACAACAAAAAGATGTAAGGAAACAGGTTAGCTTATCTGGGTGAATTTTATAGCACATGACCGAAACACCATCTGAATGAATCATGGTTGTTCTATTGCACAGTAAACTTCAGACTGGGTCTGTAGAGGATTGAAGGGTATGAGGTTCAAGTGTCCAGGATTTGTCAGTAGGGGGCTGCAGGGTGGCCTCTGTGAGGAGAGGCTGGGACTGTCCCTTGCTGGACACAGCTTGTTTCAGCTGTCTCCAACCGCCCCACTGCAGGGCACGGCTGGGCCCAGAAGCCAAGATGGCAGCACCTCTGGGGAAGTTCTTTTTAAAAAAGGGGAGAAAAAGCCTGACAGACAGAGGAGGAGGGGACAAAAAGAGTGAAAAATATAAGAGGAGAAGGAGGGGAGAAATTGCTGTAGGCACCAGAGTACAGATTGCCCCACAACCCATGGAGAAGACCATGGTGCAGCAGATATATGCACTGCAGCCCAAACAAGGACCCAACACCAGGGCAGGTGGATATCTCCTGAAGGAACTGCATCCATGGAGAATCCACACTGGAGCAAGGGGAAAGCATGAGAGGAAAGGAGCAGCAATGAGGAACTGCTGTACGTTGCCCATATTCTGCCCTTCCTGTGCTGCTCAGGAGTCAGGATTGAAGAAGTGCAGCTAGGCTTGGGAAAATGGAGAGGAGTCACTGCTTTGATTTTTGTACTTTTTTTTTTTTTTAATTTTAATTGGCAATAAATCATTTTTCCTCAAGTTGAGTCTGTTTTACATATTGGCAAGTGAGCCTCCTGTCTCTATCTCGATGCATGTGCTTTTTCATTGCATTTTATCCCTTGTCCGGTTGAGGAGAGCAGTGTGGTGGGCATCTGGCAGCCAGCCAAGGTTAACCCACCAGGGGAAAAAGCAATTTTTTTATATATATATATTTTTGATGATAAGATTGTTGCTAGAAAAAATCATAAACGCCGCCAGGTTATTTCCACAGTCTTGTTTAGAGCTTGAACATCACTAAACATGTACCCATCATTCATGCCCTGATCAAATCATATAGTTCATCTGAAATATTTAACACAGAAGCTCACCGTACAATTTCTAGTGTTATGTCCAAAATGAGTTTTTTGTTTTCTCCTAGACTACATCCCCAGACAAATCTATGATCCTTGACCCAATACTGCTCTGGGATCTGCTGGTGAACAAACTCTTGCCTGTTGTATGGGCTGTACTGGACCTAGACACTCAGGAGGGGGAAAAAACGTTTTCTTCATCTGTCTCTTTTTATTTATTTATTTATTTATTTATTTATTTATTTATTTATTTATTTATTTATTTTTCTTCAGATTCTAGTGGCAGAAAGGCAGTATTTCTTCTTCAGTTTGGACTGAAGTTGATCCCTGATCCCTGAGTGGCATTGCTATTGCCACTGTTGTGTCATAAGTGCTTCCTGTTTTTTTTTTTTTTTTTTTTTCCTTTTTTTTTTTTTCCCCCTTATAAATTGTGTTGAGGCTCATCCACAGCTTCTCAGCTTTTCTGGTGCTTCCAGCAACTGTATTTTTATAGTATCTTCTGTTTTCATCCAGCTACTATCACATCTTTTATAAATTGTGCTTTGAGCATGAAGAAAGTAGAATTTGAAGTGAATGCAGTTATGGCATGCTTAGGCAAGAGGAAAACACTAATGCACTTATTTGGCTTTGATTTGCTCTCTAGCTTATTAGGTTCAAGTCCCTTTTGTTTCTGGCTACTTGAGTTTGAGAAGACCTCATAAAGCTTTCAAGCAACTAAAGATGTGTCTATACATATATATAAAACAGGAAATTAAAGATCTCAAAAGACTAGTGAATCAGGACAGTCTGAAACTTTATAACTGCACTGTACAAGATGATTGTCACCTGATGTTTGTCACCAAGGTTTATTTCTTACTCATTATCTGTCATAATTGATATATATTCAGGCAATCTTACCCTTAAACTCATGATCAGTGTACCGTAATGGTGCTGTGCATTCAGACCTGCATGCAGAGCAGCAAACAGTCCTCATGCAGAAGCTGGTAACAAAGGCCACAGCACCTAATGGTTGTAGTCCTCAATTCTGGAGTAGCCAGGCTGGAGCACTCTTCAGCGAGGGAGGTCATCACTGAAATGTGTGACTTTTTTCTAACTGTTTAAGCTCTTTAAATTTTGGTGCTTTAAGCCTTTCCCCAAAGAATATGGGAGGATCTCAACTGCTTCCACCAAAGTTTGTTGTATTTTTCATATAGGTACTTCATTTTGGTTTCTTTCCCATTTATTCTGCAAGAGTTTTCTGACTTTAACAGACCTCTTTCCTGCATGCTCTTCATCCTTTTTTTCTTGCTGATTTTACTACTTGAACGTGTTTTGATGTTCCCTTTGCTGTATTGTGCAATGAAGACAAAAGTCCTTGTTGATCCCTTTTTGGTTAGATGATGTTTATATATTTAGGGTTTTATATTTAGCTGTGTTACGCAATGCTTGTTGCTAGTTTAATCTTAGTAACATTACTGTGCTGGAAATGCTTATGCTCTGCTTCTTGTTATTCTATTTTATGGTGATTATTTCTGAGTTCCAGGTAAGTAATGTTAGTTATCTCACTTAGCATGCTTCTGCCTGCAATACTCACTTCAGCTGGCTAAAAGATCTCCATAGTCTTACATATTTACCTTTTCTCTACCTACTTATTCTCTTACTGATATAGCACCTTTCAGATTTCACACAGCATTTTCTGGACAATCAATGGTTCTGAATTCAATCTGCCTGACATTACATAAGGATAAGGAAAGAACTACCTATGAGGTCTACTTATGTCTCCTAAAATAATTGCCTTTTTTCAAGTTCAAAGGAATGAAAGAATGACTCATACAAAAATATGCTGAAATAGTAAAAGTAAGCCTGGTAACGAACACTATCTATGTATATACATGTACATATATATATGATAGAAAAGTGCATTTGTTATGTTTTATTACATTTATCATTGTATCAGTATATACATAGTATATATAGTATATATACTATATCAGTATATATCACTATATACAGTATATACATAGTATATATCAGTATATACAGTATATACGCCCCTGAGCCTTCTCTTCTCCAGGCTGAACGAGCCCAGCTCCCTCAGCTGCTCCTTGGAGAACAAGTCCTACGAGGAGCGGCTGAGGGAGCTGGGCTTGTTCAGCCTGGAGAAGAGGCGGCTCAGGGGCGACCTTATCGCTCTCTATAGGTACCTCAAAGGAGGCTGTAGTGAGGTGGGGGTTGGCCTGTTCTCCCACGTGCCTGGTGACAGGACGAGGGGGAATGGGCTTAAGTTGCGCCAGGGGAGTTTTAGGTTAGATGTTAGAAAGAACTTCTTTACCGAAAGGGTTGTTAGGCATTGGAACAGGCTGCCCAGGGAAGTGGTGGAGTCACCATCCCTGGAAGTCTTTAAAAGACGTTTAGATGTAGAGCTTAGGGATATGGTTTAGTGGGGACTGTTAGCGTTAGGTCAGAGGTTGGACTCGATGATCTTGAGGTCTCTTCCAACCTAGAAAATTCTGTGATTCTGTCATTCAGTACTACAAATCAGCATTATTTTTGCTAATACACAAAATCAGTAATTACTTACTATTCATTAGTAATTAGAGTAATAATACTATTATCAGTAAAAATAATAAACTGATACTGACAGGATTAGAACAAAGTTCAGGGATAAGAAAGCTGGAAATGAAATAAGCAGAGCTTTTGCTCTGCTTCTGCTTTTATGTGCATTATAGAGTTTCCTCCATATTTCAGGAACTATTTAGATTATTCTTATAGGACCAAAACAGAATAGAAATGAGGTGAGTTGCATTGAAGTCTAGATTCAAGTTCCATCAGGAAAGGGGATTCTCTTTAAACCAAAGTTCAAAGATGGTTTTAAGGCCTTTGGCATGTTCTACAGCATGACAAATTTTCATACCTGCTCATCTTTTGGGAAATGCACATTTAGTTGCTTTCTCTTGTCACAATTTTATTTTTCTTCAAATTTCGTAAATAACATGCTTCATAATAGTGCAGACAAATCTGTGAGGCATCGATTTTTTTAAAGTTAACATTGTAATTGAGTTTTGCAGCTAGTTCTTTGATGATAATCATTCCCTCATTAAGTGATGTGTAATGTGATGTATGGCTCTTGCACAGCCCTTTCACTTTACATCATGGAACCATGAACATCGAGTGAGGCATACAGAACATGGTAAGTGAAGATAACTGAAGGTGAAATTTGCAAAATTTGTAGTGTCATGTTAAACACTCTGCTGTACTGAAACTTTTTTCCAGCAACACATACTTTGTAAAAGGTGAATGTTATAAGCACAGCTGATTAAAGGCAGGGTTCAATAGGCTTTTTGTTGTTGTTGTTTTGTTTTGTTTAATGTAGCTTTTGTGTAGTGCAATACATCTTTTATAAAATACCCTGTAGGAAAAGAGTATTCACTCAAAGAAACATGAATTTCGTCCTTTCTTCATTTTAAGGGCAATGAAACATTTCACATCTGCCCAGAATTAGCCCTAAATACTAGATTCTGGTTATTTTTCATCTTTCCTGTTCAAATTGTACCACTGAGCAGCACAGAGCAGCAGATTTGTGAGTCAAAGCACAGAGAAAAGTTCAGTGACAAGAGTATTATATTTACTGCTGTTTCTGGGACAACCAGACTAGAGAAAGGGATTCTGCACTCTTGTCTGTTCCAGGATTAATATAGAGAAATGGGTAGAAGAATTTCCCATCTTTCTCTCATACGTCAAATGTTATTCCTGTCAGGTGGCATAATGTTTGCATTCTTGGATATGAAGTTAAGTCACATCAGCAGGCTCAGTACAGGGCACATATACATTGATGCCACTGCTAACTGTGTTTTTCATAAAAGTTGTTGGTGCAACACCTTAAAATGTCTTGATGTGTTCTATGTATATCATGATCACCTTTATTGCATTTTGGGACTTGGGCAAAAGTATTGATTTCCTGACTTTCAAAATCCAGTTTAGGCAGAAAGCCTGTTGGTAGGGTATTTGATTGGGACAGTTCTGGCAAATCAGTAATACTACAAGCATTAGTATTTTCAGGTCATACAGAAAGGAACTTCTCTGTCTATCGCATTAAATGGAAGCTGAACAGAAGGATTTTTAGGGTGGCATTTTTTAATTTTTCCTGCTCTGGATTGTTCCTGTACTGTAATCAGACATATGGCATTCTTTCTATTGCATAATTATCCCCAACTAAAATAAGTCACAGTCCTGAGACAGACACTGTAGCAGAATACAGTACCTCAATCTATCTATGTAAGATTTATCATCTGGTTATTCATCCAAATCCCTATGTAAATATGTGTGTCATACACAGGACAGGACACAGAGAGCAATATTGGGAAGCTTCCAAGTGTGCTGCAGTCATTTGTAGTACGTTTAGACAGGGAACAGTATGATAATTTGAGGACCTCTTATTACTGATGACCTTTAAATGGATCAGACTTGACTGACATTTAACAACCACAAATGATAAATCCGTGGATCAGTGAAACTTTAGTACATATAGCAGAGCCCTCTTTCCATTTACTTCGGGGAAGGCCACTTATTGCTGCATCCAGCTCTTTGCATAGGCAGAACACTATTCTGGCACTGTAAAAAGATAATGTTGTTATGCTTCATATTCTTATGTATTTTAGAGTCTTAGGTCTCTAAGACTCTTGGCCACATCAGCAACAAGGGGCTGACAGCCGTTTTGTGTCTATCATCATTCTATTCCTTTTTTTTTTTTTTTTTGGGGGGGGGAAGGGAGTGAAGGGGAGGGAAATGTAAGTCTCCATAATATTAAATGCTGATAAAGTCATCCATATGATCATAAATTTACTTACACAGCTCCTGTGGATTCACATTGATAATGTGTAGACCCAGAAAGATTTACAGGTCATCACACTTCACCACTGTGAGTTTAATTTGATCAAAACCTTTTTTCTAAAAAAAATCAAATCTTTGATTTGAAGACAACGACAACAACAACAGAAGAATTTAACACTTGGCATTTTATATGAGAAGCTTTACATACTCATTATTCAAAGCATGTTTCTTAATTCCCCCCTCCCCCCCCCCCCTTTTTTTTTTCTTCTTTTTCTTTTCCTTTGTGGCTTCAACTGCTAGAATTTGGTTCTTGTTATGCCTTTTCCTCATAGGATAATAAGATTTCAGAACCTGACCTTTTCTCTATATAAAGTTATATGCACAATGTAATCTAGTCATCTCCTTCTCCAGTTCTTCTCAGACACAGACAAAAAGATTTTTTAAAGTATCGTGCTTTAAAACCATTTAATCATTTCTAAAACATTACTATTTCTCCTTTTTTTTATTTTTTTAATATTTATATTTATATTTTTATATTAGCTACACTGATACATACAGTTGTGCTCTATTCTTGGACCCCAGTATTCTATTTTTATTCTAAATAATTATAACTATTCTTTTGTTTTTGATAAAGTTTTATGATGAGATCACATGCAGAGTTATTTGGTCACACCCTTTATATGCTATAAACTGTTGTTTCTAGATGTGTTACTGCAAGTATGGCAACATTAAACTACTAAAATGCACCTTCATCATAAACCAGACAGTCCATATAATTCTGTGCATCAACTCTTTTTTCCAATATTATTTATCATTCCTCTAGCTTTTCATGCCACTCCTTTATCAGAAGTTATTTCACATTTCTTCATTATTTCAGATGACTTGTAATTATTGGGCAGCAATGTATCTTTTATTAATTCCAGTATAACTTAAGAATAAACATTTGAGGGCAAATCCCTGTTACATTCTTTTCTCAGTCTGCCAGGTAAATCTCAACCCTCCCAGTATTCTATTGGTAGTACATGGTTCAATTTTTTCTTTATTTTTTCCCCTTTATTTATTTATTTATTTATTTTATTTTTTAATTTTATTTTTTAATTTTATTTTTATTCTTTCTTTCTTTCTTTCTTTCTTTCTTTCTTTCTTTCTTTCTTTCTTTCTTTCTTTCTTTCTTTCTTTCTTTTTAAATCAGAAATCGGACTATGAAGCAGTACTAAACTGAACAGAAATATGAAATGGAATATTGCCAAATCATTCTGACTACATAGATATCTTGGCTGAGATAGACCTATATTGCTGCAAATGAATAGAATGGCTATCAGTTTAGCTAAACAATTTGGAATTGAAAGGAAGAAGATGAGTGTGATGCTGGGTGGAGCTAATAATTCCTATGCAGGCTTAACTGCTACTGTCATGTCTCATTAAAGTGTGCAAGATAGGTTTTCTTTGTGTCTGTCTACTATGAAAATAACATTCAGAATAAAATGGTGAGTGTACTGCTAGTAATAGATGCAAGCTTCTGTGATGTCTTGCAGTTACAACACATGGACTATGTTAACATACTATTTGTATATATTTCTCTGTATATCTCTGTAGAAATTATTTTGGAAAGCCAAGAGAAATATTCAAAATAAAGAAAATCAGGAATGTAAATCAGAATCATTTGTATCCAATTTTTTATTATTTTTGTGGAACCAAGACTTAATATGCTAGTAGACTGTACATAAGTGATGGAACAGAAGATAACATGTTAATGACAGCTGAGCCAACACTTCCTTCAACTTGATGCAATATATTTCTTCTGGTATTACCATGGTTAATTCTAGAATAGCTAATAGGCCTTGTGCTTAGAGCCCAGGCTGCCAGACGTAATATGTAAACTTCCAGGAGATGTTTATGTATTATTAATTCATTTCAGATTCTTCCCTGACAGTCACCATCACAGTATCATTTGGCTATAAAATATCACTTCAGATTAATAGAGAACAATTGAAGCATACTTCATATTAAAAGAAGTTATGATATTTTTCTTTATGATACGCGGATGAGATTTTAATATGTTCCAGATACTGCCCAGAGCTCTGAAGAATGATTTAGCAAACTGGTAACATTAAACTGAATAGTAAGGGAGAGGGAGGAGACAGAAACATCATGATACTACCTTAAAATGTTCATTAAAATTTGGGAATAGCTAGGAGCATACTCGGTTCACCAGTCCTATTGTTTAAATGCTCTCCACAAAAGTAGCAAAATGTGGACCCTGCACTGTGTCCCTTTACTGCAATAGATAGTGTACAATAATGCAGTACTCAATGAGCATCTTAGTCTCCTGCTGGACTGAGGAACTAAGCCAAAAACACTTCATAGTTATTTGTAGGGAACTCTGACCACAGCATTCCCAAAACACAAAATACTCATATTTCCCATTCCTATGAAATATTGAAAATAGCAGACAACATGCCTCAAACTGTGCTCAGAAAGGAAAATCACTTATAGGCTGCAATTTTTGATTCACTAACTTTTCACATTTCCATTCTGGATGTAGAAAAGAGGTCCCAATAATATTTTTATTTTCTAATATTTTCAAAGTATTCACCCAAAACATAGTGCCTTGGAGAGTCTTGTCTATAAATTAAAAACATATGCAATCTATGTCAGACTCAGATATCTTTTTAGAGAATAAATTTTCATTCCTTTTCATTAAAAAATGAACTGAATATATCACTGCCTTGGCAGGCCCAATAAATGAAAGTGATGGTTGGAAAGTACCACTGGAAGTCATCTAGTTCAACCTGCCGCTTGAAGAGTAGGACCATTTGCTAAACCAAAGAGAGAGGTGCTGTGCTATCAGGGGGCTAAACTTGCGGCCTTGGAGCACAAATGTGAATCACTGAGATGACTGGAAGTAGAATATAGATGAATACAGATGCAATACAGAATACTGAATACAGAAACACGCAAAACCAGAGGACACAAAATCCCAGTATCCTGACCATATTCAGTCATCCTTTACTCTGTGATCTACTCAGTAGACTCTGAGGATTATAACTTCTTTGACATCAACTCAATCTTCACAAAAATCTCCGGAAGGACCAAGAAGCGATGAAGAAAGTTCGTGTAAAATAGATCCCAGCCTATCTTGGATGCACACATATTTAGCCCCCCTATTAATTTTGGTGCTTAGTAGCAGTGAAGAAAGATTATAGTCAGGACAAATAAAACAACTCTTGATCTTCCCTACTGAAATAATTAATTTGATGTGATAGAAGAAAACCGTGTTTTGATATTCACCTGCTGTATGTTGGAAAATGACAACAATGCAGTTTTCCTTCAGAGATAGACCCTTGACTACTGCACTACTTAACAGACAGCATAAAAAAAAAAAAAAGGTTTAATTATAATTTCAAATTCCACAGTTACCAAAAATTAATGTACAGCAATCATGATACATTAGTACTGGAGCCCCAGAGTATGAGATCCTGCCCTAGTGATTAATACATTGAATAGGAACTGTCCTGTTTAATGGTTCTGTCAAGTACATTAATATAAATACAAATAATAATTTTGAGAGTCTTTGCCAGATAAAGCTTTAAACTATCCCTTGTGTTATACTACTTATTTCAGAGATTATTGACCTAAATCTTCCTTTACTTCTGCATATTTTCTTCCAGAAAAGAAAAGTACTCAAAGGGAGGAAAGAAAAGAATACATATGTATTCAGGTGCAGAGAGACAGCTCACTGTGTAAATAAAGTCACAGAATTAGCAGATCTGATAAGCCTTACCACACTGCATTGCTGAATTTAATTTGAGATTCTCTATTAGACATGTTCTTGTTAATTGTGACAATACCTATTTCTAAAAATTCCCAAATTTAGTGGGAAGATCTAAAAATCTGGCAGTATCTATATGTCCTAGAAAGAGAATCATAGCTCAGTAAAGCTCAGTAAAACACAAATTTGAAATAAGGGCTAAGAATAACATTTAATGTTAAAATTAGGCCAGAATATTAACCTAAGTTATACTACTGTTTCTATTCCTGCTTAGCAATAATTGGTTGTACACTGATAAGTATAAAACTCAGACCATTACTGTTAAAAACAAATCGTAGCACCCACATTTTCGGTCAGTTTAATAACTTAGTAATTTCAGCAGCTCCCCCTGTTTATAAAATGCAGATCTAAAGTCAACCTGAGAATTTTAGTGAAAGCATTCTGATGTCAGCACTCGTAGTGGTAAATTCCAAATTTTTCAGAATACTCACTATAAATACCTCTAAAAATACAATTTAGCACAGATAGCAGTTTTAAGAATTATGCTATGTCTATAGACAGTGAAAAGTCCAAATATGATAAGCTGTTCACAAATGGTCATTTTTAATAGCATATGGATACGAGGCAGAATTTAAGAAGTGTATTTTCCTCTACTTTACATAATGTTTATGAGAGTGTAATTAATTTAAATAATTCAAAGTTATATACTTACTTGGAGCTCCAGAATAATGTAACAAAAATGTATCATTGAAAACACTGAGGTTTCTGCCTCACTCTGAAAAGTCTTCTGTAAAGAATATTTTCTATTCAGCTTCTGTGTAGGAAATGATTATTGAATATTCTTTGCAAGGTCTCAGCAATTGAGGAAGTCCCACATTGAAGGTCATAGAGCAAATTGTACAGAGATGGTGACAGATAGACAAAAACAAGGTATATCCAACCATGTCCATCCATCCAGAATTCAGCAGAAGAAGCAAAACAAACCAGAATATAAAGCTTTATGATAGAGAGGATTAAAATCACAATTTCTGCCCTTACATGTTAAAAAGATTCTGATAGCTTATGATTATACACCACAGCCAGGTGTGGATTTGCATCAGATCAGTAATTTAATAAAGCACTAAAAATTCAATGATAGAGTAGTTACCTTCTGACCATTACTCTCAATTACAGCTCAAACCATCAATTTAAATGACAGCTACTAATGTGTCATTTAAAACTAACAGTTTAGCCAGTGTTTCTCAATTATTCTAGAGATTAATGTTCCCCAAAGGTGCTAGTAATAAGGGGAAAAAAATTTCTTTGGGTACATTACTAGTATTGTTGAAAGCATAATCATATTGAAGAACTCTAAATATAAAACCTTGGTGGATTTTATTATGCCCCTTCCCTTCCCTTCCCTTCCCTTCCCTTCCCTTCCCTTCCCTTCCCTTCCCTTCCCTTCCCTTCCCTTCCCTTCCCTTCCCTTCCCTTCCCTTCCCTTCCCTTCCCTTCCCTTCCCTTCCCTTCCTTTCTTTTTCTTTTTCTTTTTCTTTTTCTTTTTCTTTTTCTTTTTCTTTTTCTTTTTCTTTTTCTTTTTCTTTTTCTTTTTCTTTTTCTTTTTCTTTTTCTTTTTCTTTTTCTTTTTTTTTCTTTTTCTTTTTCTTTTTTTTTCTTTTTCTTTTTCTTTTTCTTTTTCTTTTTCTTTTTCTTTTTCTTTTTCTTTTTCTTTTTCTTTTTCTTTTTCTTTTTCTTTTTCTTTTTCTTTTTCTTTTCCTTTTCCTTTTCCTTTTCCTTTTCCTTTTCCTTTTCCTTTTCCTTTTCCTTTTCTATGACTGTAGCTGCATAAGAATAGAAAATACCAAATGCTGGTATGTAAATTTCATGGTTTAGAGATAACTTTGATGATTGAGCTTGCACAGAAAATTTGAACACGTCGGTTCTTGTACCACAAGAACCGTATGCCTGAAAACTTAGGACTTAGCAGGTTACAAAATGATTTGTCTTATTAGAACATCTCCAAAATGTTACAGATCAGATGATACTGGGGCACTCACAATAAACCAAGAGGAATGGATTTCTTCATTTCTGGATCATTCTTTCATAGTAAGTGGCATCATGCATGACTCACATGAAGTTCTTTGAAGTACAGTATCAGAACATAAGAATTAGATTTATTTTAGTTTTGACCATCAAAATGTTAGTTGTCTAAATCTAAATTACTCACTGTGCAGATACTTGTACAGTCAATGTACAAGTAATAACAACACATTTTTTTATCTACACATTTCAACATTTCAACAGCAAGTATTTGTATGTCACTTGCACTTATGTAAGAAGTTGCGAAGCTCTGAGCTTTAATAACATCCATCCCAAAAAACTGCTTTAAAATTGCTTAACTATGGTTTTGTATTACTAATAAGAAAAGTATAAACAGCTTCTCTTCAGTACAAATTAACTCAATTGTTAAAACGTCCAGACATGGATATATAGGTAATTGAAACTGACTCAGTAGTGTAGTCTAGTTGGAGACCTTTAGCTTGTGGTTTCTGTCCCTCAGGTGTCAGTACTGGGTCCATTCTTGTTCATCATTGTCGTGGTTCCACTCGAGTGGGCAGCCAAGCTCCACCACAGCCGCTCTCTCACTCCCCCTCCTCAAAGAGGAATGGGGAGAAAATATGATGAAAAGGGCTCAAAGGTTGAGATAAGGATGAGAAGATCATGCAGTAGTTATTGTAACGGGCAAAACAGACTCAGCATAGGGAGATAGTAAGATTTATTGCCTATTACTAACAAGCTAGAGAAGTGAGAAACAAAGGAAAGAAACCAAAAGCACCTTCCCCTCCTATCCACCCTCTCCCACCTCCTCCCCCTGAGTGGTGCAGGGGAACGGGGGAATGGGGGTTATGGTCAGTCTACAGCGCTTCTTTGTCACTCCTTCTTGGTCACTCTCATCCCCTGTGCTGTGGGGTCCCACCCACGGGATGCAGTCCTTGATGAACTGATCCGGCATGGGCTTCCCACAGGCAGCAGCTCTTCCAGAACTGCTCCAGATATGGGTCCGTACCACAGGGTCCATCCTTCAGGAGAAAACTGCTCCAACCTGGCTCCCCTACAGGTAGCAGCTCCTGCCAGGTCACCTGCTCCTGCGTGGGCTCCTCTCCACGGGCTACAGGTCCGGCCCGGAATCTGCTCCGGCAGGGGTCCACAGGCGGCAGCCTCTGTCAGTGCAGGGCCACCTGCTCTACCGTGGTCTCCTCCATGGGCTGCAGCTTGGAACCCTGCTCCACCGTGGTACTCCATGGGCTGCAGGGGGACATCCTGCTTCAGCATGGTCCTCACCACAGGCCGCAGGGGACTTCTGCTCCAGTGCCTGGAGCACCTCTACCCCTCTTTCTGCACTGACCTTGGCACCTGCAAGGCTGTTCCTCACTCCTCTCACTCTCCCAGCTGCTGTGTGTCGCAGCGTTTTTTCCCTGTCTTAAATATGCTCTCACAGAGGTGCAAAACAACATCGCTTATTGGCTCAGCTCTGGTCAGCAGTGGGGCCCTTACCAACCATGGGGCAGCTTCTAGATCCTTCTTAGAGAAACCACCCTTATGGCCCCCTGCTACCAAAACCTTGCCACGTAAACCCGCTACAACCAGTGACCTGAATGATGGAATAGAGTGCACCCTCAGCAAGTTTGCTGTTTGATGACACAAAACTGGGAGTGTCTGATCCATCAGAAGGCTGTGCCATTCAGTGCTCAAGGTGACCCTGCTTGGCAGAGGGTTGGACTAGATGATCTCTAGAGGACCCTTCCAATTTCAACCATTCTGTGATTCTGACTCTGTGAAACTCCGTAAAAATAGAAGGCACTAAAAATTTTTGGCTGCAATATTGTCATATAATATAGAGATAAACACATGCAGAATAAAACAGATACCAAGGAAATTAATATTTACACCACTCATGGGAATAGCAAGTTCTACCTGCAAAGAGCTTTGAATTTTTTTGAATGAAGCCAACAGTACTGGAAAACCACTGACTGATGTTTCCCATCATTTTCTTCAGTGTCTTACCAATATCCAGAACTCAATTTGCTTAGTCCATTCTGTGCTGCATGCAATTAACAAAGATGACACCCTTCCATTAAACTAAATGATATGCAGATACTCTTTTTATGAAGTTTTGGCAGAACTATTTCACTTGTACCAGAATGTAATCTTACCTAACGAAATGGTGCTTAACTGAAAATTGTAAAATGAAGCAGAAAGTTAACCAAGGTTCCTGTCTGAGATTATTGGGAAGTTTGTTAGTCAAGGGTCATTAATGTAAACTACCTGAGAAGCATTACAGGTTGACCCTTTTCCATCTCCGAATAGTAATTTAAGTTTTTAAAACACTCCCCAATAAAACAGAACATTTCTTTTCATGTTTGAGCTGTTCAAATGTGAGCTGCTTAACTTTGATCACGTTCCTTTAAAGCTGCTTCTAATCACTTTTTGGAGCCTACAGTTAGTGTATTTAGTTAGTATATGACTTACGTAACAATAATTATAACTTAGCTGATTCCTACTTCAGTGGTATGAGGCATTAGAAGCAACTATGTGACAGAGTAAAATAGTTCTGAAGGAGTAATAATTTGGGGCTAGGAGGAAACTGTATAACACAGGAAATTGATTGAAAATTGAAATAGATTGTATAACTTTTATCTGAATAGTGCACAAAATTAAAATCTTTTTTTTTTTTTTAGTTTATTTTTTTTTTCCAGATTTCATCTGAGAGAAGAAAATCAGAAAACATGCTTTAAACCTCATGCCTTGGAGAACAACTTTAAAAACATACTATGACTATCTTTCTATATATGGCAGGAACCAAATTCAAAATTATATCAAGCTTTAAAGAATCAAATAGTTTAGCAACTGGTCAAATTTAAAAAATAGATTTCACTCTTGAAGGGAAAATATGCATCAGATACATCTCTGTGTTTCAAAACCCATGAAACACATAAAACACTTTACTGTAAATATTTCTGTAAATATTTCCTAACATAAAAAAGTAAACTACACCTTTCTCACAAGAACATACCTAAAATGCTGTGTTCCTTCAGTGTATTTTTCCCCCACCATTCAAATTGTAAGTGTACTTAATACACTGGGATAATAAATAAATGCTTCTGGATCTTCTGGATAGGGTTGTGCATGTTTCATTTAATATTTTACATATTTAAAGTCCCCTTGACAAAAGCTTGTATTATGTCCTTAAGTATTTGCATCTCTAATATAACTGAAATACAGAGTATTCAAAAATTCAGTCAGACAAGCATTTATCATTTGATAGCAGAAAGGCTCTAATTATTAATGGCAATAAGTGCTTAGAGTAAATGTTGGCTTCAGATACCCTAGTTTTAGATGCAAAACAAAGAAACTGTGAATATTCAGCAAAGCATAGTTCAACAATAAATAATAATAATAATAAAGAGAAGACCTATATTCATAATCTTTTTAAAGTTTGCTGAAAATTACCATAATTTGAAAATGTTTATTAGTAAGCAACTTTCAGGCAAATCTGTCAGACCTGAAAATCAGAACTCAGAGGTATCCCTCTGTTACCACAGAAAACATCACAAGTTAGATCCAACTTCCTGTAACCACAAATGGAACAGAACTGTAAATCCAAGCATCTGCATGATTTAGGCAATGACAAGATCAATATTTTTGCCTTTAGGACATGTCCTAGCTCTCCAACAAATAACTTCTTAGTTCTGGATATCCGTTTTGTGGAGCTAAAATGAGTCTTTTTAAAAACAACTGTATGTCTCTATAAAACATCTCCAGACCCAGCACACACTTTTTTCATAAGAAAATATCCTAGTGAAAAAGTTCTCAGAAGTGATCTACTCATACAGCACCATCAGAGTTATTAACAAATGCAGTTTCAGTTTCTGTGGCAATCCATGTTTTGCAAAGTCTCTTCTACATTAGAGGAAATATTTTCCATAGTATCACTTGCTATTTACTTAGATATAGTAGTTGTAACTACTAAAAAGTGTAACCTTGTGGATATACCGATCTTCTCCATAATTTAATCACAGACTGGACAAGTAGAATTGCACCTCCAGCATCCTACCACCTCCCGTGCATAAATCCATTTGCCAAATTCAGGATCACAAACTCACACTCTTATCCATATCCATATCCATATCCACTCCATATCCATAGCCAACAGTACCTAACAGAACAGAAATATTCATGATGGCAGTGAAGTAGGTAAGAAGAAAGGAGGCTGTGCTGTGAAGAGGAATCAGCAATGTTTGCAGAGGTTAAGGGGTTATGGAGGGCCTGGTGTCTCAGGAAGGGGTACTGAGAGACAGAGAAGGTAGTGGTAGAAAAGCCAAGACACAAAAAGCTTATCTCAAGATTCCCTTTTTCTTTTAATTAAATTCTAAATTATGTTGTCTTTGAATATATTTCTCACAATTCTAGCTTTCTCCCTTGCAAGCTTGTTTTCCTAATTTAGGTTTCAAAGACACAATAGTTCAACAGAACCAACCAAAATCCTCAGAGGTGAGTCTATCACCTAACAGGAGGAAAGAAAAACAAAAACAAAAACAAAACAACAACAACAACAATTTTTTTTTTTCTTTTTTGAGCAATTTGGTAACAGATAGACAAAAGGCCAGCAGTGAAAGTTTGTTCATATGAGATAAATATCAGACTTCATGGTAGTAGAGCAGGAGCTACTACACCAGAAACATAGAAAACAACTGTCAAGTCAAGCCCCACAGGGCAATGTTCCATGTGTAAGAGAAACGGTGGGAATGGGAAACTCAGGAGAAGTTTCACACGTCAATAGCAGCTGCTATCCATAATCCCATCCAGTTTACACAGCCTGCCACACTAGCACAGCCACACCTTTTGCCACATAACGCTGCCTAACCTTACTGAAAATGCTCCAAGATGTCAGGTTACTTGCAAACAACAAGGCCACAAGTCCTACTACAAGTTCTAAAATGCATAGAAATAGGTGAAATCTAACAGCCTAAGTTCAAACTGAATAATAATTTTTTTTTCTTTTTATTTTATTCAAACTTTTAAAAAAGTAGGGAGGAAAAGCCAAATTATAAATAAATTTGAGAGAAGTACAAGAGACAGTTAACTGTATTTGCTGATGTTGCAGCTGAATTTGTCTCTTCATATTGTTTTGAGAGGCAGTAGCAAATCTATGCAGATTGCACGTATCCTCTTGAGTAATACCAAATACAATATCTAAACGCTTATCTTAGAAGAAGCACTAGTGCAGCTAAAAAGAATTTCCCAGTGTTTACATGTAATTTGCAAAGTAAAATCCTAGGCCAATATGTCACTGCAAACAGCTCTTTACTATTATTATTATTATTACTTTTTTTTTCTTTGAAAGGCATTTGGGAACGAGTATCACAGTACATATCAAAGAAAAATATCTGAAATAAAAAGTGAGTGACTACAAACATGCTTCAGGAATATTCTAATCATTTCTACCTAATCTTCCTGATTCTGTTTTGGAGAGTTTAGCTGGTGCTTTCAAATACTACATCAGAGGAAGTTTGTACTTTCAAAAATATTTCAAAAAATATTCTCTTGTTATTATACTAAAATGATCAAGGTTAAGACAAGGCGTAGTCAAGCATACAGGTTTCTCAAGGGTACCCTGTTTCTCAGGGAAGGATACAATTTCAAAAATTATAATCTAGCTCTCAGTTATATCTGTGCCCCAGGCAGAAGTAAATTTGTGCCAGATCTGTAGAGAGAACAGTGACTTTTTCCAAGGGTGCAATGTCTTCTCAATCCCCTGTGTGAAAAGGAGAGCATTAAAAGGACAGTTTTCCCTCCCATGTTGCTATCTGTTCCAGTTTTAGAAGAGTGGTGGCCAGGTCTACTTGGAATACAATTTGATCTATAGGTAGGATGTCTATACTAGAGGTGCTAACAGGCTGAACTAGATGTGATAATCCTGCAATTATGTTCTAGATATTTTTCATTTCTTTATCAATTCCTGGAATTATTGCTAAATAAAGGATGGGCTTTTAGTAGACCTGAAGTGTTAATTCAGATCTATCTGTACCAACAGCTACCAAAACTTCTGCTTAGGTGGCTGTCCAGGAAGGAGAGGACAAGGATGACATATGAATGAATTATGATTGTTAGTCAGAGATAGAAATTAGCTTGATATTCCCTCTTTCTTTTTCAATACTTTTCTGTTTTATCTTTATCTCAAAATAAATTTGTGTTCTTGGTGATGAATTATTTGAATCACATTATTTGAACGATGGGAAGCTGTCCTAGCAAAACTACAAAAGGTTTGTGTGTATACATACTTATATGTAAAAGATCTAAAAAGCTAAATTTCAGATAAAATTAATGAATGTACACTATGTTTTATTTTCTCTTGAAGAGTGTTCTGCAGAGTTTCTGGAGTTCACTTGAATAGGGTACTGAGTGCACTGAGGAGGCAGATGCAAGATCCCCTGTTTCTCCTGTGCAGGACTTCAGCTTGTTCCACTTGAGAATGCTATACATCAACAAAGAAATTTCATTAGTATTCATCAGGCCTGAGCATAGCAAGGGTGGTAAAAAAGAAGAATTCACACAAGATATGACTCTATGATTCCTGGCGTGCAGGGATTATAAAGTAAATTGGGCAAACATGACAAAGCCAATGCTGTTACTGATGTTGCTGATCTGCTGTCAGTGAGCTGAATAAGCAACAGCAGCAATAGTGTCTCCAGGAGTCTAGAGATTAGGTAAAAATGGTCAGATGTGTGGTGCATACATGGCATCTTAAGGCTTTGTGCCAGGCAATTGTTATTGTTTTCTTTTACACAGAGATTTTTTTTTTTTTTTTTCAAATGTAAGTATAGACCTATCCTGTACAACTCTTCACAAATTTATGTCAAAGTACTGCCAATATGTATTTTTTTTCAAATTATTTAGACGTACTTTTAAAAGCAAGATGTTAATACTACTTGAGTAACTCCAAATTAATTTGCCTAGCATATTCATTAAACTGCATATCACTCTATCCAAAATATTATAATATAGCAACCTATAAGATATGCCAAAGGACAGAAAAAAAACAACAACACACAACGAACCAAACAAAAAAACATGGTTATTCTTTCCAAACTGAGGGCTAGAAGAACATTTCCAACATATAGAATAGAAGCTAGTAGCACTTTGCTACTTAGTGAAATAAAAATGTCAGAGATGACTAGTAAAAAGTGTATGAAGTAAAACCAGTTTTGAGTTGGGCCAATGATGTATAAAGATTTTGTTATTTTTCTGAAATCTTTTCTATCTTCTTTCTTATTAGAATATTTGCTGGTAAAACAAATGTAACATTAAAATATAACTAGAGTACATAAGTCCGTTGTTGTGCATTGAAATGTCTGTGCAGTCATTTTACATAACTGCAGTCATGTAACATGTCTGTTTTGAATAAAAGTTGTTACACTACTAAGTTATTGGCAAAAAGTTTTGCTATTATTTGTGGGCTTAAACTAAACCCTGAATATTAACCCTGGTGCTTTTTGTTTGTTTGTTTGTTTGTTTGTTTGTTTTGTAATGCAGTTTGTGGGATAAATCTCCCCCTCGCCAGGGGAGGTTTAGATTGGATATTAGGAAAAAAATCTTTACCAAAGGGATTGTTAGGCATTGGAATGGGCTGTCCAGGGAAGTGCCCAGGGAGTCACCATCCCTGAAGGTCTTTAAAAGATGTTTAGATGTAGAGCTTAGTGATATGATTTAGTGGAGGACTTGTTAGTGTTAGGTCAGAGGTTGGACTAGCTGATCTTGGAGGTCTCTTCTAACATAGATGATTCTGTGATTCTGTGATAAATGCCACACGGTTTTCCATTTATTTGGTGATATTTCTGACTGGTCTGTTTTGACAATCATTGGAAAACAATTACAAAAGGTATATAAAAGACAAGAGAAATGTGGATGTTTCTGTTATTTTGTCTTCTGTAACTAAGAAATTCTATGTGTTTTCTTTTGGTTCTGGTAACAGTTATGAGTGGTTTTTTTTTTTTTTCCTTTTTTCTTTTTTTTTCTTTTTTTTTTTTTCCTATGTTACATGTGATAGATTATGACCAGAGTGCATGCTCATAGTTTAGTTTGATAACCATGCAAACGGAAGTATTTAGTGAAAATACTGAAAGTCTTTATTAAACCACAGAGATGTAGTGCTGCTGATGTAGTTATAATTATTTTTTCCTGTGAAGCTACTTTTATAGTGAGTTAAATTAAAAAAATATATGTATGTATAAAGACTCTTTAGCACTCTAGCCAGGTGTTTTAACTCTGAGCATGTAGTTGCAATACTTAAAATGGAACAGCAACCAGACCATACATCTTTTCTTTGGATAGTTAGTTCTATTTGGTAGCTATAATAGTCTTGTTTCTCAGGGTTACATGGAGATGGATTCTGCTAGTTAAATCCAGGAAAAATATTTTTCTTAAGTACCTATTCTAACTATCTCATTTGAGAGTAAAGCTGAGAAGACTGTCTATCAGATAGTTCCATTTTACTGTTTACTGTCATAGCTCAGGTGTAATTTAGAGGCATACTCAGAACAGAAAGTGGAGAACATTGTTACTACTAATTAAAACAATGACGAATGACTTTAATTATAATTGCAGCATTTGTCCAGGGAGTTATACTGTGTTGAACTGAGATGAAACTGGAGTGTATGATATTTTGGAATGCATTTTCATTTAAGCAAAAATCTTTTCCTTACACATCTGATTGGTATGCATCGTTCTATACAAAAAATACTGTAGAGATAATAATATGTATAGAAAACTACCTAATTTACTATTGTTATTTAAAACATTAATCTAACCTTTAGAGATTCCTCACTTGAAAAAAAAAAAAAATCAAAATCATAATAACTAATGGGTTGGATTCTCTGAAATCCACATGAATTATTTTTGCAAAAATCTATATATTAACAAATTATATATATATATTAACTTGTTGGAATACATATGCCTTAATTTTTGAGGGAAGCAAACAAGAAAAAACAAGAAAATTCCAGCCTTGAAATTCTGACCCCATGAACTAGGAAAAGTAAGATTTTACCTTTCTCTGCCTGTCTGTCTCTCTCTCTCATCTGTTCTTTGAAATGAAATACTCATCTGTGTAAAATTCTTTGTAGCACCTAGCTTTTTCAACCATTACAATTTTTCAGAATTTATTTTTTCCAGACTATTAATGTAACTGTGTTCTTCCATTTTATCAGAATTATTATTTCATGTACAGTCAGTGCCATTAAGTAAGAGTTTATCATCTGCATTTCTGAATCTTTTTACTGTGGTCCTAATGGACCAGAATGAGGATAGAATTAAACTGAGGATACAGCTTTTGTGACATTTTATTGCATAGAACATCTATGTTCACCAATGTGACACATGATGAGAGAATTTCAAAATGTATATATAAATGCATATTCTTACAACAAACACAATGACACTTAAAAGTTAAGTGCCAGACTTCATGAAGGATTGTATCTTAATGCTGAACTTACTTCTGTGCTCTAAACAAGCTGAGAGTGTTAAGTACCTAGCTTATACAACACCCAGCAAATTAAGCAAGGGAAAGATGAATGACACTGAGTCTCATTAAGGTGAGGTAGACCTTAAGTAGACAACTTCATCTATATTGTCTTGATTCTCAGGCCTGACTGCTCAGTCTGAAGAAAGTACAAACTACCCAAGGTAAGCATATACCAGACCAAAATGACCACATCCATACTGCGTGACAGGTGAAATAGTTCTCCAGTAAACCTTGTATCTAAGTAGCCTGGGACCATTCTGGCATACATCATATTCACCATTTGAACCTCAGTCCTGAGGCTCATCGGTCCTTCATTTAAGTCTCTGATTTAGTGCAGCATGAATGTGGGACCTTGGCTTAGTTTTTACTAACAAAGCTGGTATGAAGGAAGAAGAAAGTAGGTAAGAAGAAACAAAATAAGATTTGAAAAGCAGAACACAAATTGTAATTGTTAAATGGTAGTAATATAGAAAAGGAAAAAAATACTGAGAAGTTATAAAAAATGAAGTAAAAAACAAAACAAAGCAAACAACACGTAGAAGTCAGTAAGGTGCAAGGGAGCCCATCATTTCCCCATCTTACTTTCAGTTGCTTCATTTGCTTATTGAGTATCTTAGTGAGGATTAGTCGTAGGTATCTATAGTGTGAATCATTGAATATCTTTCTTTCAGAGTCTTTTTGTAAATATTAAAGGACACTGGATCATAAATGATATAGAGAATAGGGGTTACATGCCAGTCTGTCTAATGTACAATCTGTGATCCTGTCAGCACTGAGGATAACATACTCAATGCACACTGGAGAACTCTGTTTAACCCTCACTGCCAAAAATGTGCAACCTACTGCTGCTACTGCCTCTTCCAGTGTTGCTGTCCCTGCTGCCTCTACTATTCCTGAAACTGTTGTTGCTCTTCTCATGCAAGTGACTGGGAAACAAGGATAGAACCAGAGTCCCAATATTGTGTTATCCTCATCTTTTGAGATGAGTCAGAGGAGTCTAGTCATCCTTCAGAATATGGGAGGTGTTGTGTGAAGCATCCAAAACTGCCAAGAAAGTGGTCATTACCCTCTTCAGCATTCCAAAACATTACTTGTACAAACCAGACAATCACAGTAAAATATTTTCACTGTGACTTTCTTACAGATCTTTCAGTGGCAGTCACAGACTTTGTGTGAATAGTCATTCCACTTAGATTCCTCATTGCCAAGGGACACTGATCACATCATACACTGATGTGCACGTGGGTCTCATGGCTGTGTCGCTGGGAAGATTAGCCATGCCACTGCTGTTTCAGAGAATGGGGAGGCATGTGTTGTCCTACAAAGAGTAGCATCATGAAACTGTTGTTGTATCTTTTCTTCTATGTGTATGAGATTGATTGTTGGTCTTTATATACAGATATGCATAGTTATGAGGTGATCCACATCCATATTTTGGTCATAAAACACTCATACACATGTATTTCCTGATTTTACACTGAGTTATGGCCATCAGTGAGCCAACTTGCAACACAGTTTTTAGGTTTATGGAAGTTTTGCTATTGAGGACTAAGTCATCAACAAATAGAATGAACACAAAAGTACAACACCCTCTAAGCCTTATTGTGATTTTTTCTTAGGAAGAACTGTACAGCAAGTAAGACAATAGGACAGTATCTTTATTGTTATTATTGTTATTATTTATTTATTTACTTTAATTGAACTTTTGGCACTGTTCACAGCCAATTTTTCTTCCACTTCTGTATAAGTCCTCTAACTACTATGTTGTTACCTAAGCGGTGAGTTGCAGCATCATCCTTTCTGGATTTTTCAGTGAAGGGCATAATAATTTCAGTGCTTAGTGGTCAACCTAGTGCTTAAAGGAAAACTACTAGACTGGGCCTCTTGTAGTATTTACAAGAAATAATTTGTGAATCCTAAATCACCATCCACAAGAGTGTGAAGAAACTGTCACGGTGGTCTTGTGAATACTTCTTAAAAAAATTGGAGGAGCCAACAAGGTGCCTCTGGACCTTGTTCTTACCAACAGGGATGGGCTTGTTAGGGATGTGAAGCTTAGGGGCAGCTTGGGATGCAGTGACCATGAGATAGTGGAGTTCAAGATGGAACTCTGTGGAAGAAGTAAGGCAAAAAGTAGGACTGCTACCCTGGACTTTCAGAGAACCAATTTCAACCTCTTCCGGGACCTACTTGGGGGTATCTCATGGGCTAGATTGCTTGAAAGCAAGGGTGCTTGTGAGAGCTGGGCAACTTTTAAACAGCACCTCTTCTAAGCTTGGGATTGGTACATCCCTAAGAGTAGGAAATTGGGGAAGGGGGCAGGAGACCTGCATGGATGAGCAAGGAGCTCATGAACAAGATCAAAAGAAAGAGGAAGGTCTAAGAAATGTGGAAAAAGGGCCTGTCCTCTTGGGAGGAGTATAGGAGTGTTGTCAGGGCCTGCAGGCAAGGAACAGGCTGCCCAGGGAGGTTGTGGAGTCTTCTTCTCTGGAGATATTCAAGGCCCATCTGGACTCCTACCTGGGCAACCTGCTCTATGCAACCTGCTTTGGTAGAGGGGTTGGACCCAATGATCTCTTGAGGTCCCTTCCAACTCCTACAACTCTGTGATTCTGTGATAAAGTAGGTAAATTGGCTACAGTTGACTGCAAAGTCAAGCCTTACTCTGCTGAGATTGAGTAAAAATCCCCATTGTTCTCAATTTGAGAAAAATTTGGCCTTCAGCTTATATGACATTCATTAAGATACTAATAAGTTGTAATATAAGATTTAATAGAAACATCTTTCATATTTCATTAATATGTCAAGGTGACAATTAATAGACTAAAGATATGACAAGTTTGAGAGTTTTTTTTGTTTGTTTTTTTGTTTTTTTTTTTGGCCTGTTTGACATTTCTCTCCTTAACCCTTTAGTCATTCTGGGCTGTGCTGAATAACCACACCACTTAATTTGAACCACAACCCCAGACCCCTCCCTCACCAAATACCTTTGGAAATACAATTGAATGGATGAAAATAGATGAAGCAGAAAGATGTATTCCTCCTTTCCTTAGACTCAAACAAGCAAATGTCACTGGGTTAGAAATCCTCCTTACACAGGAGTCTGTGCCAGAAGCAAGAGTTTTGCCATTCATAATGATCGCATCAAGTTGCACATAACCAGCAGCACTCAGTACAGAACCATGACCTGCAGGAAACCATTCCTTTTGTAAAAGGTCAAACATTCTTAGCCGTAAGCTTTTGAAATGAAGCAGAGAAAACAATTTCAGAGCTATTTACTACCCAGTTCTCTGACAGCTTTTGTCCTAGCTTCCTGTAAGAGATATTTGCTTTTATAGTCACAATCCTTTAAGTAAATATGATGCTTGTGGCTACAAAAAAAGCATTTGATTGTTTTCTTTGAGTCATAAAGCTTTTATCTTGCTTCTAAAATCATAAAGTCTGCCTGGCAATGCTTTTATTTTTTTTATTTTTTTTTCTTTATTTCCAGAGATAATGACTGATGTCCCTTCTATACATTTTAGGTAATCAAATCAAGTAAGAGTACTGATAATCATAGAATAATGCTAGTAATGTAGGAAATGATTTATAATGTTTTTGCTACTGATGTAAGTATGACCATTCTAGAAATCAAATAAAAATTATAATTGCAAAGTTACAATTTTATGTTGCATTTCTAATCCTTTTCTATGTTGCTGAATATGGGGGAATTTTTGAAAATGAGACATAACACCCCTTCAGCATTGTTTATACACAAAGATACATACAAAATCAATATTTTAAAATAGGCTATTAAGTCCACGAAGAATTCTAATTTATCTGACAAAATAAGTATACAAACCCTACAAAGAAAACCCATAGTCCCTAAATGAAAATAAGAAATGCCTTCTGCACATTTCTGGAGATATTACTCTGAGAAAAAACGTGTTGGAGAGATTATTCTTTTCAAGCCTCCTACCATCTGTAGAACCTAGGCACTAGTGAGCCTTTGTAGTGTTTCAGAAAACCACAGTACAATTATTAGCCTTTGCCAATGGGAAAAGGAGGTAAAGTATGGAAAGAAGAGTGTGTATCAGAAAAGTGGTATGTTTACAAGAGATAGTGGAAAAATTTGCGTTATAATCCCCAAAACATATTCCAAGTCCCATAACATTATCCCATTTACACACCTAGACCAACTACCCGTTAAAAAATGCCGCAGTTCAGGTCACCGGATGCAGGGAGTGTCTGAGCCTGTTGCTGCCATTGGCGGGAGGCAGAGAAACTGCGTGCGTGAGGTGCGAGCAGGTGGTTGACCTGGTCTGCATGGTGGCAGAGCTCAAGGAGGAGGTGGAGAGGTTGAGGGCCATCAGGGAGTGTGAGCGAGAGATAGACTTGTGGAGTAACTCCCTGCAGGGCCTCAAGGGGAGGTACCGAGGTGAGATTCCTCAAATGGGGGTGGACCCCCTGCCCTGTAGCCGTCGGGCATAGGGAGGGGATCTGGGAGCTGAGGAGGAATGGAAACAGGTCCCTGCTCGACATCGCAGGTGACGCCCTCCCCTTCCGGCCCCGCATTCCCAGGTGCCCTTACACAACACGTTTGAGGCCCTGGAGCTCGACAGACCAGTAGCTGAGGAAGAGGTAGCAAGTGTTCCCAGGAGGATGCCTAGGGCGAGGAGGTCGACTCCACGCCTCAGGGCTGCCTCCACCAAGAAAGACAGGAGGGTTATTGTTGTTGGAGACTCTATTCTTAGGGAACACAGGGCCCTATTTGTCGGCCTGACCCTACCCGTAGGGAAGTCTGCTGCCTCCCTGGGGCCAGGGTCAGGGACGTTGCCAGGAAGCTTCCCAACCTGGTACGCCCCTCTGACTATTACCCTCTTTTGATAGTCCAGGCGGGCAGTGACAACACTGAAGAGAGAAGCCTGAAGGCTATCAAAAGAGACTTTAGGGGGCTGGGTCGGTTAGTGGATGGAGCGGGAGTGCAGGTGGTGTTTTCGTCCATCCCTACGGTGGCAGGGAGGGGTTCAGAGAGGACATGGAAAGCCCACCTGTTAAACACGTGGCTCCGGGGCTGGTGCCAATGCAGAAATCTTGGGTTTTTCGATCATGGGGCACTTTACTCAGCACCTGGCCTGATGGCTGCAGACGGGTCCCTATCTTTTAGGGGAAAAAGGATCCTGGGCCAGGAGCTGGCAGGGCTCATTGAGAGGGCTTTAAACTAGGTAGAAAGGAGGATGAGGCTGAAGCTAGGATTGTTGGGGCTGTTCCAGGGGGAACAATGGCAAGGCCGGAGGATAAGGCAATGGCCCAGCTGAAGTGAATCTACACCAATGCACGCAGCACGGGTAACAAACAGGAGGAGCTGGAAGCCATCGTGCAGCAGGCAGGCTACTACTTGGTTGCCATCACAGAGACGTGGTGGGACCAGTCTCATGACTGGAGTACTGCAATGCCTGGCTATAAGCTCTTTAGAAGGGACAGGCAGCACAGAAGGGGTGGTGGTGTGGCTCTCTATATTAGAGAGTCTTTCGAGGTTGTAGAACTCGAGGCTGGGAATGACAAGGTCGAGTCCCTTTGGGTTAGGATCAGCAGGGACAACAAGGCTAGTGTCCTGGTCGGGGTCTGCTATAGACTGCCGAACCAGGATGAGGAGACAGATGAGGAATTCTACAGGCAGCTGACAGAAGTTGCGAAATCGTCAGGTCTTGTACTCGTGGGGGACTTCAACTTCCCTGACATATCCCGGAAGCACAACAAAGCCCTGAGAAAGCAGTCTAGGAGGTTTCTGGAGAGCGTGGAAGATAGCTTCCTGACGCAGCTGGTTAGTGAACCTACCAGGGGTGGTGCCCCGCTAGACCTTCTCTTCACAAACAGAGAAGGACTGGTGGAGGATGTGATTGTTGGGAGCTGTCTTGGGCAGAGTGACCACGAAATGGTGGAGTTCACTATTCTTGGTGAGGCCAGGAAGGGGACCAGTAAAACCGCTGTATTGGACTTTCGGAGGGCTGATTTTCAGCTGCTCAGGACACTAGTTGGTGGAGTCCCTTGGGAGGCGGTTCTGAAGGGCAGAGGGGTCCAGGAAGGCTGGGCGCTCTTCAAGAGGGAAATCTTAATGGCGCAGGAACGGTCTGTCCCCACGTGCCCAAAGACGAGCTGGTGGGGAAGAAGACCAGCCTGGCTCAACAGAGAATTGTGGCTTGATCTTAGGAGAAAAAAGAGGGTTTATAATCTTTGGAAAAGTGGGCAGGCCACTAGGGAGGACTTTAAGGATGTAGCGAGGCTGTGCAGGGACAAAATTAGGAAGGCCAAAGCTCATCTGGAGCTCAATCTGGCTACTGCCGTTAAAGATAACAAAAAACGTTTCTATAAATACATCAACACAAAAAGGAGGACTAAGGAGAATCTCCATCCTTTACTGGATGCGGGGGGAAACTTAGTTACAAGAGATGAGGAAAAGGCGGAGGTGCTCAATGCCTTCTTTGCCTCAGTCTTTAGCGGCAATACCGGTTGTTCTCTGGATACTCAGTACCCCGAGCTGGTGGAAGGGGATGGGGAGCAGGATGTGGCCCTCACTATCCATGAAGAACTGGTTGGTGACCTGCTACGGCACTTGGATGTGCACAAGTCGATGGGGCCGGATGGGATCCACCCAAGGGTACTGAGAGAACTGGCAGAGGAGCTGGCCAAGCCACTGTCCATCATTTATCAGCAGTCCTGGCGATCGGGGGAGGTCCCAGTTGACTGGCGGCTAGCAAATGTGACGCCCATCTACAAGAAGGGCCGGAGGGCAGACCCGGGAAACTACAGGCCTGTCAGTTTGACCTCAGTGCCAGGGAAGCTCATGGAGCAGATCCTCCTGAGAGTCATCACGCAGCACTTGCAGGGCAAGCAGGTGATCAGGCCCAGTCAGCATGGCTTTATGAAAGGCAGATCCTGCTTGACGAACCTGATCTCCTTCTATGACAGAGTGACGCGCTGGGTGGACGAGGGAAAGGCTGTGGATGTGGTCTACCTTGACTTCAGCAAGGCTTTTGACACCGTCTCCCACAGCATTCTCCTCAAGAAACTGGTTGCTCTTGGCTTGGACTGGCGCACGCTTTGTTGGGTTAGAAACTGGCTGGATAGCCGGGCCCAAAGAGTCGTGGTGAATGGAGCCAAGTCCTTAGTGGCGTTCCCCAGGGCTCGGTGCTGGGGCCGGTCCTCTTTAATATCTTCATCGATGATCTGGACGAGGGCATCCAGTGCACCCTCAGTAAGTTTGCAGATGACACCAAGTTAGGTGCGTGTGTCGATCTGCTTGAGGGTAGGAAAGCTCTGCAGGAGGATCTGGATAGGCTGCACCGATGGGCTGAGGTCAACTGCATGAAGTTCAACAAGGCCAAGTGCCGGGTCCTGCACCTGGGGCGCAATAACCCCAAGCAGAGCTGCAGGCTGGGAGAGGAATGGTTGGAGAGCTGCCAGGGAGAGAAGGACCTGGGAGTGATGGTGGATAGTCGGCTGAATATGAGCCAGCAGTGTGCTCAGGTGGCCAAGAAGGCCAACGGCATCCTGGCTTGTATCAGGAACAGTGTGACCAGCAGGGCTAGGGAGGTGATCGTCCCCCTGTACTCAGCTCTGGTGAGGCCGCACCTCGAGTACTGTGTTCAGTTTTGGGCCCCTCGCTACAAGAAGGACATCGAGGTGCTTGAACGGGTGCAGAGAAGGGCGACGAAGCTGGTGAGGGGCCTGGAGAACAAGTCCTACGAGGAGTGGCTGAGGGAGCTGGGCTTGTTCAGCCTGGAGAAGAGGTGGCTCAGGGGCGACCTTATTGCTCTCTATAGGTACCTCAAGGGAGGCTGTAGCGAGGTGGGGGTTGGCCTGTTCTCCCATGTGCCTGGTGACAGGACGAGGGGGAATGGGCTTAAGTTGAGCCAGGGGAGTTTTAGGTTAGATGTTAGGAAGAACTTCTTCACTGAAAGGGTTGTGAGGCATTGGAACAGGCTGCCCAGGGAAGTGGTGGAGTCACCATCCCTGGAAGTCTTCAAAAGACGTTTAGATGTAGAGCTTAGGGATATGGTTTAGTGGGGACTGCTAGCGTTAGGTCAGAGGTTGGACTCGATGATCTTGAGGTCTCTTCCAACCTAGAAATTCTGTGATTCTGTGATATCCCAAAACATTATTAGTCACTTTCATAGGTGTCTTGATTCTCCCCTCAAAAGTGAAAAACAAGCAAACAAAAAAAAAAACACAAGAAACAAACAAAACAAACATACAAAAAAACCTAGAGGAACCTTTGCTTTCCAGAATTTCCCTTGTTGTTCCTTCTGCTTTCTTTTTAAAAGCATCCCTAAAGCACCATCAGTTTTATGAGTCCATAAATCTGCAAGAAAGACAGTGAAATAATGGTCATCTGCTTCTAAATTAAAACCGTATCATAACACTGGAGGCTGATATCTATAAACTTGTTAATGGTGATAAGAAAAACATTAAAAGGATAAAAAAATCCTTCCCCAATATGATGTATATGACAAAATTATGGTGTTAGCAGAGGACTTCAATGTAACGAGATAATTTTTTTTCTTATATAAAGAAATTTGAGTGAAGCTGTTTATCTGCATTTAGTTTGTAGCTACATTCGTGATAGTTAAGAACATTACAGAAATTAAAATCAACAACTGTTTCTAACAATTAGTGCAAAACAATTACCTAGTTTATTGATGAGATACCCTTTGGATAAGGGTAAAAATTAGGAAGGAAGCAGGATGAATTAATGTGTCTTCATTAAAATAGCTAACCAGTAAACTTGAATTTAGGAAGAAACAGAGGAATGTAAAGGGCAAGGCACTTGCTAATAATTAATCCCTCATCCTGGTGCCCAGATGATGCAGTGGTGTTATATAATACTTTTTTTACATTGCATCAATGTTTTGGCTATTGCTGAAATGTGCTGGCACAGCATCACAGCTGTCTCCATGCCCCACTCCCGCAAAAGGGGAAATTGCCAGGACAGATGACTTAAACTGGCCAAAGGGATATTCCATATGGTATAATGTCACAATCAACAATAAAAGCAGAGGAAGGGAAGGAGAAGGGCTGTTTGTGTGTGTGCACATGCATATGTATGTTTTTTGCTAGGAAAACATTTGTCTTCTGAAGCAACCACTATGCGTGTTGAGGCCCTGCTTCCCAAAATGCGGCTGAATATCATGCTTCTTATCTCAACCCATGAGCGGTAGTGGCAGAGTAGTATGGTAGAACTTAGCTGTCTATCCGTGTGAAAGCAACACAAATTCCCACATATTATTTTTGTATATCATGTTATTGTATATCATATATATATTTACACACATAGTGAGGAATGTATTTAACTGTCGGCATAGCAAAAATACTTCAGCTCTAGCCCATAAAGAATGAGAAAAGAAGTGTTTTTATCACAAACATTTTTAACTACTACTGCATGACTACACTTGGGTTTGTGATGTCCATATTACTCATTACGAGGGATTTATCTTGTATGTTTTTCTATTAGTCCAATACAAATTGAGGAAACAAGCTAAAATCAAAACTTTATGGGAAACTGACAAACTAATCTCTCTGTGTTATCTAAGCAGCTTTTGTGTATCCATCACAAAAATAATCCAGCTTTTCATTATTGTCCACTGAGACCACAACAGGCCTATGGTTTAAGGCAGGAATAAAAATCCTCAAGCCACAAATTTTAAATCCTGATATCAAATATCCCCAAATTCAGTGAGATTTTAATGTGAAGTTAACCATCTCAAATGATCTAATAAAATACAAACCTTTTTTTTTTTTTTTTTTTTTTTTTTTTATCTTTTGCAAAGTTTTTGTCATTTGAAATGAATAATTGAACTATAAGAAAACCTGGTACAAAGATGTTTTTTACCCCCACTGTTTACAAGCAATGCTTTTGAAGATCACTAAAAATTGCCAAAAATAATTTATGTCAAAAAAGAGTGATTTAATTTCTTTTTCTTGCTATAGGAGTGTTCTTAAAACTCCTGTAAATCAGGCTTACTATTGTGCTTCACTGCTCAATGTGGCTTCAGATTAATCTACAAAGTGTCAATAAATCATAAACTGTTTTATTCATGTTCAAAGTTCATTCAATCAATTTTACCCACTTCTGAGTTTCTGTTATTATCAAATGTCTGATCTATCTTTGTGCATTTACTAAATAATTTAGGAATATGATATTGACTGATTAGACATTATTTTGGAGCACAGAGAATCTATAGTTATATAAAAATTTCTCAAGCTGACAAAAACTCCTTGAATTGTTGATAGAAAGATATGACTAACACGTTGCTTTAACAGAGCATAAAAGATATATTATAGGTAAAAATATTTTACCTATGAGAAAAGTGTTTGTGAACATATTTCTGTGATATACCAAATCTTTAATCCACATTTCATTTTCCTGTTCTCTAAGATTTCAGACTAGCTAGTGGTATTCATATGAAAGAAGTAGAAAAACCTTCGGCAGAGTCTATCACTTTCAGTGGATAAATGGCACAGGAATAAGCAAGATGCACACCAGATACATACAAAAATTAATGGGCTTGAGATTTGGCTGAGATAAACTGCCACAGTCCAAAGGAAAAGGACAGTTCAACAGCTACTGAAGAGTCTATCTATTCTATGGACTTTTATATGCAGTCTTTTGTATTATTTGTAGAGTAAGAAACTGTAGTAATGTCATCTCCAATCTTTTTTTATCCTACAAGGAGCATAATGGTTTAGTGGCAGTAATAGGGCATATGTTTATTAGTATGTACATAAGACAATATGAAGCTGAAACAATGATCTTATCACTTATAACAGAAGAGACAGGAGATTATTCCTGCAGGACTTAATTACTTCAGATAATTCCTAAAAACTGATTACTTGTATAACTCAGTTATAAAGTGTTACCATATGAACAAAGTAAAGGTGAATGGCCATGGAATTCTACTCATTGTCTTACATCTTATCTCAGCTGTTTGTACACTTTAAATAATTAAATGAAGTCTACCTTGTCCTCCAGAAAAAGAAAAAAGAAAAGAAAACAAACAAACAAACAAAAAACAGGCTAAGGGACTTACCTTCAGGGTGTGAATTTTGATATAACAAAATAATCAAATAATCTAAGGTATGCTGAAGGGGAGGAGAATATTTTCTTCTTAATGCTCCTTACAAATTCAATTTGACAGCTCCATGTTGGCTATGAAAATCTTTTAGGGTATCATCCTGAAGAGCTTCTTTTTCTTACTGATTTTACAGTTGTTTCCAGATTATACCCAGACACCCAATTCTGGCACCAAAAAAGATAATAATAATAATAATTGTAGTAATCAAGTGATTCAGTGATAAATCCATGACTGCATCAGTGTAGACCAGGGAGCTCAGGTGTCTCCAGGGTTAGGTAAAATCTCAGTGTAGCTTTCTAGACTGAAGTCTCAGACTTTTGATTGTTGCTCATGGTCAGACCTATTAGTTTTGGGCATCCTTATGTGATGTTATTGGTCAACATATGTTCTGTTGGGCAGAACTCTGCAGTAAACATTCTATGTCACTAGACCATGATTGTTTATTTCTAGCTGTTCATTCTAATCTAAGTGAATTCTAATATTTTTCATAAATTCTAGAAATTTTATATACTTTATGACTGGAGCAAAGTCAGAGATTTAGGAAAGGGTTTTCTCATTGCACCTTGTTTCCAAAGTTTATCTTCACCCTTACATTCATCCCCTTTCCAAAGGATAATTAAATTTTCATTTTTGCTTCCATCAAAATTCTGTCCACCGCTCAGTGCTGAAAATTCCTCTAACCTCTGATGATAACTGACAAACTGCCACCATTGTAATAAGAGCTGTTCTTAATAGATTAACGTTGGTGAATCTGTGATTCTGTGAATTTTTTTTTCCAATGGAAAATATTGAATTTCCAAACTGAAGTAATCTGTGGAGCCATATCAATCTCCTACAAGGAAGTTCTTATAGTTTGTGTTAGAGAAAGTGTGACCATTGCAACACAGTACACAGATTGAAAATTAAGACGTTGACCTGTAATAGGACAGCTGACTGTAAATCCTGACTTGAACATTCAAACTGAAGGATTGCTGGTAAAGTGCTTGAAAGTTAGATTTACAGTGCCTATTTTAAATCCTTAATTCTGCTTCCTCACTCCCATGTATAACTGCTTGTATCTATAGTACTTTTGAATGCATTGGTAGTATAGGTTGAAAAAAAAGTTAAGTGGAATGGGCAGAGATAGCAGACATAAAGAAAGAGCAGAGGAAATAAATTTCAAAGTATTATAAATTCATGATTATCACTTTCAGATACAGAGATTTGGGTAGACAAAAAAGGATGAAAGTGTGAAGTTTTCTTTAGCGTAAGGAAAATATAATACACTTAGAAAAAAATGCTGATAAAGAATTGAGATAGACACAACACATACAGGAGACATGGGAAACATATTCATTGGAACAGACAATGTTTTCCCTTCCTCAGCACAGAAGTAATAGCTGAATGCTGTAATGGAGTTTTATTTTCCTAAGACTTCATTACTTTTTCAAGATGTATTACATAACATTTATTAGCACATTATGAAGTGTTATAAATAATTGAAGCTGAGCTACAGTTGTCAGGTGAATAAGTGCTTGTGATTCATTATTATTACTGGTTTTACCCACTCGATAGGCCACAAGTTTCAATAATTTTCATTAAATTTGCAACTCATTGCAGAGACGTGGGCATGTCTTGACTCTTTCCCACATGGATTCACCAACATGGGGAAGCAATATATGGAGTGCAAAAAGTGTTCTCCCTCCTGAGTGTATTGTTTCCCTGGAGACTTTTCTCTGTACCCACCTCCTCAGTGACAAAGTAACTCAGAGAGAGGTTACCTGTTGCAGGTTAACATTTAAGTGATTAAAGTAACGTTCTGCTGGGCTATGTAACATGCATTCTGGAAATCCTAAATGTGGGGAGGAGAACTGACGATATGCCCAGTAACATGCCACAGACTGGCTACCCCTTTCTTAGTAAGTTCTGATCACTGCCAGTGACACAAAAAAATGCCCTGGGGACTGTGCAAACAATAAAAATATTGCCTAACTGTTCTCTCTTGTGTCCCTTTCCCATCTCACACTAGTTATTAGAGGGGGTAGTGGTGGTGGTGTGTGTTAATATTCAGGAAGCCATCTTTATCAGAAAGACAGTAACTTCTGTATCATCTGCCTATTCTATCCCAATAATACCCTGACTGCTTCATCCAATGCCTACTTTAGTTCAACCAATTTTTTGTATTATGTGGTGTGCTACTTTTAGTTTTAATAAGTAAAGAATTGTCTTTAAAATCACTTCTTTTGCACTGAATATAAAACCACCAGACCTTTCATTGTTTCAGCTTGATAACAAAGTGTGCTTGAATTTGTCATTGATTAAGAAGAGCTTTTATCTCAGGCTATAATAGAAACTTGATTGTTATGCCTTTAAAACAGAAACTGTAGCAATCTAATCAACTCTTTCATTCTTTGAAATTCCAATGTGATTTGGTATCTAAGATAAACAAAACCAGGAAAATATTTTCTAATGTTTTAAACAGGTACATTTCTATTGCTGCTCATACTGACAAAAATCTTAAATTTGTGGTACTGCAGAATCTCTTTTCAGGTTAGAGTTCTGCTTTCTTGACACCTTCAAGCCACCTGAAAATTAGAGTGAATGTAGAGAAAATGTATGATAACCTTATACCATCTTTTTAGAATATCCCATGGGCAAACATAGTTTCAAAGTGTTTTCCATACTTAAGAACACATGCAGTGCCAGTTTTAAAGATGAAATCTTCTATATTTATGTAAATTATTCTTGTTACTGTTGTAATATGCAACTATATTTTTTATTTTTGATGAAATATACTGAAGGGTTTAATTAATACTACTGGAAATTCATTAATTCTCATGAGAATTTAAGTTCCTCCAAGTATTTATTTGACAAAGAAGAAACATTAGCTTTTGATTAGTGTGTAGCCTGAAAAGCTTATTGATGATGAAAGGTATTTTTGAATAGTTGTTCCCATTTTAGGTTAAGATAGAAAACTTTTCTTATGTTTTTATTAGAGGCATATTTAAGTGAAAACAAGTTCTATTTTTTAATTTTTAGGAATTCAACTATTTCTAGTACTTTTTCTCTAACTCTAGTCATAGTCTGTCTCTGGCATCAAAAATGTCTCTGACTCTGGCTGTGAAAATGATTATCATATCAAAAAGCAGGATTATGACCTCAGGTGAGGAATAATCAGAAGGAGCAGATGAACTCTTCCGGCTATGGGATACTATCAGATGGGCACTAGAAGGCTTTGAAAACTGCCTTTATATTTTTTCAAAATGATAAGGCTGAATTGAAGATCCACTGATCTGTTTGTATTCTCCATGAAAGGATGATTATTTTCAGGTATTCAATAAATATGGTGTAAACATCCCTCTGAAGAAAGGTAGCTTGATGAAAAACATTTAAAAAGAGATGGAGAAAGAGAATAACATTTTCTGCCTTGCTGTGTGAGGACATTTGTACACAGTGTAAATTTAATACTGTTCTTACTGGATTGTTGTATGTTCTTGATCTTCTGTGGCAGTTTGATCATTAGGAATCCTGAGTACATTTTTTTTAAATTTATTTTATTTTTTTTTTCTATCTGCAACCTACTTCAGGCACCCAAGGGAGGACTGCAATGCCTGAGACTTTGGGTGAATTCCTAACACTCACTGAAGAATCCTGGATTGATGCAGGTTATAAAGACACAGAAATACATTCTGTTCTGTTAGGAATGCTCTATTTTCATTATATTGCTTATTATATCAAATAAACTAAAAATTTTTATTCCCTTTATAGAATGCTGAAAATTCATCACTAATATATTTATGTCTATCTCTGCAATTACTATCAGACATTGAAGATCCTAGAGCTTTTTTAACTGCTTCCAGTATTTGTTTCTCTCAAAGGCACATTGAGAACCTTTCAAACTGTGAAGTAAAAAAGTTTGAAAGGATTAAAAATGATGCAGTGATGAATCTTGACTCTCATGAGGTAATTAAAACATATGTCATGTGTAAACAAGAAATAACTTATATTGTTCACTGTATTGGGTATAGGTGTCACGGTGTTGACAGCAGGGTGCTGCAATACAATTTATGTGAGGAGAGGCTGGGGCTGCCCTGTGCCAGCCCCAGCCAGTTCCAGATGGCTCCAATGGCCCCACCACAGGGCGCAGCTGGGCCCAGAAGCCAAAATGGTGGCACCTCTGGGAATTGTATCAAAGAAAGAGGAGAAAATGTTGCATAGCAGTTGTGAGAGAAGAGTGAGGATGAGCAAGCATAAGAAACAGCCCTGCAGAAAACAAGATCAGAGAAGTTTTAGTGGAAGAGGATGCTGCAGGCACTAGAGCAGAAATTATTCTGCAGTCCATAGTGAGGAGCCCATTCAGAAGCAGGGGAAAAATGTGAGGAGGAAGGAGCAGTAGAGCAGATAGGTGGACATCTGGCAGCCACTGAAGGTCAACCCTCCACATATTGGTTCTGAAAAAAAATCGATACTGCTTACAAATTTTGGATCATGAGGATATTGCATGACTTTTCCATCGGTCTCACTGCAGGCTAACACAATTCTTTGATTTTTCTCACCTCTGACTCATTTAGAGAGCACAAGTGAGGTTCACCCATGGCTGCATATTACCATAATCTGAAACCATATGGCTCTTCTGAGACAGAGAAAGGAAGAAAGAGAAAGGAAATGAGTGGAGAGGGAGAGAGGTAAAGAGAGAGAGGATCTGGCTGTAGCTCCCTTTGCTGTGGGAACTGAGGCTGGGATGGTGTTGACCTAAACCTTGGCATATAGTATTCTTCAGAGTCACTTACTAGTCCTACAGTACCATATCTGGCCTCTAACAGCTACTAACGGATGCCTGCCTCATTTCTTTTGTCTTGTTTGGATGACCTGAACACCCTGTGTAATCTCAAATGGCACTGGGCATATACACATGCGCAACCTAATCATGACCCCATTTTTTATTGATTCTAATGAGAGTATAGGCACCTAACACAAATGTATCTCTTAACCTCTAACTGAATCCTATTTCTAAGTTTAGCTATGTTAATCTCAAACTGAATTCTTCTTTCATAAATCTACTTGTAGCATTTTGGATGCAGGCCAGATTCAGTCTAGAAACTGTTAGTTGCATTACCAGGGCACTAAATCTCCTCAGTTCCAGCTGGGGAAATGGATTGGTTCTCTACCATTGCTCTCATCCTTTTCTTCTTTTCAGTTACATGTCCCTTGCTGCAAATACTGTCTTGGCCCAGGCTTAGGAAAATGAGTCAAATTAGATCCACACATCCAGACCTCTCACTATGTTGGCAGAGTAAAAGTGTGACTCACTACACTTAGCAGAATGCATGTACTTATTGTCAAAATCGATTGTTAATGAGAAAATATTGTGATTCTTACACAGAAGTACAATGGAACAAAAATCTGTGCAACCTTTATGTCTTGGTTTCCTCTACGATAGAGTTAATTTTCTTCATAGTGTACATGCTGTGTTTTGGACTTAGAAGAAAAATAATGCACCAACGTTTCTGTTGCAGAGCCGTGCTTACACAGAGCCATATACTTTCCTGCTTCTCTTGCTGCCCTGCCAGTGAGCAGGATGGGTGTGCACAAGGAGCTGGGAGGGGACAGAGCCAGGACAGCTGACCCTGACTGTCCAAACAGATGTCCCATATCATCTGGTGTCATGCTGAACAATAAAACTGGGAGAGTTGGCCAGGAGATGTGGAGGGGTGATGCCGCTGCTCAGGGATGTGATGGGCATCAGTCAGCAGGTGTGAGCAACTGCATTGTGAATCATTTTTTTTTGTTGTGCATATATGTATATATATACATGTATTATTATTATTATCATCATCATAATCATCATTATTATTTTTTCTTCCTGTTCTGACCTATTAAGCTGTCTTTATCTCAACCCGGGAGCTTTACCTGTTTTTTCTAGTTCTCTGTCCCATCCCGCTGAAGGGGGGAGAGTGAGGATGGGGGTGATGGGGGGAGTAAAGAGAAACAGCTGTGAGGTACTTAGCTGCCTGCTGGGCTTAAACCACGACACCTTATTATACTTTCAGAGTTAAAAAATCCTACATTGCTCTTGTAAGGAAGTTTTCTTGCTGCACTCAGCAGACTACCATTTCTGTTAAGCAATTTTTTTTTTAATTTAATTTGATTTTATTTTTTGCCAAAACCAGTAAGAGCTAAGCATAGAAATAATTTCTCAGAATATCCACTGAAATTCTATTTTCTTAATTGTGAACTTAGATTTAGAACTATTTTTGTCAAGATAGTTCAACAGAAGAATTATCTATAAATTAAAAAAAACAAACAAACAAACAAAAACAGATAGAATCTTCCATCTCATCTAGAAGGCTAGACATTATATCTTTAAGAACAAATGAAACTAAAATATTCAATCTATAATTGACAGAAAAATAAAACACAAAGAAAAATATTAAATCTATGATTGATAGAAAAATGAACACGTTTCCAAAAATGCTGCATACAGATAAATCCAGTGAAATCATGGTAAGCCATAGGGTGAGCCACTCATTATACTTTCTTACACAACAATTCTGCTTCTGGCATGTAATGAAAGTTATGTCTGTGTTTCCAGCTGAAAGAAAGAAAAAAAAAAAAAAGAAAAAAAAAAAGAAAAAAACATATTTTGCTGTTTTTATTGCTGTTACCTCACATTCAGGAAGAATTTAGTTAAATCCTATTTCTTCCAGTAGAATTGTACACAAATTGTACAAGCCACATTGGACAACTGCTGGGCTCTGCTCTGAGAAGCCACCCCTGCAGCCCCTCTGCTACCAAAACCTTGCCATGTAATCCTTTAAGCATTTTGAGATCAAGGCTGTCATGTGTTGTGGCAAAACTGCCATAAATGTTTGAAATAAATAAGTTAGATTGCAGAAAAGGACTTTTATAAGCAACCTTAATGTTATAGTTGTGCTCAGAATCATTCTTCAAACCCAGTGTTGAATTATCAGCTCTGAAGCGGTTGATCTGAACTTCTGTTGCAGTATGGCTGGGGAGGTCATGCCAGCAGCTGCAGCTCCTATGGACAGAACTGAGGAGCTCAGCTATCACATGCCCTGCAGTTCTTCTGGGGCAGCTGGGGAGATTGGATCTTTTGTTTCCAACAGCGAAAAGAGGGTGTAGTTCAGTGTAGTTCAGAGCTTGTGCTTGGTCTTCTACTGGTGCAGCTGCACTTCAAGTGGTGCTGTTCAAAACAGGTGTAGATGCCTGTATGTATGAACATACATCTGTCAACATGTTTAATCAACCAAAAAGCATTTGTATATTCAAAAGACAAAAAAATAATATGCTCTTTTTATTTGGATGGCTGCTAGTACTGACATTCTTGTCCATTTCCCAGCATGCTCCCCATTCTCAGTAAATCGTTTCTCTTTGACTTACTGTTGTCGTTGTTATGCTGCTGTTGCTATGTTGTTGTTATGCTGTTATTGTGTGGAAAGTAATGTAACTGCAGACCATTCACTATCTGTGAAGATTCTCTATTTGTGAAGACAGCCAAAACTGTGTCCTGCTGGCACACAATTTCATCAAAGGATATTTGTGCCTGTTCTCCAATAATTTGTATTTTTCCTTAAAAAACAAACACATACACAAAAAACAAACAAACTAAAAGACTTCTAAGCTACTGTGAAACAAAGTTAGGAATTTAACTGTGTTCAAGTTTGAAAATTCCAATTCCAAAAGCTACAGTATTAAAATTCTCAGGAGAGGAGAGAACATGAAACTATCACTTTTTCCTGTTTTCTTGCACACATTACCATTCTTCTATGCTGAAATATGAGAAATACCTTCTGTGCAAACACAAATTAAAGATTTTTTTGTTCGTTTGGTTGTGTGCATGAGTTGTGTACTTAAGTCCAAGAGTAGACCATGACCCTGATTATCGATTTCAGATCTCTAATTTAAAACTTGACTTTTCATGTTGCCCTAGAATCCTTCACACCAAATCTAATACTTGAGTAAAAGTTATGCCAATATATTCATTTTGTTCTCATAACCACTGAGCCTTTGCTCTCAATGTTTTATGTTCCATTAAGTCTGTTATTAAATGTGACCTTCTAGCTTTATTTAGTCTCTTCTTATTTCTAATAACGGTATTATATTTTTGTTCCCCTAAGACAGTTTAGAATGTTTTAGCAACTTATGTAACTATGTATGATCTTTACAAAAATGCATCAGTTTCATCAAATAAGTCATTATAACTTTCTCAGCATGTGCTGTCCTATAAAAAGAACAGAGATTTTCCTAGAGCTTTCCAGTGTTCTTCCTTTCCTAGAGTTCACTTTCAACCATGGCTTCCAATTAGCTTTTTTGTTTGTTTGTTTAAATCACTGGATTAAAGTAAATTATTATTTAGAACCTAGAAGTTATTTACCTCTAAGCTGTTATACTCTAATTAGAAATATAGCTTAGGAGTTCATCAACTCTATACAAATTAAAATAGGCATAACTGAGAATTACCATTGTGTTATGAGACAAGAGACGACTATGAAATTCCCTATAGAATTGCCTACTTTACAGAAAAGTGTAAATAATAAATATTTTGGAAGTAACAGTGCATCAGTTATGGATATCATTCATATAGAGTAAGTATAAGGAAAAGATCCTTACGAAACATGTATGTAACACAATTAAGGATTATGTGAAGGGATAGTTAGAGAAGAAAGGGATAAAATCAGAAAGACTGAAAACATAATGACTTTCAATTAACAAGGCACATAAAAATTAATAAGAAAAAAATTAAGAATATTTTTTAAGGAAGAAAGGAGCAAAGTAAAATAAGCATAACAAAGAAAATTATGAAAGATGCAAAGAATCCTTTTGATTTAATCTTTCTAGAAAAAAAAAAAATATGAGCAGGTAAATTGTTTTGCCCCAATCACAACAATGATTTATGTAAACTGCCTGAGCAAGCTGTTGTTCATTTTTGCTCTGATAAAGATATCAGAACCCAATATCCCATAATGCAAAAGTTCATAGAATCATGATTTATCTCAGATGTTTAGAACCTTAAGTTTGGATATCTGATGAAGGAGGCAATGATGTCTGGACATGAATTAATTGAGATACTGCTTAAAGAAATAGCTAGCCTAACATAGTGTAGTATCTATACCTTAAAGACTGCCTGTCTTTACAAGAATTGAGTAAATAAATGGAACATAATATATTCCAATTGTGAATGAAAAAAGAAACAACCTTATTTTACTGATTTGCATAGCACCAAATGATATAGATATTAGGGGACTTTCTTTAATATTACCCTTTGTAGCGCTGTTCTGGTCAACAAAAGAAAGGTTTGGAGCTGCCTGCCCATTCATGTATAAAAAGTTCATTCTACAAGCATCTCACTTGTCTCTGTTCATTTTATTTGTAAAAAACTCTGCTGTCTGTGATATTACTGAGTTAAGCTCAGATACCTACTCCATGTCAGGTGGTTAATTTAAACTACAGACCAGATTTTCTATCAGATACTGACATGCTTTTTGCATTGAATCTTTGCTTATATACTAATGCATACAAAATAAGGCCACATATATAAGGCAGTCACAATAATGGAGGCCATATCAAAATGATAACATTAGAACAGAACAGTTTTCTGAGTACTGTTGTCATCTAACCTGTTTTTGCCTTGTATCTCAAGAGCACACAGAAAGAAATAAAAATTATCCTCCAACCACCAAATTATTACTTTCTGTTGAGTTTCTTCTGTTCTTTGAGCATCTAACAATAGTTGGGAAACAATTTATAGCATAATTCTCTTTTTTAAATTATTCAAACAGTCTGAAGTTTTCAATTTTCAAGGGAAAAGAGAGGAGAGGAGAGGAGAGGAGAGGAGAGGAGAGGAGAGGAGAGGAGAGGAGAGGAGAGGAGAGGAGAGGAGAGGAGAGGAGAGGAGAGGAGAGGAGAGGAGAGGAGAGGAGAGGAGAGGAGAGGAGAGGAGAGGAGAGGAGACATGGGGAGCTATCACAGAGACTTAAAGAATAGCAAAAGCCAGTGTCAACTGTGCATTACTGCAGGTCAATATGGCTAATTTTGAGTGGGAATGTTGTGACATAAACTGTTTAAGCAGATGAACTATTTAAGTGGGCAAAACTCATGTGGAAATAACCTCTGAAAATCAGAAGAGAAGACAGCAGGGACAAGAAGTTGGAGGTACTAAGCTGCTAACTTGAACAAAAGTATTCTTGTGCCAATCTTCCTTTGAAATGTGCCCATAGCTATTTAAGAAATTCTGAAAGAATTTAAGAAATTCTTAATTTCAGAAATTAAGAAATCCGTCCTACAGATACTCTTTCTCCTTTTGCAGCTAACTTTTGTTCCTAAAACAAGTTATGTTCCTGAAAATTAAACCCAGCTTGAGTTTAAAAGATATGGGTTAAGCTCTAATTCTCAAAGGTCTCAAAGATTTCAGAGTTAAGTGGACAGTTCTAGAAATAACTGTAAAAGGCCAGCAGAAGAAATTTGTAATGCCTGAATATCTTAAGGTCTTGGCACTGACACAACATCCTTTACTTGTTTTATGTTTTGTTTGGCTTAATCTATTCCTCATGTGATTTATTACTAGAGTTTATTAACATGGGAGTTGTGCTAACACAGCTTTATTGTTGCCAGTGTCAGCTGAATGTTTCTTCAAGGCACAGCATTGTTAATAATTGTAGCAGTTCTCTCCCTGTACTGCACCAGACCTCACAATGTGTATTCTTGTCCTCATGCATCTCAGGTAACCTAAGATATACACATCAAAACTTGGACTGACAACTGCCTATTTACTATATACTGCACTATATATATTCTATGTTATATCCTACCACAGGGAGCTTTGTTGCCTTAAAATAGATCAAAAAGTGCTAGCCTATGGATCAAGAAACTGCTGAAAAGCTCTGTGCATCAGCACCTACAGCTAGTCAACAAAACTGAATATGCTGACTAGGGAACACTGGGTATTTCTACACAGACAGTTTAATATTGTCTCAAGTTCAGAGTTATGCCTAAAGAAAACTTTACTCAATAACTTTAGTGCTCTAACAATGAAGTCATTAAGTCTAGGATTTCTAACATTCCTAAAAGGCATTTCCAAAAGACTAAGATTGCCCCCTTATGACACACAGACCAAAAGAGTATTGACTACAGCTCTAACTGTGGGATCCAGTAGGATGTTAACCCATCTGCAGGGCTGGTTCTCTCACATTTTCTCACTCTTCTCTCCCAGCTGCTGCTGTGCAGCATTTTTTTCCCCTTTCTTCAATCTGATCTCCCAGAGGCCCACTCAGCATCTTGCTCTAGTTTGAGTCTGGCCAGTGGCAGGTCCCTTTTGGAGCTGGCTGGAGCTAGCTCTGATCTGACATGGGGCAGCTGCTGGGCTCTGCTCACAGGGGCCACCCCTGCAGCCTCCCCCTGCCAAAACCTTACCACATAAGCCCAATACATGTATAATTGCATAATGATGTAGGTTTTGTTGTGGTTGTTGTAAAAATTTCAGTGATATTTAAGGTTCTTTCTCAGGGTTTCCAGGACATACTCCCACAAACTTGAAATGTGTGTGGTCCTGGGCAACCTGCTCTAGGTGGCTCTGCTTGAGCGGGGTGATGGTAGACCAGATAACATCCAGAGATCCCTTTAAACCTCAACCATTCTGTGATTGTATGGTTCTGTAAATGACATATTTATCTTATAAAGTACAGCAGAAAGGGGAATTAACACCCCATTCTTCTTTCATGTGAGATGCTGGTACAGAACATATGATACTATGGACTGTTAATAGTCCATTGATATCTGACTGTACACTCCAGTAAGACAACAGTCTGGGGAATGTGGATGCACTGAACAACATTTATTAACTGGCATATTATGTGAAGCTTGCTTTTTCTGGAAGTATACATTGAACAAAATGCACACGTTTAGAAAATTGAGATTTTACTTCATGGTCTTCTGCTTATTTCTTCCACAGTTGGGTTATGAAGGTGTTCTCACTGAGTCATTACCAAATTTCATTTATTTCCTGGCATGCTCTCAGACAATTTCCTATTCCTCTCTTCTGCCCACAAGAGCCACCTTTGGCTGCAACCAGCCAGGTGGTTCTCTAACTGACTTAATAACTTAAAAATTCACCATGCATTATATTTTCTGCAGAGCAGATTCTCTCACTACCAACAGAATTTTCCCAGATAGAGTAATAAATGGGGTTACCTCAGGGTTTAAACAAATGTGAAGTGTGTCCTTAATGCAACCAATTTAATCAAACACATCACTGAGTTCTTCTAGTATATTATTTTCATTTAGCTCACAGGAGACCTCCATTATACGTTTGATCAGTTTTAATTCTTCAGAAACTTTAATCCATGGCACACTCTAAGCCTCCACATTGACAATGAGAAAATATAATAATCCTGTGTGCCTTTCTACTGGGAAGAGTGGGCTTTTAGCATGTGAATGCTTTGTGCCTACATTTGCCATAATAGCATAGCATTAAAAAAAAAAACTTTCCTGTACTTGCAATGAAAAGCTTAGTTATCTAAGACAAATGTCTATAGGAACTTGCAGTTTTTCAACGTGCAATTATCTGGATTTGTGACAATTTTTCTGAATATTGAATACTTCAGTTACATCTATTATTCACATGCTCAAGTACATTTTTGGCAGTACAAAGGATTCCACTGTGAGTTTAACTGACAGGCTCACTATTTGCTTTCAAAATATTTGACAACATTTAAAACTATAGTTCTAAATTCCTACTGAAATTTGTTTGTGAAGGAGTAACAGAGCTTATTATGTTTAAAAATGGGTAAAAATTTTGAAATTAATCCAACAGGAAACAGATCATTTTGAGATAATATGTGTTGGTTTTATAAAGAGTGATACTATCATAACCAGTTGATCAAGAGGTCAAAGAATCACATGAAGGCACATAGGGACTGATGTATTCATAACCTAGTAATAACTGAGGTCAGATTTAAAAAAAGAGAGAAAAAATATAAAAACAGTTGGGAAAATGTCTTTATATTTATATATTATACTATTTATATTTCAGGATAGATCTGACATCATTAGATCGTTCCTACTGAATGACAAACACTTCATTTTTGGATAGTGAGAACCTTCTGAAAAGGCCTCTACAACTATTGACATAGTGTTTAGCTGGTTGACTCCTTTTAGCTTGCTTTTAAATTTATTACAGAATCACAGAATCACAGAATTTCTAGGTTGGAAGAGACCTCACGATCATCAAGTCCAACCTCTGACCTAACACTAACAGTCCCCACTAAACCATAACTGAACCCTAAAACATAAACTAAACCCTAAGCTCTACATTGAGTATCTTCAAATGTTCTTGGAGGTTTGATTCTGGATCTTAGTTTATTTTTTTATGTTATAAAAACCCAAATCTCTGTATTGGCTTTCTGATCTCTCTCTTTGGTCACATAGTTGCTTCATAGCTCTTTTCATCTACATTTCTGAAGGTCGAAGAATTTCATCCCAGCCTGCAGCTCAGACCACTAACCTAGATCTACCTTTGTTGTCATTTCTTTACACATCTTAGTTTAAGACAAACTATCATATGAATTATATATCAGGTGATGAAACACGATCAAATTTAGAGGAAACTCATCCCATCAAGCCCATAAAATTTGAAATTTTACGTTTAAAAAATTACATAAAATTTGAAATCCAGAAACCTAATGGCAGCATTTTGCGTGATCATGTAACTAACTCCTACTTTTAACAAGAAGACAAACAGAGAAGTATGGGCTAGATAAATTGATAGTGAGGTGGACTGACTGGCTGAACAGTTTCGATGGCTGTTTAGAACATGAAGTCCATCTGGAAACCAGTCACTAGTGAGGTTGATGCTGAGGCCACTATTGCTTAACATACCCTTTAATGACCTGGATGATAGGATGGAATGCACCCTCAGCAAGTTTGTATATGATACTGAACTAGGAGGAGTGGTTGTTGCTCCAGATGGGTGTGCTGCAATTTAAAGGGACCTTGTCAGGGTAGAAAAATGGGACAGCAGAAGTTCTCATAAATTTAGAGAAGAGGAAATACTAAGTCCTACATCTGGTGAAGAAAAATCCCATGCAACAGTACTTGCTGCAGTCTAACTGGATGGAACACATCTTTGCACAAAAAGACTTGCCAGTTCTCGCAGATATGAAGTTGACCATGAACACGCTTTGTGCAATGCGTTCTTGGGGCAAGGAAAGACAACAGCCTCCAGAATTGCATTAGAAAGAATAATTCCAGCAGTCAAAAGAGGTTATCCTTCCCATCTGTTGGGCACTGCTGAGATACATCTGGAGTGTTGTGTCCAGACCTTACATAGCTTCCCAGATAGAAAAAAAATAATGGAGCAAGTCCAGTGAGAAGATGAAAGTTATTGAGAGATTGGAGCATCTCATATACGAAGAGGCTTTTCTTCTTCCTAGAAGATATTCAGATCCCAACTATACACAGCCCAGAGCAACGTGTTCTTAGTGGCCATGCTTGAGCAGGGGTGCTGGACTAGACAGTCTCCAGTGACCTCTTCCAAACTCAACCATCCTATTATTCTCCAAAATTTAATTTACAGGAAATGTAGCAAATGGACAGGGAAGTGAAAGAAAAAAATAGGAAGGAAATGGAACTGGAAGAAATTACCTGGCTGACAATTTCAAATACAGGCAGTTAAGTTTACTGATTCGGTATTGCTTTTCACCAAAGGAGGAGACTCCAGATGACATTTTTTTCTGATCTCAGTTGTTAACCCTTGCCCCACTTTACTACTAATAACTTTCCTACCCACAAATTTCTGTAAGTGATAAAAAGAGTGCTTTGGCAAAGCTATAAAATGGCTTGGTGATCGTAAGGGATCATAAAGGTTATCATAAAGAAGGAAATTCTGATTCTGATTTCAGTTGACATCAGTCTATTTTTTTATTTGATTTGGTGGGATTTGTCAGTTCCTGTATTACATGTTTCAAACCAATGCATCCAATAGAGTAGGAAGTGTTAATTCTATAAAAATATTTCAAAAATATTTGGCTCACGTGCTCTTAAAAAGTCATTGTAGGTTTTAAATATTTCACTACATACTCATGTGTCATTGCACTTTTAAGGCTCTGAACTATATCTCACTGGAAAACTTACTACTGAGTTCTCATTCTACTGAGTTCTCATTCTACTGCATTTAATGTTAGTTTCCTACAAAACTTACAAATAAAAAAATAGATCACCTTAAATAAGGTCAGAAAAGAGCTACTCCATAAAAAATATTATTTTTATAAGAGACTTCAAGTAAGATTTTCTGAATATCTGATCTTCAGTCTTCAGCAACACAATATTTGAGCCCACCTTGATCTAAAGTGTTTGTCATGGCAACCATATGCCACCTGAGCTGAATCAACATTTTCAGAAATTAGCCTTCTCAGAATAACAAGTCTTTCTAAAATGCCAAATCAGATTTTAAGTAAAAGATGAGAGGTTTCATTGTTTCCTTTTTATTATTATTATTTTTTATTATGAAAAAGCTGAATTATATTTAGGAGAGAGAAAACAAACTAGTGAAGAATGAAGACAAACAATTACAGGAGGAGAACAAGAGGTAAAGGATGAAGAAAGAGACTGAAAGCAAGATAAGAAATATAAGGTAATAGTATGAGAATATATAACAAAGTTTATACTGTTTAGAAATTTTGTATTATATTTGAAAATCAAGAGAAAGAAGCACTAATGAGCTCAGGAAATTATCTTCTCCATAAATCAAGAGTAGTTTTATGGTTTCCAAGATTTGAAATACAACAAATAAGATATTTTTATACCATATGAGCTTTGAGATCATTGAATTCACCATCGTCTTTAAAACATCATAAAAGATCATTGTCTTTAAAACAAAACAAAACAAAACAAAACAAACAAAACAAAACAAAAAACTCAATAGCTTTCACATAAAAACATGTGTGGTAGCTTCCAAAAAAAAAAAAAAAAAAAAGGAATTGTATTGTTGTATTGTGAGATACCAAAGACAAAAAGAGAGGGAGAATCACTTCAGGAAGAGCTGCCTCAAGTGCAGTGTTAATTTCCTGAACTTTTTGATGGTTTTCAAATTTGTTGAAACTTCCCCCAAAAAAAGATTGCCAGATGATCTATCCAGGTATGAACACAAAGGAGACAATGTAAAGCTGCCGCAGGAAATCTGAAGAAAAATAATTGTTGGGAAGACGGAGAGGGGAATGAGGACTGCTGACAGGCAAGGGGCAAACAATAGTAGAAAAGCAGTGTTAGTATTAATATTACTTATTTTGTTATTAAAATGAATAAGATATTTTTTTTCTCTCTCTCTTTTTTTTTTTTTTTTTTCCTATTTTACATTATTCTGGATTTTAATCTACTAAATATATATATATATTTTTGGGGGGAGGGGAGGAAGAAGGTAGTAAAAGAAACAATTCTGCTGTGGTGTTACACATGAAATCAGCTATATAAAAAAGCAGGTTAACTGCCTTTCTGTGGGAAATTTTTGTTGCCCATATAGAACAGTGGTTTAGGAGGTAAAAATGAGCTTTTTGTTGTCATTGTAATCTATTGCACTGAAAAATATGAGACAGGTGAAAGTTACAACAGAGACAGCAACTTATACAATTGCCTATCAGAAGACAACCATCTTGTGTTAAGTGAAGCTATTGTCTACTCAGGGAGTCTTAGAGTAAAGAGAACAGAGAGGAATTTGCATATCCTCATACCTTGTAGCTCAACTAAATTCAGCTATTAGAGACACCCTGGAAAAACTGAATAACCACACTTAAGTCAAATGTTGTGAAAAAGATGGCATTTTCACATTTCAGGTCCATCAGCATTAAAGAAGGATAAGCTTTGCTGCAAATTGCATACGTAACAGTGCTTTTTCTGAAACTGATACTGCACTTCTGATGTTTTTAGAGGTACTTCTAAAATTTCAAATAAAACAAAAACAAAAACAACAAACAAACAAACAAACAAACAAACACCCCTTGGCTGCATGAAATCCAGGCCACTTGCAGCCTCTGAGAAATATACCATTTTTTTCAGTCACACATAAACAGGGAAAGCTGCAAGGACACATCTGTTATGGTTCTATGCTACTGCATCCTGCTACAGTTTCTTGCTCATTTTAGCCTGCATTTCCGTCCCTTCTTGTTAAATGAGGCACGAGAACCTAGTGTGTAGCAGCAGCTCCAATGGGTTTGTGAGGTAAATCTACAGAGAAAATTTTCTGCGTGTTCCCCAGTGGATCTCTGGTTTCTTTCAGTAATTACTTTCCCTGTCAGTCACTGCACAATTAAATAGCTACCTGACTGTGGCAGCTTGAACCTTTGAATCTGACAAGAGGTGGTTGGGGATGTTAGTATGGAAAATGGTTTAAAATAAACCACTACAAATGCCACATCAGTCATCAGTGTCCTCTGCAGACTTCATGAGAAAGACAGTGGGAGATCATATATTTTGACACTAATGCAAAGTTATGCAGGTGATTTTTAATGATTTTTAATTTAAAGAATAATAAATGCAAATCACACTGTCTGGGAAGAAAAAGATATTGTAATTCAATAGAACTTGTAAGTAAGAAGATAAAGCTAGCATAAAAAATAGACATGTCAAAGAATCTTTAGATGTCAAATGACAGACCATCCCCCAAAAGTTTAAACATTTGATTTGCATTTTTCATGTAACCAGTCTCAAGAAAATAAACCTCTTCCCAACTAATTTAGAGGAGAAAACAAAAGGGCAGATTTCTTGGAACTGTTTGGAAAATTGTTTCTGCACATGGACATAAAATTATCCTCAGCAAAACTGTAGGAAAAGGGACTCGGGTGTCTCATTCACAAAGGCAGTACTTTCAAGAAGTATTACTGGTTTGGTCCTTGATTTTCATAACAGAGATGTGCCAATAGTAATGCCTATTGTCGCAACTGAGACTAAAATGTATCTGATATCAAACTCATTGAACTCTAAATTTGTTTTTCCTTGCTTTCATGGTTTTATTGTATAACTGGCTTCTAATTTTCTCATGAAGAATTTACTCCTTTACCTTGATAGAATATTGTAATTCTCCTGCTGGATAAACACGGTGAGCTCAAGTGTGTTCAAGAAATCAGTTCCACTACAGGCCCAGATTAGTCTGAAACAATCACATGGTTCTTCTTTTTCAAAAAGCAGCATGCACTTTCTCAGTGCATACTTTCTCACTTCCTCTCTCCTTTGCTTTCCATTTTCCCCAGTAACAAGGCTATTACTGCTGTCACTCTGAGCAGCCCGTCTGTGTACACTTCAACACAGACAACAAAATGAAGTTGGAGCTGGTGTACTGCAAAGAGATAATGTTCTTCCATTGCTACATCCTAGAAGGGATCAACAACTTTTTCCACAATAACATGTAACATAGCAACTCACCACGGCCACTCTAAGGTCTAAAATATCTCATCCTGGGTCTATTGCTTTATTTGTTCTAGTAACATGATTGTTACCACAAAAGTGGGTCAAAGAAACTATCTAAGACTCATTTTGGAGTTTTAGAAAGTAGGCGTTCTTTAATTGTGACTCCACCTAGTGTGTATGAAAAATTGTCCAAGCTACAGGGGCTATGTACAACCAAAGATACATATTCATTGATTTCCAAGAAATAATCAACATGTTCATACTATTTCCCGTAACTCATTAAAATATGCAAATTTCCCTGACGCATGCACAGTTATTTCTACTGGTGGTCTTTTGGGGGTCTGTGGTGGTGTTTGGTAGTCTTCCTCACTATGTTGACTGCTTGAACCCAGTTCTTGTGCACACTCAGACCATCTCATTCTTTCTTATCCTGTTCAAATGTATCCATGCATACTGAGCTAAGTCATCTACACACACAAAGATATGTGCATGCCATGAGTTCCTCACCTATTCATTACAGCACATCCTACAGGCCTGGGTTATTTAACCCCCCTCCTCATTAAGAGAGAGGATACAATTCTGTATGGTTTTACAGATAAGGCTGACTAATTAGTGAGTAAGGTATCATCAGACATACAAAGCTTTTAGTCTTCCTTTTATCTAACAAAACATAGTAAAATATTTTAAATTTAGTTCTATTATTCTATCAGGGAGAGAATCATATGTCTTTCTGACTTGGTCTTATAATGATGTGACTCAAACTCACTTGTGGCTCAGTTTTCATATTGTTGTACATGCTGGCATATAGATCTTACTTACCTCAAATGGACTTATCTCATTGTAACACCTTAGATTAATCTTTAATGACAGATATATGTATGTGCATGACATCCCCACTACCTCAGAAAATCTACAGAAATGACCAGAATCCAGTTCTTCAAATCCTAGTCCCCTCTTAAGGAACAAGAATGTAACTTTCTGCTTTTTTTTTGCTTTTTTTTTTGCTTTTTTTTTTTTTTTGTCTTTTTTTTTTTTCCCCATATTATTTTAGTATATATTCAAATTGACACAGAAAAGCAATATCTAAGAGGTGTAATAATATAGATTAAAAAAGCCTCAGGCCGCTAATAACCTGTGCACAAAATTTAGTGGGATATCTATCTGCGATATGATTCTGATAACTTTAATGCTGCTTATTATATTACATTTAAAATATTCATGGAAGTGGCTGTACTATTCACAGTTACAATTGTTTAATACTTTGAGGTTACTTTTTTGGTATCACATACGTTACACAACTGAAGTTAGGAGTGGAGGCCACTGATGGACACAGATAATAGTTCATGTTCTGCCATGTGTTCCAGCTAAACAGGGAATATAGGCAGCTAGATTAGGTGCTTAAATATTGTGCATCATGAATACCTTTCCTTATCTGCTTTAAACTCATGTTATTAGGAGACCTTTGTAATAATTTAATGATAGGACTTGTTTTTATTCTCAGCTTCTTTCTGCTTCAGGCTGAGATGCTCTGAAATGCTGGACACCTTAAAATACATATAGATTTCACTTGGGTAATAGTGAGTGCAAGAGGATCAGCTCTTCAATTCATTGTATATAAAGATAATATGTCTGCTGAAATACAGAGAAATTTAGTGTCCCAGAATATTCCATTAAAAACAAACTGTCACAAAGTAGTTATCAAAAATTGCACTATTTTAAAACCTGACTGACTGCATACTTCATAGTTACTATTAAAGATATGTTTGTCAATAATTTTCTGTTGCAAAAAGGTTGTACTAATAATTCCCATCATGGGCTAATTATTTTGGCCATAATAATTTTAGTGAATAATTTAAAATAGATATGCTCACTGTGGCCCTGATTCAACAAAGTGTGTCTCAACACGCCAAACTTCATGCATGTTGTCCCACTTCTTTTCTAATGTTAAATTGTAATTACTGGATTGCTTAATAGGGTCCTTTGGCAGACCACAGTGATTCTTTTTTTCAGTCTTTTTTTTTTTTTTTTTCTCTTCACTATCTCCAAGTCAAACTATGCCACAGAAAATCATACTTCCCTCAGAGAAAAGCAATTCACTCTTATCAAAGTCATTTCAGTAGAAAAATATTAGTGATCAAAACCAAAGTCAGAACTTGTTTTCCTCTCACTGCATTTAATTGTGGCATTTAATTGTGAAGTTTTATGTTTTTAAGGAACATATGGTGTGTACAGAACAGTCACTTAATGTCTTTATAAAACTCATGTACAGCTTATGGATAAGGTACTTTACTGGCAGACTACTTTTCAGAAGCTTGAAATCCATTATACTGTAAAATCATGCTAGTCTTAATATGGTAAACTAGACATGACCTGGCATGAAGAAAAGTGATGTTAGGCAAGAGAGAAGTTTTCAAAAAGCTTATCAAGTTGCTTGTTTTTCATTTACATATGCTACAGACAAACACTGTGTCATCACTAAGGCAAAGGCAGAATTTCTATTGACTTTAATAGGGAGTAATTTCAATACCATGTTTCTATCACTTGAAAGTAAGTTTTGGATAATAAGATGGGTCACTGTGGCAGAGATGGAAAAAGACATAATTTGAAAGAAATTTTAAAGAGAAGAAGGAACTGTGAAGAATACAGTATTAAGGTGTTATTCCAGTAAAAACAGGAATCTTGAAAAAAAAATGTGATTGGTCAAGGAAAGAGGAATTAGGACTTCAAATACGGAAGGATGAGGTGTTTAATGACAAATATAAGCACTGTAAAGCTGAGAAGTTAAAGCTATATTTTCTAGTTATTTCATTTATAACTTTTTAACTTACATAACTTTTATAAACTATTTCTCATCTTAGTTATTCTTATTATGCATTTACAGTAGTACTATAAGAGAACTTTCACATGAAGTGCAATACCACATGGTTCTGGACAACTTTTTGAGGCTTTGAATACCTTTAGGACTATGGTGAACTATAAAACTATGAAAAAATTCAGTCTGAGGAAAATTTATAACAAAGGTGAAATTCCGATGTATGTTTGCCGTGGTTTTACTCGAGTGGGCAGCCAAGCTCCACCACAGCCACTCTCTCACTCCCCCTCCTCAAAGAGGAATGGGGAGAAAATATGATGAAAAGGGCTCAAAGGTTGAGATAAGGACAAGAAGATCACGCAGTAGTTATTGTAACGGGCAAAGCAGACTCGGCATAGGGAGATAGTAAGATTTATTGCCTATTACTAACAAGCTAGAGAAGTGAGAAACAAAGGAAAGAAACCAAAAGCACCTTCCCCTCCTATCCACCCTCTTCCACCTCCTCCCCCCGAGCGGTGCAGGGGAATGGGGGAATGGGGGTTATGGTCAGTCTACAATGCTTCTTCTCTGCTGCTCCTTCTCGGTCACTCTCGCCCCCTGTGCTGTGGGGTCCCACCCACAGGATGCAGTCCTTGATGAACTGATCCAGCGTGGGCTTCCCACAGGCAGCAGCTCTTCCAGAACTGCTCCAGATATGGGTCCGTACCGCAGGGTCCATCCTTCAGGAGAAAACTGCTCCAACCTGGATCCCCTACGGGCAGTAACTCCTGCCAGTTCACGTGCTCCTGCGTGGGCTCCTCTCCATGGGCTACAGGTCTGGCCCGGAATCTGCTCCGGCAGGGGTCCACATGCCACAGCCTCCGTCGGTGCAGGGCCACCTGCTCCACCGTGGTCTCCTCCATGGGCTGCAGCGTGGAACCCTGCTCCACCGTGGTACTCCATGGGCTGCAGGGGGACATCCTGCTTCACCATGGTCCTCACCACAAGCTGCAGGGGACTTCTGCTCTGGTGCCTGGAGAACCTCTCCCCCTCCTTCTACACTGACCTTGGCGCCTGCAGGGCTGTTCCTCACTCCTCTCACTCTCCCAGCTGCTGTGTGTCGCAGCGTTTTTTCCCTGTCTTAAATATGCTCTCACAGAGGTGCAAAACAACATCGCTTGTTGGCTCAGCTCTGGTCAGCAGTGGGGCCCTTACCAACCATGGGGCAGCTTCTAGATCCTTCTGACAGAAACCACCCCTATGGCTCCCTGCTACCAAAACCTTGCCACGTAACATTTTGTATTTCTATTACAAAACATAAAACTCAGAAATTAGGAAATTCTGAAACAGATAGCTGTTATAATTGAAAACTTTTATAATTTGCTGTAACAGACTTCATAAGATAATATGATACATGATCATAATTGTCACTGGATTCTTGCCTCATTTAGGACAAGAACTAGATTAAGTTCTAGGAATTAGCCAGGTAGTTTCAACCTGAATATTTTAGATATAGTATAGTTATGTGCAACTAAGAACAGGTTATTATAAAGAGAAAGGTTGAATAACCTCAAAACACTATCTTTTCTCTACTAGTTCTACTTTCTATGTATCTTGAATAGCTGCAAAATTATATAAGGAAGTTATTTGCAGCTTTATACATACACATGCATTTAAAAATGTCACTAAAAGCATTGCTGGTTTATTTTGGAAAGTGAAGGACCTGTTCCCTCTTGCCCTTTATGCTTTTTTAAGGCAAAAAGTCTTTTTCTTAAACAAGCTTTCTTTAAAGTGTAACTACTTTTCTGTGATTGACAAATATGAAGATAAAATTAAGACATTTTGCAGTACTGAGTGAATCTCAACATTTTTTTCCAAAACATGAAACTATTTTTTTTTTTAAATTCACTCTGATAACTCAAAGCCAGAAACATTTAATTTTAGCAAACCATTCCTAGTCAAGGAAAAGAAATAACCTTGGCATTGAAAACAGTCTTGAAGCAAATTCAATCAAGCAAAAAAATTCACTTTATAAATGTCTCAAAGCATCCCTTAACCATTCTGATGACCACTGTATGTGCAATATATGTTAGATTCAAAATGGTATATGACCGTCATACTGAAGATCTAAGAAACATATTGAATGAAGTTCAGTCCAGATGGTGGCATGTCAAAGGTGGCATTCATCAGGCCTCGGTACTGGGGCCTGTTGTGTTCAACATTTTTACCAGTTATCTGGGTGAGGGGTTCGAGTGCACCCTCAGTAAGTTTGCAGATGATATCAAGTTAGGCAGAAGTAGGACAGCTTTGCAGAAGGATGTGGATAGGCTGAATCAATGAGCTCAGTCCAATCACATGACATTTAACCAGGGTAGGTGCCAGGTCTTGCATTTGGGTCATAACACCCTGATGCAGTGGTATAGACTAGGATAATCACAGAATCACAGAATCACAGAACTGTAGGGGTTGGAAGGGACCTTGAAATATCATCGGGTCCAACCCCCCTGACAAAGCAAGTTCCTTAGAGCAGGCTGCCCAGTTAGGTGTCCAGACAGGCCTTGAATATTTCCAGAGAAGGAGACTCCACAACCTCCCTAGGTAGCCTATTCCAATGCTCCATCACCCTCACAGTGAAGAAGTTCTTTCACACGTTGATGTGGAACTTCCTGTGCTCTAACTTGCAGCCATTGCCCCTTGTCCTATCCCCACAAACCACTGAGAAGAGTGGTTGGAAAGTTGCCCAGCAGCAAAGGATCTGGTGTGATGGTTAAGAGCCAGCTGAACACGTGCTAGCAGTGTACCCAGATGGGCAAGAAGGCCAACTGTACCCTGGCTGACCAGGGATGATCCATGGAGGTATTTAAGGTACATTATACATTGCAATATAATATATAATATAATATAAAACACCTACCACCATATTGATAAACACTCTTTGGAACCACTCTGATGGTGGGGGTAAGAACAGGAGTTGGCCTGTTAGTATCTCAACACTTCTATTTACAACCAATTTAAAAAAAAAAAAAAAAGCCAAAAAACCTTGCTGCCAGCCTGGCCTGCTGGCTGGTGTTTAATACTGCTACTCCACCAGGGTTGGAGGGAGACCTGTTGTGACCTTAAGGTCACATGGCACTAATGGACATGGTTCAGTGATGGGACTTGGTAGATCAGTTTGAAGGTTGGACTTGGTTATCTTGAAGGTCTTTCACAACCTAAATGATTCTTGATGTAAAGAAGGTAAAATTGTGGTCCATGCTGAAGCCAAATAGCTATTTCTTCATATTTCTCTTCAAAAACTTATTGATCTTGGCATTATTTACTTGGAGCAGGCAAGACCGTTTTGTTTTCTGACTTATGATGTTACTGAAACTCTGTATGCCTTCACTGCTGGCACAGGTGTTGAATAGCCCTACAGCAGAGGGAACTGAATAGAAGATACCTTTCAGTTGCTGCTACCTCTCTTCTGGTTTCAAGAGAAGTGCTGGAATTACATGACCTAACTAGCTGTCAAAGCAGAGAAATAAGGTGAAGAAAAATGTGAGGATATGGACATACAGAGTTGCTGAGGTCCAAAATATCAGATTTGACTGAAAGGGACAATACGAGATGCATGGCAGATCAATTCCAACCAGAGTTCTCTAAGATGTGATATCATAATAGCACACAGAAAATAGCAACAGGGAAGTACAATGTGAGAGGCAGGCAAGAGCAGCATTGTAATAACGGTACGTACACATATAAATAAAACCATCAAAACATACTCTACAACCTGCACTACAAACAGATTCATTACCAAAAGATAAAAAATAAAAATGTCTGTCACTCTACTGCCTCAAATCTCATATTCTATTGTGACAAAACACATGGAATCAATCTTAGAAGGAGTCCAGATAATTTATCATTCTAAAATTAATTACATTAAAATTCTAGCTTATCCTTAGAAGATATAAAGCAACATATCTTCAGAAACAGTAAGGGCTATATCTAACTCTCTCATGCATGAAACAAGAGGCACAATCTCTAGTGTGGCTCTGTTTAAAGGTACATAAAGTTTTCCATCTCTCAAATCCTTCATCTCAGCTGCTGACAGCAACCAGTTCGGGCTCAGCCTGTGTAAGACACAGCCAGTATATATATACACACACACACGTATATATATTATACGTATAATATATAATTATATATAATATAATTGTATAATATATAATTATACATATAATATGCATATATATTATATATGTAATATGTATATATTATATATATATAATATGTATACTATATTATATATAGTGTATACACACAAACACACATATATATGTTATATATGTTGTTATATGTTGATATATATATATATATTACAGAAAGGCTGTGAACCTGGGGAATGTTCTTCAATTAATGTGGTTGAAAGGCCATGGGGTGCAGGCCAAAAGGGAGGCTGCCTGTTCAGCAGAAAACTTTGAAGAACCAAATGTGAAAATTGACATATAACAATAACGAAATACATGGTAGCACGAATGGTGACCTGTGGTGAAGAGCACAGCCACTGAACAAAAAAAAGTCACTCCATGACTGCTGATGCAAACATGTAGCTAGAAAAACACCAAGGAGGTAGGAAGCGGAGGAACTGAAGTGGTTATGCCTGGGATCTACATTGTCTGTCCATCACTAAAGAAACAGTCTTAAGTGAGAACTCTACCATCAAAGCCTTTGAGATAAAGACAATATTTTGTTATAAAAACTTTGTTATGAGTAACTAATAATATTATTTTTCTATTTTCATGTGGTGTTATCAAGTAAAAGATGAATTATTACAATTATTACTCTCTATAGTCCTCCTCTGTCATTCTTACTGAGTATTAGTATACTCAGTTACTAGTAGATGTACATATTTGTTGGAGGCCTGTGTTCACATATAACCCAATTTTATCACAGCTCTTAAAACATTTTAGTAAAGTCCCAAGTATTATGAAATATTAAAATGAGAATTTCAGTTTTCATATGCATTAAAACAAAATTCCTAACATAATGAACCAGAAAAACTTACAAGCTCAGACTTATAGAGAATTCACAGAGTATTTTTACATATATATTTTTTTTAATTATCATTTAAGCCAATGTCATAATTTCTGTGGAAAGAGTTGGAACTAGAGGGAAACCCAGCAGTTTTACTTCTGGGTTTTCAAAAATCCCCCAAAACATGACTCTGAGGTTATGAAATCCACAGAGAGGCCAGGGCTGCCCCATGCCAGATACAGCTGGTTCCAGCCAGCTCCAACGGCCTCACCACAGGGCACAGCTGCGCCCAGCAGCCAAGATGGCAGCACCTCTGGGAAAGGTATTTTAGAAAGGGTAAAAAACACTGTCCAAGCAATGAGGGAAAAAGAGCAAGAAACAGCCATACAGACACCGAGGTCAGAGAAGAAGGAAGGGAGGAGGTGCTGCAAGCACCAAAACAGAAGTTCTTCTGTGGTCTGCTGAGAACATGTCTTAGAGTTCAGCATTTCCAAGAGTTGTGACCTGTGGAGAGCCCACCCAGAAGCAGAGGAAAAGCATGATGAAGAAGTAGTAGCAGAGTGGAACTGTAATGGACAGACCCCAGCCACCCTTCCACATCCCCCTGCACTGCTCAAGTGGAAGGTGGGGGAGTCTGGAGCTAAGGAGTTAAGCTGAGCTTGGAAAATGGGGAGGAAAGATGTTTTAATGTTTGACATTTTGTTTCTCACTATCCAGATCTATTTTGATTGGCAATAAATAAAATGATTTTTCTCCATGTTGAGTCTGTTTTGCCTGTGTCAGTAATTGGTAAGTGATCTCCTTGTCTTTATCTTGACCCACAAGCTTTATCACTCCTGTTATTTTTTGCTGCATCCTGTCCCAACGGGGTGGTGGTGGAGAGTGAGCAGCTGGGTAGGCTTTTGGCTTTTGACCAAGGCAAACCTGCCACAGGCTTCTAAATGCTGTCCTCCTTAACTCTGTCTCTACACTGCTTGTCGCCAGTCTTCAAGGTCACAGCACTCTTTTGGGTGAGAGAAATTAATGTGAGCAAATTTGACCTATTTCATCTTCAGTGAGAAAACTGCTTCGAAACTGCCTACTCCTCTCCTTGTTTAGTAACAGACCTAATGGGATGAGTGCTGTGGACATGAAAAGTTAGGCAAGATTAATGAAATACATTGTCTGCAATTATCCTGAGGTCTTATGTGCAGATGAGTGGCAGTACGTTTGATCTGAAAGGAACTTCAAAGAAGTCTATTCAAACAATAGGTTTTGAGGTATTGTATTAGAGAAGCAACTAGTGAAATCTCTCAGATGAGAAACTACCAGAGAAATTTCTCAGTTGATGAGTTTATTTGAAAACTTGGGTATCCTCTGTGAAGTCTTATGAGTGAAAAACTCTATTTAGATTAAGAAAACACTAGTCTGGTCTTTAGTTGTGTAGATTAAGTAGATACACTCAAAGAATAATCACAGAATCACAGAATTGTCTAGATTGGAAGAGACCTCCAAGATCACCTAGTCCAACCTCTGACCTAACACTAACCAGTCCTCCACTAAACCATATCACTAAGCTCTACATCTAAACATCTTTTAAAGACATCCAGGGATGATGACTCAACCACTTCTCTGGGCAACCCATTCCAATGCCTAACAACCCTTTCGGTAAAGGATATTTTTCCTAATATCCAACCTAAATCTCCCCGGTGCAACTTTAGCCCATTCCCCCTCATCCTGTCGCCGCACACATGGGAGAATAGACCAATCCCCCAAATAGCCCAAATATTAAAATCAATCCTTTTGAATTACAGATAGGTGAGTTCATATGATGACAGATTTATCTTTTTATATGTACAGATACTCAGATTACTGGAGATTATATTAAAGATATATTGTTAAAGTAACTTCACTTTGCAGTTCCCCAGGTGTGTTGACCTAACAGAATTATCCTGTGTTCCAATACTTCTGTTCAAAATGGAACAGAAAGTAATTTATTGTAGGATTCTCAATTGGGTGTTCATTCATTATGAAATTCAGATGAACACATGCTGTGGTATTTGGTAAATCTCTATACTTATTATAAAGCAAAGCAAAAAAATAAAGCTGTCTTTTTAAAAATATGGCTTCATCCAAATTCATATGAACTTGCTGTAATGTCTGTATAACCCTTATTTTTGTTGTTCAGTGTAATGAATAATCCACATTTTTTCCTGTTCAGTGTAATAAACCACTTCCTATAACCTCTTCAGACTGATGAACTGTTATGAAAGACTGAACTATCTAACAGAACTAGCTTAGTCATAAATACTGTCAAGTGCACAGTTAGAGAACTTTCACATCACTGACTATTGTAGTATTCATTCTATCTACTAGAAAAGAATGGGGAAGCAGATATTTCCCTTAAAATTTCTCAGTGACTAACAAGGGATCTACATACATGATCACATAAAGGATGCACATCAAAATGTTAAGAGAGAGCACAGTAGGCTGTAAATTATGTGGATGTCATGTATATATATATATAAATAAATTCAAACATAAAAAATGTAAATATAAAGCAAACCTAAGCATCTGTTGAGACCGTCCTGAAACTGCAGACTTTTTAATGAGACATATATCAAGCATATTTCTAATACTGATGACTGTTGACCAATATCAATACTTTCTGTATTACTTTCATTTAAAAGTTATTTTTGACATAATTTTAATACAAGTTACTGTATGGTTTATCATGATTCAAACAAACAAAATCTTTAATTTAGTACTGTCTTGTAATAAAATGATTAACTGAAGGTACTGTGGGGAGGTGTAGGCAGATTCTTCCACAGCATAACCGTACTTAAATTGGAGATAAACTAATGTTGCATCATCTAGTCAGTGCAGAAATATTTTCAATACAAAGTTGCTCTAAGCAAAAGACTCATTTCTGACATACATTATTCTGGATCAAAGAATTGATTAAGGATAGTCACTTATTATTCCATTTCAAGAAGGAAAAATACTGAAACCCAGGTGATTCAACAGTTTATATGTTTTGTAGGTAGATCCCATGCTGGACTTTTGTCATACAACTTGCAGCAAGGCCACTAGGAATCTTCTACCTGCTTGCATGGGAATGGAAGACAGACACAGTTGCCACAGCCATCATCACTAAGTTGCTGTGGACTCAAGTACACACCTGATTTGGTCCTGTCCAGGGGGACCTTGAAGATATAGTTTGTATGGGTGGTTCCTGGAATACTCCTTTGGCTGTGTCAAGGAGGGAGTATATTTATTGAGAATGTTGACCAATGCGCAGTCTTCTGGGCAAGAAAAAGGAGACATTCTTGCCATGTTAGATGCAATAGTTCAAAAACTGGATCTACTAAAGAAATAGAGTACCTTTTTGTCATGTGCTATCTAAACAAGCAGATTACAAAAGAAAAAAAGTGGCATTCAAAGTGGTATTTGGTAATTAAAATTCCATGGGGAAGTTCTCAAACAGTTCTACTTAGTTCTACTTTATAATCATCCTTTTTTTTGAAACAATGTAAGGAAGAACAATATAAGAATGCAGTAAAATTATTAGGGGTTTTTACTGTTCAGGGATGACCAAATTGAGACCTTAAAATAAATTTTATCACTGGACTTGGCATCTTTATAGGATCCTAAAAATATCTAAACCACAGCATCAGTTGATATTACCTGCAAGCATAAATGCTCATCTGTTCTGCAACTCACAGCAACTCACATTTCTGTTTGCAAGGCAAACAGAAGTAAGGAACAGTTAATGTTCAACTATAAAAAAGTTCTGTTTGAGGGACTTTTCCTGCCTCAGATAAGAAGTCTGAGGTAGAGATGGGGTAGAATTCTCCCAGTTTTCTTTCTTCTCTTGCAAACCCTCTGCTACATTTATAAACATGGTCTCAGTTACCTACGCAATTTTTCCTCACATAACAGCTTCCTTCCCTGCACAATCTCAGCAATTGCCTAGGTGCCACATATCCTGACATACTATCCATATTCCAGTCTTCCTTAAAACAAACAAACAAATAAATAAATAAACAAATATGGATCATGTTATTAAACATTGTATTAAAATATGTAAAACAAAAGATAGTGACTACAAGCAATATGTCTAGTAAAATTCTGCACAGCTACTCTGTAGAATAATACATATACTGTCAAGATGTGTACAAGTACCTTTTGGAGCAAAGCAGGTTCAATACAGAACCATAAAATGGTTGAAAGGAAACTCTGGAGTACTAATGAAACCTAAAGCAAGTTGCCTAGGACTACATTCATGTGAGCATCTCAAAGGAGTGAGATTCCAAAAACTCTGTGATTACCATGAGATGGTTTAACAGACATTTTGATTAAGTGTCTCTGAATTATGTGAGGAATATGGTTCCTCACAAAGGCAAAAAATTTGGGTGATAAAAAGGGTGATTTTCACTGAAAGAATTAAGCATGATATCAGGGCAAAATCCAAGTTTCTGTTAAAAAATCAGGAGGCTTTAAAACTTCTTAAGTATAACTATTGTTGAATAATTTCTTAAAATGGGAAAATAAAAAAAAATTCCTTATCTCAGCCTGAAGAACTTTTAAACAACTTTCCTAAAACTTTCTCTTTTGAGACAGATATCCAGCACAGGAAATTTCAGCTTTTAGCAAAGTAGTACAAATGAAAGCCGAATGCTAGTATAGGATGAACTAAGCAACCCAAATACGAGTAGGTTTGCATAAACAAATAATAACATGTCATACTTCACTTCTGCAGATGAAAGGGAGGAGTTATGCTTGCACAGCTCTCTGCCTTGCCTTCTCAAATGGATAGATCTTTTATTTTCTCCAGCACATGCATTATTCCTTTTAACTTTCTAGAGAGCTAGTTCAGACTTCATTGCATTGTATTTTTATCCTCTCTGTACAGCTTAACTGCTCAAAAATATGAAACAAGTCTTTTAGTTAAGTTCTGGATTCTGATTTAATTCTGGATTAATTTATATCACCAGAATGTATAGCAAGATGGTACAGACAATGGGCAGACACTGGGCTCCTCTAGGGATAATTTGGAGGCTATGAATATACCAGAGCAATAAAGATCAAGCATTCTAAGTTTACTTTTCTCCACATATATTACAATCTTGAAGAAGCATTCAAAACAGTCAGATGAAATTATTTGCTGAATAGGGGATCATGCTATACAAAGGTTCAGACCACCAGGGTCTTTGATTTGAAAGAGTGCTGATGACATTTGTTAGAAGAAAGAAAATTATTTTTCTATAGAAAAAAGTACTCTCAGAATAAACTAAACTAAACTACAAATTAAATTAAATTAAAAAATAAAATAAAGTACATAGAGCATCATGCATTAAAGCTCTGAGAGCACACCTGTATTTGTAATAAAACAGTTCAGATGTGCATGAGCAGTAAGGCTTGTAATAGCTGATTCTACCATGGCTTTAGCACCAGCTACCTAGCATTCTCAGATAACACTCTGCATGTGTTAGCTCCTGACACATGCAATCTGCATGTCAGGAACTAACACAGGCTGTAGACCCCTTCTGGGTGCAATGAGGGTGTAGTAAGCCTCTTCCCCAGTCCAAGACAGTAATACAGGCAAGGATAATCACAATGCACCAGGGGGCTACAAAATTGAAGAAAGGACTTGGGGCTGCGGGATTGGATAGGCTTCAGAAAGCCTGAAGCCTGTTTACTGAGGATTACAACCTACAGAATGGAGACCAGAAGCCTCTTACCGTGGAGAAAAAGATTTTGAACCTCCTGTCACCGTACTGTGTTAATTCAGCAGTCTCTTCTTTACATATATAATGCCGTTATGTGAGTTTGGTAGAAATATTAGATATGAAACATTTGTTACATTTCTTTTTAATAGTCTGTGTTAAGGTCATCTTTTAAGTTATCTTTTGTGACTAATCATTTATTATCAACCAAATATACTCTATATATTATTCGTACCCCTAAAGTTGATGAGTGAGTCTTCATGTAGTACAGTTGCTAGGGAGATAGTTTATACTCTGAAGCCAGAGTAAAGCACTATGAATTGACACAAAGCTTAAAATCTAGAATTTATGTGGACTAGAGCTTGGATGCAAAATTACATTGTGTTTTTAAAGTACAGATGTGTAAACATCAACTGAAGCCATATCTGCATACAAAGCACTGCCAAAATAAAGAGTATAGTCTGGTGAAATTTCTGCTGACCTTACTACATGCAAAGATCTACCAGCTTTTGAGCTTCAGCTTTCCCTCTTCTTAAAGGGCAGCATCTGGAGTAACCAAACTATTGAGAAGGTTTTGATAAAAACAAGAATAAATATTCTTCTGCCCTAGATTTATTGGTAGGATTCAAAGGAGGCTGAAACTCAAAAAAGTTTATAAAATTATAAGAGACAGGAATGATAGAAACATTTTCATAAATATAGTTTGAACTGAAATGTTTGTAGAGAAAAAAGTTTTTACATGTAGGAAATAATATGTCTACTTCATTTTTTCAGGAAAAAGTTTGTAAAAAAGAAAAGATGTTATATAAATGGTTAAATGTTCTTTTAAAATTTATTTTTACTTTATAAAAATAATGTGCTTATACCTGCCTTGATGCTACAGATATGCTTGGCTTGACTTCCAAGTCAATGTATACCAAACACATTTCAAATTGAGATCAACTAAGCAGGCAGTTTAACCAAGTTTTTTATTAACATGAAAGTAAACAAAAATAAGACCATGCTTATTTATTTATTTATGTATTTATTTATTTATTTATTTATTAATAACAGTTCTGCTGTCCTTACAGTAGTGTTTTCTGAAGACTGAAGGAATGTGATACATGGAAACCCTGGGACTGCTGCAGTCATAACAAAAATCCTTGTCACAGGATGTGGTCCAGTGATAAACAAGGTCAGGGAAATATGCCATCTGCCCATAGAATATCACATTGACATGTTTTTCTGGGTCTTTTGCAACTACACTGTTTTCGGTCATTTAAAAACAGAAGCAAAAATCCATTGAAAAAAAAAATAAAATAAACTTATTTAGCAGCTAAATAAATGCAGAGTAAAATAGGCAAAAGTAGAAATACAGAAATATATTATTTGCACAGCAGTGAAACCTGTGGTTTAAACCACAGCCATATCACACCATGCATCAATTATAAGTGATTTAAATGGGAAGAATCTAGGTTCAGCTGTTCTCCTTTGGAAGGTGTCTTTCTGGGAGCAGTTACCTTGTTGGCACTGGGCTGCGTGTTCTGGACTCCTGCAGAGGAAAAAAATTATTATCATTCCTCAGCTGACTGTCTTATGCTCTGTGCACAGCATGACTGAATTGGCTGGAGTAAACCAAAGCTTATTATAACTGTGTTTAAGACTATTTCCAGAATAAGACTTTGAAAAAAAAAAACAAACACTAACAGATTCAGAACTATGCCTCTTGTTTATATTAGGTGAAATGATTTTTCACAATTCTGCAAATACAAAGTACAATAAAAGTGCATGTAGAGTGAATATAAAATCCTTTTCCTGTTTTATCTTTCCTTGTAAAAAGTAAAATTATCTTGTCTTTGATTTTTTTTGAAAGCAAAGAATTAAATACATACAATTTGTATTCATTGAGTTCTATAATTTCTGCACAGTTTATCACTCTTGGAGAGATAGAAGTCCTGCTGGCTTCACTTAGAGGCATGTGTGAGCAACTGGTATCTTGTGCTCTTTGGAATTATGAGAAGTAATTGACCTCTTTTTTGGGATATTATCCACCATTTTGTAAATTCTTCTGTTGCATGGTTTAATTCATAGAATCATAGAATCATTAGGGTTGGAAAAGACCTCCGAGATCATCTGGTCCAACCATCACTCTACCACAAATGTCACCCATTAAACCAATTCCCTAAGCACCATGTCAAACTTTCCTTAAACACACCAGTGATGGTGACCTCACCACTTCCTTGGGCAACCTGTTCCAATTCCTGACTGCTCTTTCTGAGAAGAAATGTCTCCTAACTTCCAACCTGAACCTTCCCTGGCGCAACTTGAGGCCATTCCCACTACTCCTATCACTAGTTATCTGTGAGAAGAGGCTGACCCCCATTTCCCCACACCTTTCTTTCAAGTGATTGTAGAGATCAATAAAGTCTTCCCTGAGCCTCCTCTTCCACAGACTAAATAACCCCAGTCACTCCTCATAGGACATGTATTCCACACCCTTCAGCAGCTTTGTAGCCCCTCTCAGGACATACTTCAGGGCCTCAATGTCCTTCTTGTACTGGCTGTCCCAAAACTGAACACAGTACTTGAAGTGTGGCCTCACCAGAGCAGAATACAAGGGCATGATCACCTCCCTGATCCTGCTGGTTACACTATCCCTAATGCAAGCTAGGCTTTCTTGGCCACCTGGGCACACTGTCAGCTCATGGCTCATGTTCAGGCAAGCATCAATCAACATCCCCAGATCAGCCCTGGCAAAAAAAAAAAAAAAAAAAAAAAAAAAAAAGAATAATCTTAAGTACTTAAGTTTTATTATCCCATGTATTTAACACCTCTATATGTTTGCATTAAACAGACATCTATCCACATTACAATCATGAAGCTTATTGCAGTATAGGAGGTCCTTTCTCCTAAGCCAGGGAGAAATTCTGCCTGCTCCTATTTGAATGCACACTAAGTACTGAAAATGGCCATTATAAGACTTCAGCAAATTGCATGGTACAATAGAGAGATTTCTCTTTTCTTCTTCTTTCTTGAGAAACATGAATATCAAAGGACTATGAAGGGATGGGCAGTTGGTTATCAGTGGCCTCACACAATAGTCAGCATAGTTGCCTAGCTTAATCAAAGGGAAAAGAAGAAGCAGTTTTCTATAGGGGGAACAAGAGACACCTGACTTCATTTCACCCTTGGGTCTGTGTCATAAAGGTGGATCAGCCCTCTAACTCCTTACAGATTTCACAGTAATACAATCAACTACAAATAGGATACATAAAATACCTTTGCACTTGTTTGAAAATATCACAGGTAGCCCAAAATTTCTCTGGTTACTTTGATTTTACATTGTGTATCCAAGGGCATATTTTCTAAGTATTTTCAATGTTTTACTTCCCCTGTCTTTCTAGTTTCAGTATATATTTGTTTTGATTCTTAATCGAATACATATATATTGATTAATCATGTATATAAAATAGATTTGATAAAGAAAATATAAGTAGATATAGATGCATCAAATTCCAAAGATTGTTATAATGGGTAATTTACAGAAATAAATAAATGGGAAGTTGAAGAGACTTTTGATACTATTTTTATCATAGGTATATTTTCACACGTTATTTATCGATTAAACCTTTACAAGTACTTTTAAGAATATGTTCTTATGGTTTTTATTCTTTCTTTGTTTGAGGATTGATCTTGGTAGTGACCACGATAGCTGCTGTCCATAAAATTTTCCATTCACATACATGCTTTTGGTCATAGAAATGACTTTTAAGGTCAGGTGAATACCTGAGTATTCAGAGGTATGCATGAGTTTGGGTATCTTGAGAAGATACCCACAAAAACAAATGCAGTATGTCAAGGCTAAAAAGAATGGACATACGACCAATCATTATGGTTCAGCAGCACGTAGCTGTAAACCTAACAGGGTTTGGAGTTCTCTTTGAGAAGTGCCTAAGATCAGAATCCTATAGCTTTATTCTTTGAATCCATGCAAACTTTATTATGTGAATAGACAAAAGCAGTGGCATCTTTTTAGTTTTTCAGTCAGCGCACATGCTAAATTGCACTATGAATATAAAAATTACCAGTGTAGGGTAGAGCTGCTTTTAAACCTTCCTTTTAAATTGGGCCTAAGGATTAGTTAGATTAGATCTAACTAAGGTTTAGATCCTGCAGGCAGGCTTTTCTACAGCTATTTCAGTGAATGTTCTATTGAAGAAAAAGTAGTGATACTGTAGCAACTCTGAAAAGATCAGGGAACTGTATGACTTCTGTACCATCTTGATGATAAATGAAAGAGATAATCACTTTCAGTTTGTCTGGATAGTTAGTGCAGACAGACATATTTGCTTCCATTTCACAAAGTGTGTACGTGAGAAAGCAAGTCTTTGGCTTTACATTCCTCACTTACTATTCATAAATTTAGTTTACAATAGAAAAGAAAGGAAGGACTACTTATTTTTCCATCATGAACATTGATTAAAATTCCATTTATTCCAGTCTTAAATTATGTGCAATTTCATGACCCTGAAAGTTTAAATCCTGTATTCATTATTCTACATGCTTGGTTTTTGAATCTGTAGTCCTAGAGAGAAGGGAAAGCAAAACTTTATCTCAGCCTGAATTCCACAATGCAGAGCATGGCATTTTCTTTATCTGTTGATATTTTAAACTTCATTCCTTATATATGTTGTTATTTTTGCTACTAATCTCATGCATCTGTTTGTTTACCACTAAATTCCAAGTGCTTCTCTCTCAGTTCTGTTACAGCTCAGAGCTCTGATTTTGCCTTGAATCCTTTCACTTCTTAAAGATTTTTTTATATTTCTGTTTTTATTTGTGACACTCTTGTCTACTCTAAGAAACTTATTCATGCTTGTTATTATTCATTCAGCTTTTCATATACTTATTTTGTGGTTATTTCTCTGCTAGTCACCAATATTTCATTGACTTCAGTAAACTTTAAATTGGCCTCAGGGGAGCTTTGCTGAGCTTCAGAAGTTTACCAGAAGATGAGCTGTGCTCAATTTCAAAACAGGGTAGAAAAAGTATATTAACTCTAGCAATAATCTGTTTTGTGAGTGTGTGTGTGACTGAGGGCAGACAAGAGGGAGTCCCTTCCGGGGTCTAAGGAGTTTGTGTATCCTCTTAAAGCAGGACTGGATTTCTGTAACCCTCAGTGCAGCAGGAGGAGGAACGGTCATTTCTCTGCAGCCCAGTCCAGCATTTGATGTAGAAAGAAGCACTGAAATGGTAGTATTGCTAGTAAAGCTCCTGACAAAAGGAAAATTGGTTAGGTACAGTGCTTTCTTAATAACTGATTAAAGAGCAGTGTAAAACTGGGAGTGTTTGAAAGAGATTTTGGGAGTTATAATGTTCTTAGAGGAAGATTTCAAGGAGCTAGTAATGAAAGCAAACTACAGAAGAAAGGAGAGATGGACTCTTTCTTAGAAAAGTATGGAAAACCTTGGTGAATGAAAGAGATGAAAGCTCTTGATTCCTTTGCAAGTGTACTTGGTAAACAAGCAAACAAACAAAATCTTAAAGACTGATTTTATTGTCCTTAAATGGGAGCAGTGTTTACTTCTTGGGAATCAGAGAAAAAAAAAATCAGGAAACGGGGGAGAGAAAACAAGACACCTTAATTCTGTTTGCCTGGTAGTATTAACAGCTTCAATTTGTCTCAACCAGCGTGAAAGGGAAAGCTCATGTCACTGCTACAAAGGATATTTTTAATGGGATAAGGAAGGGTGATATAGTTTAACATTACAAAACCTTCCTTTTCCTTATGTTTTAGAGCATGTACAGGTATTCATAGCCAGTAAGAAACTGTTGTGTTCCTTAAGGCAAATATTTGACTAGACCTGCGTGAAGCACTTACGTCTCTGTAATTCCTCAAAGAAATTCAGTTAGAACACCTGTAGTTCAGTGTTGGTGATTTTGAGGAGGTAGTGTGGAAGAAGTTGAAACAATTCCATTAAATATCTCCCAATGTACTCAGGGATACCCTAAAGTTACTTAAGCCTTTAAAATGATTCCTACTCTTTTCCACTGTAGTGCAGGGGAGAACAATCTCACAGAAAAGCCAATAAATTTTTTCCTCCTCTCTTTTCCCCAGGAGTGGAATGAAAAAGAAAAATCTGAGCTTCTTCTATGAGAGCAACAGTAATCTTAGTATAAGGTTTTGATGTGAGTTATCCTAAAGGTAGATAAGAATCAGAGAAGATACAAGTCAGGACAACAGTAATTTTAACAGTCTAGCACAGAAGAGTGTTAAAAGGACAGGGAAAAAAGCTGTGCAACAAATGTCTGCTTTTATGTGACTGAGCCAGTGAATCTTCTCTTTTGGTAGTTTACACTGCATTGTCAGTCCACACATAAAGCAAACAGGAACATTACAGAAAAAACTGCTAATCATATAAATCTAACAGTTTAGTTCAGAACACTCAATGGAATCAGCTATTTACAATGCATAGGTAATGGTGGGTTCCTAACTATATCAGCCCACATACATGGTCATCATAAAGAAATGGAAGTTAATGGGTGATAACTATGGATGACTTCAAAACACCTAAAGAAGCAATAATTTTCCCTGCTATTAAAAATCATGTTCCATCTAAAATGACTTATATTGTGCATTCATACATATTTTCCTCTTTTTATTTCTCAGATATAAGCCTTTTATTTCTCAAGTCTTTTATTTATTTATTTATTTATTTTTATTTTCAAGGTTTAAATGGTCATGTGTAGTAACTGCATTCCTGACATGAACTTTTGGTTCTTTGATCATTTCTAGCCATTGCTTATAGTTTTATTCTGACTGCTTTTAAATCTTATACTTAAGTTCCTTCCTTGTACTTTTTTTTTCTTTTTTTTTTTTTTTTCTGAAATGCTTTTTTTTTTTTTTTTTTTTTTTTTTGCTGCAAGTCCACACTTAATCTGTGGTTTGGCTTGGATGTTTTAATGTGATACTCATTTCTTATTCTCTTTACCTCCCATACTTCAAATCTTTCCCTTCATGATCCTCACTAAGTTTTTGTGCTTATTATGCTGGTCTTTAACTCCTACACTTGCTGTACATTTGTTTAGCAAGAATTTATTTTATCCTTCCCATGGCATTTATTTCTTCAGCCTAAGGAATTTGAAACAGATTCCCTACTGAGTGTTATCTTAATCAGAAAGGTAGCACTCCAGGGCTCACTCTCTAACAAGTCCCTCTACACAGCATTTCTCTTTGAGCCTTTAATGTTTTACTCCAATTTTACAGAAATTTAAAAGTTGGGAGACTTACTAGCAAATTAAAACATTAGAAGATTCAGCTTTTTATCATTTAGAGACACTATCCTGTATTTTTTCTCTAGAGATGTATTTCAAATGTTACAGCTGAGCATTTTAACAGAACACAGGCCTGACATTTGACAGATTCCTGTTTATGACAAAGCTTTGAAAGAAATATTCTACATAAGTTAAGAATGGCCACACATCTCATTAGACAACATCATTTTGTAGGCTTTTGTAAAACATCAAGAAAAAGAATCTGAGAACTGGGGGGAACTGAGGAATTGTTCTTGTTAAGCACGGAGAACTAGTAGAAAAAATTTTAATGAAGTAGTTAATCTTCTGAGCATTTATTATGGAATTTGATGTATATGTTGGGAAGGCATGAACTATAATGCATGATGAGCACTGGAATTTAATAGAAAGTAAATTGTGGTAAATATAACTAAGGAAAAGATGGGAAATGTAGCTTGATTCTTTTCCCATTGGAAGTTTATCACAGACTTTGAGAGCAGGAAAGAAAGGACTTTTGATGGTTTTGATTAGTATTTAAATTGTTACCTTGTTAAAAATAACAATAATAATAAAAAAAATTAAATACAGATTATTAAGCTTAGTTGTAAAGTAAAATTTTGAATTTGTTAGTCTTTTCTGCAGACAAGAAAAAGCAGTTCATGGAAAGGTTTACAAAAAATCAGGCAACACAAGTTGCATTTTTTGTGCAATCTGGATAACAGTCCAAACCTAACTAAAATTTTAGCTAAATTTCTCTTTTAAATAATGCAAAAATTAACATATTGCTTTCAGTTAAGGTTTTCACTGAAATATAGTTATCTCCCATATTGATGCTCAGTGAACACCACCCACCCAAAATAAATGTTGCTATCTTCTTTAATTCTGTAGAGTAGATATATAATATAGTTAGATATATAATATTATTTATACATTATTTACTAAATATGTAAAGACTTTAAAAATTGGTCATACAAAGCTAAAAATGCTATGTTTGGTCAGACCTATATGACCTATGAAAATATAAAGATATATAAGATATAAAAATACAATATAAAGAATATAAATTTTAAAAAAGCATTGTCTGTCGCTTATTTTAAAAAAATATGAAAACTGAATATTTGCTCTTCCTTTGTGTATTAACTATGAAAGACCTTTAAAATCTATGTTTTAACAGATAACTAGATGAAGTTTCCTGGAAGAAGTTCAACTATGTGGTCAAAGGCAAGAATTAATTTGTGATTATTATGTAGCATTTGTGTATACCTGCTTCATTCAACAAAATTTAAAATCTTTTAAGAAAATACATATTTTTTTAAATAGCTAAGATGAGAGTCCACAAAGGAACGAGACATTAAGGAAACAATGCAGAAATAATATTTTAAATTTTAACTCTGATATCTACATCACCAATAGGTCAGGGATGACTCATAAAAAAAGCAAAAAAACAAAAGTGAGATAGAAATCATATCAGATAACAAATTTTCAGTAAAAAATCTTTCATAAATATTTTCATGAAAAACTGAAACAGTATTGAAAGTATAGTGACCAGAAGGAAAGATATTCAGTGATTTCAATGACTGCAGGGATTAAGTAAAACTGTAAGAAGCACAGATAAACTTTGCTAAAAGGGAAATGTTCTGACTGAATGTATTCTATCAGAAAACAATGGATGAGAATAAGGAGGAGAAAAGCTCAGAGCAGCAAAAGACATACTTGTTGCTAGCACAGAAATCTTATTTGTATCTGGTGGGGAAAAAAAAAAAAAAAAAAAGATGGTTGATTTTGTTTGTTTGTTCGTTTTTGCTTCTGTTTTGGAAAAAAAAAAAAAAAAAGGAAGCAAAAAATAAGAAGTTCATCTTCAACACAAGTAAAAATGCTGAAAACTCCACCAATTTCTTGAAGTTAGCAATGAAGCACGAGGCAAGAGTTTATAGTTTATAGAAAAGTTCTTAGTTTATAGAAGGAAATCTTGGTTATCAGAGGAAAAATCCTTGGAGTTAAAGCTAGTAGATGGCTAGTAGAAATAGCTAGTAAATAGCTAGCTAGTAAATGGCTAGTAGAAATAGTAGAGGTAACTTCAAGTGAACTTGCTCGCTCTCCAATGGTGTTTGTAACTTGGAAAGCTGTCCCCTGACACCTAGGTTTCTGGAAGAGCAGAAAATGTCTTTCTCTCTTGCTGAGAGAAAATGTCTTGTTTGACAAAAAAAAAAAAATAATAAAAATTCAATGGTCCATAGGTTAGTTAGGATCCATTATAGTAGCATGCTGAATAACAAAGCAAGTAGCATGCTCTACAAAGCAAGCACTCAAAAAGGGGAATTACAGATCGAGTGGAGTCGATGTGTTAAATTGGGTAAGTGATCAAATTTCCTCTACCTCTGAAATGTAAGATGGTTATAAATCTTAGTTTTAAAAAACTCTGTTAAATCCATTGACCTAAACAGAAAATCTGTAGTCAATTATGATACAAAAATAGGCACTGCTGAAAAAGAATACAAAAATGTTCACAGTGTAACTGTCAAAACAGTATGTTTTAATCTGTTTAGGTGTTTGAGGACAGTGGCATGGCACAACCTCAATCTATTTTCAGTAGTTTATTAAAACCCATGTACTTATTCTACATAAGCAATTTACTTCAACAGTATTGTCTACAGACTGGAATCAGTTTATGGTTCAAAGAACTGGTATTAATGCTTTGAGAAACTGTCTCCTCTCCTGAGAATATTTTTAAGTATGTCTGGTTCTATTCACTGTCATTCAGTTACCAGATTTGCCAGTAATTTACATTTTGCCTGAAGACAGATAATCCTGTCATTATTTAATCTCTTTGGGCATGTACAAATATGTAGGTCTTTAGTTATGGGGTTTGAGGAGTGTATGAGAGAGTGCTATGTAAACAGCAAGGCCACAAAAATAGCAAAAATTACAACAACAGAACAACCAGAAAAATATGAAAGTGGGAACTTTCTCACTTCTGGAGAGTACATTTATTAGCCACTTGCAAATTTGTGCAGTTATTTTATTCACCCTTGCAAAATCAAGGATAACAGGTGAACAAGCATATTCAAATGGAAGTCTTTGTTTGTTTGTTTATTTGTTGTTATTTTTTAAAAATAGGTTGACCTTATTTTTCCAGATCACTTCCTCATTGTGACATTTCCTCTTGTGACAAAATTCTACACACTGAAATGTGACTTTGAAAACTGCCACATTCTTACTCCATAGGTCTTGTGTGCGATTAACATTTTAGCCATTCTTTTCAAAATCAGTAAGCTGCTTCTTATGCCATAGTAAACATTCCTGGGTTTCTTCTTTTGTGTGAATCCTAACTCCCTACTGCAAGCATTTTTCTGGGTTAGATCAGAGAGGCAACATGACTTGTTTTTCTGTACTTGAAAAGCTGGCTAGACATAAAATGTTCCATGATAAGAAATTTCCCACATGATATCCTTGTCTCTAAATTTAAGAGATATGGATTTGATGAATGGAACAGTTGGAGATTAAGGAATTGGCTGAATGGTTGCACTCAAAGAGTTGTGGTCAACAGCTCAATGTTCAGATGGAGATCAGTAACAAGTGGTGTTCCTTAGGATTTAGTATTGGGATTGACGTTGTTTAATATCTTTGTCGATGACACGGACAGTGGGATTGAGAGTACACTCAGCAAGATTGCCAATGACACCAGGTGCGGTGTGGTCGACACACTGGAGGGAATGGATGCCACACAAATGGATCTGGACAGGCTAGAGAGGTGGGCTGATGAGAACCTCATGAAGTTCAACAAGGCCAAGTGCAAGGTCCTGCACTGGTCCTGGCCTGAGGCAATCCTAAGCACAAATACAGGCTTGGCAGAGAATGGGTTAAAAGCAGATCTGATGAGAAGGAGCTGGGGGTGCTGGTTGATCAGAAGCTTGACATGAGCTGGCTATGTGCACTTAAAGCCCAGAGAGTCAACCGTATCTTGTGCTGCATCAAAAGAAGAATGATTAGCAGGTCAATGGGGGTGATTCTCCCCCTCTACTCCGCTCTCATGAGACCCCACCATGTGTATGGTGTTCATCTCTGGGGCCCCAGCACAAGAAGGACATGGGCATATTAGAATGAGTCCAGAGGAAGGTCGTGAAGATTGTCAAAGGGCTGGAGCACCTCTCCTATAAAGACAAGGCTGAGAAAGTTGGGGTTGTTCAGCATGGAGAAGTCTCTGGGGAGACATTATAGAGACATTCCAGTAGCTAAAGGGGACCTACAGGAAATCTGGGGAGGGACTCTTTGTCAGGGAGCATAGTGATAGGACAGAGGCTAATGTTTCTAAACTAAAATAGGGTAGGTTTAGATCAGATATTCAGAAGAAATTCTTTGCTATGGGAGTAGTGAGTCACTGTGTCGCATTAAGGGGTGTAGCTGATTAACTGTTATGGGCCCAGTTGGATTCAGGGTACTGAACAATCACAGATTTCACCAACAACACATTAACTGTTAGGGGTCAAGTCAGATTCACCAATAACACATTAACCATCTGGGGTCCAGTCAGATATTCACCAATAATGCATTAACCATTAGGGGTCTGGTTGGATTCAGAACACTGAACTATCATGGTCACAGATTCACCAATAATGTATAACCACCCTTACCCTAGTTGCACTTAATGAGAGCTATAACAATGCAATCAAGTGTGATTTATTACAGCAACAGGTACATAGGTTCTTTGGATTGCTGGCAGTAGTGACTGTCTGCAAAAGCAAGCTAGCATGAATGAAATACACAGTTGTTACAGGAGTTAAAGGTGTGCAGCCTAGAAATTAACACATTAAAAGGATCAAAGAGTCTAGAGAGATTTATAACCAAGTGTTCAAATCTCACCCAAAGGCATCCCAATGGGGGGGGAGAGAGGCTCAGCGAGTCAACTGGTCCCAGGAGTCAGGAGGTCCTAAGGATGTTGTATTCCCTCGGGATGGTATCTCCCCTGATGGTGGTATCTGGCCTGGAATCTGCTCAGGCAGGGGTCTTCCAAAAGCTGCAGCCTCCCTTGGTGCAGGTCCACCTGCTCCACCGTGGTACTCCATGGGCTGCAGGGGGACATCCTGCTTCACCATGGTCCTCACCACAGGCCGCAGGGGACTTCTGCTCCGGCGCCTGGAGCACCTCTCCCCCTCCTTCACTGGCCTTGGTGCCTGCAAGGCTGTTCCTCACTCCTCTCACTGTCCCAGCTGCTGTGTATCACAGCATTTTTTTTCCCTGTCTTAAATATGCTCTCACAGAGGCACAAAACAACATCGCTTATTGGCTTGGCTCTGGTCAGCAGTGAGGCCCCTACCAAACATGGGACAGCTTCTAGATCCTTCTCAGAGAAGCCACCCTTATGGCCCCCTGCTATCAAAACCTTGCCACGTAAACCCACTACAGCTACACCAGTCATTTAATATATTGTGCTATTTGTGAATCTGTGACCTTGATTAATGTGACCAGATTTATAGTGCTGATTGCACTATTTGTGCATCCGTGATCGTGATAATTCAATATATATTGAATGAGACCAGAGTTATAGTGACAAACTGGGCCTCACTCAGAATCTAATCTTAGCCGCCCCCAGTCCACCTGATATCTAAGGACAAGCTAGAATGAAATGGGGTTTAGATCCTGCCAAACTTCCTTACCCTTTAATGCAACAGAGAGAGAAAAAAAATAAAATGGTGTAATGGAGAAGATTTTCATGGATAAACTGCTGCAAGAATAGAAATGTGCCCCTTCCCAGTCTGGGAAGAAATGGGCTCAAAAGTTCTGGAAGGATGAAGAGAAAGTGGTAGAGCAAATAAAACAATGTAGAAGTGAGCAGAAGATTAACAAGGCAAAGGAATTGTTTGCATTATATTGGGGACTTGTTTATCTTGGGCTCAAAAGGAATTTAAAGAATCTCTTCCCCTTGAGAGAATTGCAGATGTAGAATATGCTGTGTTAGAAACAGAAAATGAGGTACTAAAAACATCACTGTCCTTTGAAAAGGAAAACCAAGAGAAACTAGGGACAGAAAATAGGGAACTTAAAATGCTATTGGCCTCAGATGAAAGGTGAGGAAAACCAACAGGAAAAACTCTCTCTCTTACTAAGCCAGATGCCATCCTCAGTCTCTGTTGAACAAATCCACAAATTGATAGATACACTGTGCAAATCCTGAAACATGGGATGGAGACATTTGTTATAGTAATGATAATTATGAAGTGGTGGGAAATTTTGCTTATGATCTTACCCCAGAAACTGTACCTGTATCACCATTGATCAAAACTGACACTGCAAATGATGGAGATAATGACATTTACGCTACAGTACGAACTGCCCCATGGTCTCTGTCTGAATTAGCAAAGTTACAAGAAAGGTATTCTAGACACCCAGAGGAATCTGAGTATGTGTATCAAGTCTTCCTCACCGGGAAGGACAGTGGAATGGGACTAAATCCTACTAAAGGAGGAAGAGGCAGAAGGCTACTGGGAGCCTGGTGAGTTTTTAACCATTGCACCAGGTGATAAAAATCACTCATTGACTACGCAAGCTGTCTATTGGGCCAGCAGCATAGACCCATGAGAAAGAGGAGATCCCCTTGTTATTAGGACCTCAGAATTCTCCAATTTGTCTGTGTCTGTGAAAAAAAAAAAGACTGTATATAAGTGATGTGTGAGAGGGATGTGTTAAGGAGATCCCTGATGCTAGCACCTATTGATTAGTTAAGGTTAACTCCCTCTTATTGAAGGTTAACTCCCCTTACGCATGGTCTCCCAGATAACCTAAAGATATATGTAGTTCAGAACTGCACACAGACTGTCCATGCTATGATTGCTGCCATGGCTGCTGCACAGCTGCCATGGGAGCAGGCCCCTATAACTACCTGGAGTGAGTTTGTGCAAGGGGTTGTGAATTACAGGTGTTGAATGGGCTGGGTCAGGTTGATCACTGGAGAACCACCCAAACTTCCCAGATGGGTTTGCCAGGTCCATACTACTGAGCTTAAGCAAGAATTCAAGCCAAAGTTTGATAAGGAACATAACAACTTTTGGCATAAAGCCTTGGCATGAGGGGTACCATGACAGTTACTGTGTGATACATCCAACCACTAACCTCAAAATTCTGGTACAGTCACTGAGCCAAATAATTAATTCAGCAGGGAAAAGACAGCCAGCAGGAGATGACAGATCAATTCCTAGTAGATTTGTGCCTTCAGCCTCACAACAGAATCTTTTAGCAGGTACCTTGACAAAAAAAATTGCATCCCCAGTTAGGGCAGTGAGCCACCTGCTTGGTAGGTGTTATCTATATGATGGCTCTTTGATAAACACTATGAACCCATCATTCCTATCCCAGTAGGACCAAAGAAGGTTTTTGTAGATTTCCTTACTGACACGGGGGCAAAAATGTCAGGTCAGCCAAAGACCTGAACATTAAGTCTGGTCACCATGATGTAAAATTTACAGGGATTGACAGAATTATAAAGTAGTGCCTTATAGCAAAAATCACCTTGTGGCTCCCAGCTGAAAAGAAACTGACCCATTCTGAAGTATTGGTTGGTGCTGCTAAGATCAATATATTAGGGTTTGATTTGTTGTATGGCAGGACATAGAAACTCCCCATTGGGTTGGTCTGGAGTTTCGCAGGGAAATAGTGTGATGTGAAGTGAATGAATGTGAATCTATAAATTTGTTAGAAACATCTATATCTTTACCATCCTCCAAAATCACCAATGTTCAGAAATATTTATTTCCAGCAGCAGCACTTATAGGAATTAACAGGGTGGTGACAGAACTGGAGAAGATAAACATCATTAGAAGGACTCATTCACCTTGCAATTCACCAGTGTGGCCAGTAAAGAAAGCGATTGGGGAATGGCATTTCACAGTTGATTATTGACAGTTAAATGCTGATACTGCACCTTTAACTGTCTCAGTCCCAAATGTTGCATAAATAGTGACATTGATACAAGTGGCTGCTCATCCTTGGATGGCTGCTTTAGGTGTTAGAGATACGGTTTCATGATTCCTCCCTGTTAGCAAGATAAAGCACAGTCTGTTTTTACATGGAGGGGGACCCAGTATATTTTTAATAGGCTTCCACAATGTGTATCATGCTATCTCTATTTCATTAAATATCTGTCTGTAGGAATAAAATAGTAAGCTGTTTGAAAGAAAATTCACCATACTATACTTTTTCTATTTCTGTTTCCTGGAAATGATAGGGAACAATTGCACGTAAGTTTAGAAAAGCCCTTTCAAAATGTCTTACGAAGCAAGTCAAGTACATTGCACGGGTAGCCTTGTTATCAAATGTGTCTTCTTGTGTTTTTTTTTTTTGAAACAACTTGAAAAGAACTTGAAAATGATTATTTGTGTATTAATGGTGCTTCCTTTAGGTGTGGGGTTAGCCAGTTGAAAACCAAGAGCAATTGCCTTGTGCATCATTTGCTTTGTATCTTCCCCCTTCTCCTTCTCCTTCTCCTTCTCCTTCTCCTTCTCCTTCTCCTTCTCCTTCTCCTTCTCCTTCATCTTCTCCTTCGCCTTCACCTTCGCCTTCACCTTCGCCTTCACCTTCTCCTCCTCCTTCTTCTTCTTTATTCAACTGTTTTTTATCTCAACCCACAAGTTTTTACTTTTTTTTTTTCCTTATGATTATCTTCTGAATAATTCTTATTTTTCAAATTTCATTGCAGTCTATAGTTAGCAAAAAATAATAAATAAATAAATAAATAAAAATCAATGACACCCCAATCACAGCAGGTACTCGAAGATTATTTATTTATTTATTTAATTTAGATGCTGTAGGAACAGAATTGTATTTAAAAATATTACAACAATCTGTCAACATTAAAAAAAATGATGCACAAAATCATCCACAGCACAAAAAGTAATGGGAAAAAAAGTGCCCAGTAATCACATTGCTATTTAACATTTCAAGATGGGAAAGATTTCTAATCTATCATGCTGCTAAAATGAAATGGTAACATATTTCTTCATGTATACCAACAGGCAAATATTGAACTATTATTTTCAGTAAACACAGAAGTAATTTGGTATGTTACTTGAACTGGCTGTTATTTAAAATACTGGAATACTATATGCATTTTATAATAGAACACATAATTTTAGGACAGCTGATAACTTAGAAATGTATCTGGTAGCTCAAAAACAGTGGTTCATTTGAGACAATATTAAATAATAAAAAAAAGTATACTATTAGTAAAACAGCATATTTTAGCAAAGTGGGTTATTTATCAAAAAATGTTAAAAATTTTATCAGATATTAGATCAAGTGAAAAGTTACAGGAAATAATTTTGAAACTTAAACACTTGGCATTTGACACTGAACTTGAACTATGACAATTTCACTAATCCATTAAATATTCATTGCTGGCAATTGAGTTTGAGAATAAAATTAATATATATATATATATGTAGAATATTATCTTTGAATTTTTTCTTGAATACACAGTAATAGATTTTTTTTCTTTACAACTAAATGGTATAGGTAAGACTCTCAGAAACTGATTTATTAGATGCCTTAGCAGTTGTTTTAAAGCCTGTTTTGTAATTTGGAAAACAGGCTGTCATAGTTTTATTTATTTATTTTTTATAAAGACACAGGTGATTATACAGGAAGGAACAAAGAAAACAAAACGTCAATATTCTGAAATGTTTCTAAGAGTTTGAACACTGTGTCAGCACAGTACAGAGTTTCTCCACACACTCGAAGTGCAATTTTACCTGGCAAATACTTTAATTCAGAAGGGACAAAGTGCTCTTACTGTAAGTCTGCACACTGCTTACATACATATTTATTTCAGACGTGAACCCGAAAGCTTCAACAGGTTTTTTGTCCACAGACTTCCCCCTTCTCCACCTTTCATCACCAGGCAGTTCAGTCCTTCCACCTCTGAGGCCACTAGTCCATGACCTGTAGCTGTCAGTACCAGACCTGTACATTGCCAGATCCCAGCAGCATGTATCTGATTCCCTTCATCGTGTATCTGCTAAGAGAACCAGACCCCATGTCATGGCATTTATTCCAGCCATGCTTTTATTATGCTTTTAGACCTGCTGGGAGGATAAACAATAACTGATCTGGCATAAAGCAGCAATCCCTGGTCTGGCATGAAGTCTGCTGCTATAAAGTTAACCAGTCTTCATCATTTTTGAAGAGCATACAACAAAAAGAGAATATATCAAATTGGCACTTCAGATTTTGTGATTGTAGTGCTTTCAAACTGGGAGCTGCAGTCTTCAAAAGGAGTTTCCTGTGTTGCTGAAGCAGTGTGAGCTACCTGCTGCTTTTCAGACTAGGACCTCTGAAGGTAAAGTATTAAAAAAGGTGGGGAAATTATAGACACATTTCCTCAGCACTGCTACAGAGGAAGCTCCTTATCTGTTAACTCCATTAATTTCAGTGACCTTTTGCTTTTATTGCCATGCTTAGCTTTATACGTGAATAATCCCATAAAGGGACTTCTGTTTGATGGGGGTGCAGGTACAACTGACTGCTTGATTGTACGCTTTAACTTTCTTCCTCACTGACAGTCTCCATTTCTTTCTCATATAGATGTGAAGTGCTCTATAGAAACCTTTACTGTGAGTAAAGATATACTGATTTCTATTTTTACATGCAAAATACAGTCTGCTATTGTGAGGGGCTTTTATATTTTCAGAAAGAAATCATAGAATCATAGAATATCTCGAGTTGGAAAGGACCCATAAGGATCATCGAGTCCAACTCCTGGCTCCACACAGGTCTACACAAAAATTCAGACCATATGACTAATGTCCAAATGCTTCTTCAACTCTGTCAGGCTTGGTGCTGTGACTACGTCCCTAGGGAGTCTGCTCCAGTGCACGACAACATTCTGAGTGGATAATCTTTTCCTGATATCTGGCCTGAACTTCCCCTATCATAGCTTGACACCATTCCCTCGGATCCTATCACTGGTCACCAGAGAGAATAGATTGGTGCCTGTCCCTCCACTCCCCCTCATGAGGAAGCTGTAGACCATGATGGGGTTTCCCCTCAGCATCTTCTTTTCCACGCTGAACAGGCCAAGTGATCTCAGCCACTCCTTGTATCACTTCTGTATTTTCAAGTTATACTTTTCCAAAGGCATTTCAGAAAATGTTACTGAATAAGTCAAAATGACCGGAAACAAGATAATTAGTTTAGAATTACATGTACAAGTTTGCACCATACCAAAGAGATGTCCTCTGCTCCTCTGATTCATGCTAGGATCTACTGTGGTTCTGCAGATGTATATACAGACATATATTATTGCAGTGGAGTGCAGATGTGAGAATTTTCAGATAAATGAGATCCTCAAATGACCATTTCATCAGTCACAGCTATGAATTTGTCCTCCTTTTTGTGAACTCCAGGAAGAAAAATGAAAAAAAAAAACAACAACAACAAACCAACAATCAACAAACAAATAAAAATGAGTACCCTTATTTACAGCCTCAATACAGCATTTAGGGAACTTAAAACAGCATGTTCTAGGGGACTGGCTTTGACCAAGTTTTGTAGAAAGACCTGCAGTTTTACAAGTGTCATAAGGTAAGCAAGCTGACCCACGTTATATTCAGGGTTTCCTTGGGATCCAGTTTATGGTCAGAGCACAGGCTTAGTAGGGTTTGGAGCCTGCAGTTTGTTGGCTCATGTGGACTTTCAGCCTCAGCTGAGAGCTCTGCACAGGGAGAAAATAAGAAAAACATCTATGCAAGTGTATACAACATCTTCTTGAAGTCACTGTCTTCCCTGTTTTTTTCTCATCAGGTGATATTTAGATTGAAAGTGTGAAATTGCACTTTTAGTCCAAAACTGCAGCAGTAGCTACAATATACTATCTATTGCAAGCTTAGAGAGGAGTTTGCAAAATGCAGAGATTCCCCTCATTAGTTTCAGAGGCTGTAGGCAGTGTATGCCTTCAAATGTGCATGGGCAGCCAGTAGAGAAAACAGTTTATCTTGATGTACTGGTAGCTGTATCTGCTGAGATGAACCAAAATCTGGTTAAGATGAAAAAGGTACTGAAATACTGGAATTTTAGCCACTGTTTTTAGAAGCTTCTCCATAGTTGTGGAAATTGATCATTTGTACAGTGACTTTCTTTGCTTTTGTCATGGATTTATTTGGCTGAAAATCTGGTGGGAAGGTTCTTTGTGTTTTGCTAACTCTGATAGGGTTTGGGAAAGAATGCTGGTGAGTTCTGTTGTCTGTTTAAACCTCTCTGTATGCAATGCAAATTGATTACCTTAGTCGTTTGATCTTAATGATTTCTTTTGTAGTAGCAGAATACTTAAAAGTGACATCAAAGCTGTCGGAAATACCAGGACTAATACAGTTATGAATAGTTTGTTTTAATGAAAGCATGAATCTTAATAATACACTATTAAACTATAAGATGTTTTCATTCTGAAAGTGCTGGGGGGCTAGCAATTGGAACATCTGATAAATGTTAAAAATGTTAAAATGTTAAAAATCAATAAAAATTACCCAAAAATCAAAATAACCCAGAAGAGAAAAAGAATATTGACCATTAAGCATCCATTAACATTTGGAAATCAAATAATACATCATTTATTTAATTGAAATAACTGCAGGTTTAGAAAGTGTCTGGACATATGCACTGAAATTATTAGGGTTATTTAAGGAACATACTGTTCTATAAATTCTTGTTTCATGTGTTTTGATGTAAGTGGTTGCATATGTTGTGATATAACAGGAGAAACACTACATCAAAAAGTGACTGAGGGAAGACAGCCAGCTTGTTTGTGGATTCTTGTTTTGTTTTGGTTTGGTTTGGTTTGTTTTTTTCCTGAAAATTTAATTTCAGAACAATGAAAAGTATATGTAAATATGATTCTAAATGACATGGATTAAAAAGACTGAGAAAAGTTAAAGCTGTTATTGAAATTAAAATTTTCAAATTTTAAAAATGTAATAGGTCTTTTTTGGGATCAAATAAAAAAAGTTCTGTTGTTGATTTTTTTTTTTTGCTTTTCTTTCTATTTTAACCATCTTGTTTGACCAGGCAAGCAAACTATCAATTTAGAGCTCTAGACCAAAACCGTCGTTCTTTAACAAAATCATCTTGAGACTGTTAAAGGGGAATTGTAAATGAGAACATTGACATTCATATAACAAAAATTCCAGAACAAGTAGGCTGTAATGGGAAGGATTCCTATAATATAGATGTCTACATACGTTTGCTGCCCTAGGCTGTCAGTGCAGTAACTGTTATTTTGTGTAAATCTCACTGTAAACTAGATTTAGGATTGGATTAAATGGGTAGCTCCTTTGAACTGCCTTCTTTCCCCATTTATTTTAAAAAGAAGAAATGGAAAACTGCTAGAAACAAGTGAACTGGATCCTACTTGAACTGCTTACAGGGGCAGTAACCACTCTTTTAGCAGATTGCTCACAGTATAAATGTGTCACAGACATCTGTTTTGACAACTTATTTACATGTCAAGCTTTTTTTTTTTTTTTTTTTTTTTTTAATGAATTTATACCTGACTGACCATTTGGAAACATTACTTTAGTTTGGTACTTGCATTTTTACTACTGGATTGATTAACTGTGTTGCAAAACTAGAATCTGAGGCATTCACTACTCTTTAGGTTGGGTCCCATGAACTGTAACTGCAAGAACTATGGATAAATAATGTGTCCTTTTTTTTGATACAGTGGCAGTCCCCTACATGGTAACCCTGTCCTGCTGCTGTTTCATTCATAGGTAAAGGTAGATAAATCAGATTTGATCTATGCTTTGTATCACATAACCATACCAAATCTGATTTGCATTAGCAACATGAAAGTAAGCTTAGAGTTACACAGTACATTTACTTTGGTGGAAAAGCATACCTCGGTTCTCGTTCTCATCAACATTCTGCAGCTTACATTGTGGGTTGGTGAGGGCTATCCTTTGGTGTGATAAAGGGTGAAAATCAGATCCAGATCTATCACAGAGAGAAAAATTTCTTAAGCCAGATTTTCCACACACAAAAAAAAACAACAACCTTTGAAAGTGATTCAGATGGCAAACTGTCAAATACTGCCTTTTCCCCAATGGCACTGGAAATCAATTTCTATCTTCATTTTGGGGTGTGTGTGTGTGTGTATATATATATATATAATCATTTTTTTCTAGAAACCTAAAATCTTGGCCTTCTGCCAATTTTAGCAAGCATGCTATTCTGCCATTTCACTGCAACTGCCATCTAAGCTATGTAACAAATAAGAGCTGGGTGGCAATGAGCATTAACCTTCCCAGATCCTTACCATAATTTATAAATGATATAGAGAAATGGCAGTCATTTCAACACATAACATAGAGGTTTTAGTGCAAAATAGTGAGAGAGGAAGGGAGAGAGGGACAGAAAAGTTTCAAAGGGGAAGAAATTATTTGAAGAAAGTATTTCACACAATAATTTACCCTATGGTCAAGACGCTTACACAGGAACCAGGAGCCTGGGATTTCAGCTCCACTTGCTTTATCCTTCAGCTACTTAAAAGTATTTGATTGTCTATTTCCGAGGGGAATGATCCTGGAATTAAATGAGTGATAGAGTGGTACATTAACTAGTCATTGTATTAATGCATAAAATGTCATGACCAAATCCCACCATAACTTTCTACAAGGTCTATTCCTAGGCTGCTGAATCAGGACCACTCTCATTTGCTCATGCCTACTTGTTCTCAGCTCTCCTGGCTTGACCCTTAGCGAATGTCTATACATGAAGAGTATCCTTTTGCTTTATTCACATCTAGGCTGTGGTTGCTTGGTTGTGAAGTGAGACATGATAATTCAAATCCACTCTGAACAAGCAGGGAGATGTAGAAACCCTACATTTTGAAGTGTTTTTAAACAATTGTGCAAGAAGGATTTAACTATCTCTTTTTCTATGTGCTGTGGAATAATTGTTGGAGGTGACTCACTGAAGCTAAATGAGTCCATGTCTTAAGGGAAGGTTCAAGGCTGAGGAAGATTCCATGGTGAGATGTGGCAGATATGCAAGGAAATCTGTTCCATGATAGTCCCTTTGGCAACATAGCCTGCAACCTTAGTTATTGGTAACATCTGGGAAGCTCGGTGTGCTGATCCTAAGAAAGATTGTCGGGGGGGGGTGGAGTGGGGTGAAGACACCATGGCCAGGCTCTGTGCTATCACTGCATGGATGAGAAACTGGATGGTATTGTGGAACTGATAGACTGCATGGCCAGCCCTGACTCTAACTGATAATTAAATCATGTCTGTTGGGTGAACTTTGTTCATTATAATCCCATTATAATGCCAAAACACACCTCCATCCCAAAGGCTACTCACCTCCAAAGTGCAACCACCCCTCACTGAGCCTATATCTTTAAATCAAGGCAAGAAAAATGTATACCAGTCACAATGAAGACACATATGACTAAAGTTACTCAAGCTCCATCTAAGAGTAAGAAAATAGTATAAAATGGCCCAAGGGAAGGAAAACTTGAGGGAACACACCATCACAGACAAGTTGGAAGGACATTGCTGACTTCTGGGATCAGTCAATGGGCTGAAACTCTCTTCCCTCCCAGTAGCTAACTTATTAGGTGAGATTCAAACTCTCAGTCATACCAAGTGCTTCTCTGGGAAACCTGACATTCTCTGTAGAGCTGTTTTATCAGGTAGCACATGTAGTTGGCTGTGTTAGTCATATTCTTGGTATTTGCACTTGCAGACAGTGTATTTATCACTGGCAATCCAAAAGAATTTGCACTTCTGTTGCTTTATAAACTACACCAGTCATTTACTAGACTGAAAGTGTATTGTGCTTTTTGTGAATCCATGATCGTGATTAATGTGACCAGACTTACAGTGCTAAAGTGGGTATCACTCAGAATCTAAGCCACCCCTGGCCCCTCTAATATCTAAGGACAGCTAGAACATAAGGCGGTTTAGATCCTGCCAAATTTCCTTATACTTTAACACAAAAGATGCCTTACCACAAAAGAGTTATCTGATTGTAAACAGGCAACTGGTTTTAAGATGAGTCAGGTAGGCAGAGGTAGCCCTGTGCCTAGCATTTCTTTCTGTATGGCTCCAGGTGGCTGTGCATAAATTGCCCTGTGAGGCTGCCTGAATTTCCCATTCATTCAGGGAATGATGTAGGCACCCTACATGGGCATTCTCCAAGTGCTTCCCATTCATCCGCGCTCACCATAGGTAACCCAGGCTTCCACATTAATTGCTCTGAATCATCCTGCTGATGTTTCACCCAACCCTTCTGCCTGAACCAATGTGAAAATAGCTCATCATTTGAAATATTCACATTTTAACATGTAGCATACAGTGTCCTGTAGCTTAGGATCAGCATTTTTAGTTCAGTGTATTAGGAATGGGAATCAAAGTGATAAACTACCATCAACTCTTATTGCCTGATTGAAAGGTTACTGTTGAAAGAGATGAAGTCTGTGCATAGCATTCTGTTGTGGTTTAACCCAGCAGGCAGCTCAGCACCACACAGCCATGTGTGTACTCCTCTCTGGTAGGATGAGGGAGAGAACAACAACAACAACAAAAAAGGTAAAATCTCATCAGTTGAGATAAAGACACTTTAATAGGACAGAAAAGGAAGGGAAAAGGACTGATGCCTTATCCCTGAGAAGTGGCACCCCCTCCCTCTGTAGGCCAACTCCCCCAGCTGTTATTGCTGAACAAGATGCCACATGCTATGGGACATCCCTTTGGTCAGCCTTGGTCACCTGTTGTCGTGGTTTAACCCGGCCGGCAGCTAAACACCACACAGCTGTTTGCTCCCCCTCCTCCTCCCTCTCTGGGATGGGGGAGAGAAATGGGAAAGTGAAGCCCGTGAGTTGAGATAAAGTCAGTTTAATAAGACAGGAAAATAATAATAACAAAAGTAATAATAACAATAATGATGATAATAGTACTACTAATAATATGTGTACAAAACACGTTATGCACAATGCAATTCCTCACCACCCACTGACCGATGCCCAGCCTAACCCCGAGCAGTCCGGCCCCCCCCCCCGGCTAGCCGCCCCTATATATTGTTTAGCATGACGTCAGATGGTATGGAATACCCCTTTGGCTACTTTGGGTCACCTGTCCTGGGTCTGTCCCCTCCCAGCTCTTACTGCACCCCCAGCCTGCCCATTGGCAGGACAGAGCAAGAAGCTGAGATGTCCTTGGCTTGGTGTAAGCACTGATCTGCAACAATTAAAACATCGGCGTGTTATCAGCACTCTTCTCATCCTAAGCCAAAACATAGCATTCTACCAGCTACTAGGAAGAAAATTAACTCTGTCCTAACTGAAACCAGGACACCTGTCCCGGTTGTGTCCTCTCCCAGAACCTGGTGCACCCCCAGCCTCCTCGCTGGCACAAAAAGCTATGAAGTCCTTGGCTCTCTGTGGCTCTGCAACAACTAAAGCACCGGTGTGTTATCACCACTATTTTCATACCTAAATCCAAAACACAACACAATACCAGCTACTAGGAAGAAAATTAACTCTATTCCAGCCAAAACCAGGACTCATCTATATTTAAACCTCTGTAGGCTTGCAGTAGTTTAAACTAATATTTATCCCCGACTTTAATAGTGTTAAAGGGTTTTGAAATCCACACTAGTGTGAAAAGAGAAATACATGTTTTTTTCAGTCTATTATGTGGATTATGTGCACAGCATTTGTAATATAGACATTATGTCTATATATCTATGATAATAAAATTAGAATTGATGCCTATTTCTCCCCTTCAGTATATTATTATACAAAATTTATACCAAGTAAAAACAATTTTCAGAGACTAAGCAGAGGAAGGAATTTTTGTTCTCTATTTAGCACAAAATTTTATGGCAACAGAAATTTTAATATGGAAGTAATCTAATAGGAAGGTAATAGCCACTGTTTCAGCACAGCTGTTACTATATCATGATGCAAATAACAGTCAAAATGAAAGAGAAAACAACTTTTGTTGTCATGTTTGATGCAAGTTGCTTCCTTTAATAAGTCTCTCACAGCCTAATTTTTCAAAAGCTAGAAATCAAAGTGTTAACAATTTTTTTTTCTGAACCCTTGAAAGAGAAGCAGATGAGATGAGTGAACAGAAATTTCACAGAAACTTAACAGAAGTTGATTTAACAGAAACTTTTGTCTGTAAAAATATTAAACAGCAAAGAAATAGAAACCATGGGTAAAAACTACTACAAAACAAGTATGAGAAGAATGTAATTCCTTAAATATTTCAAATTAGTTATGTACTTTTATTGTTAAGGGATCTGTGTTCAAACTGGTTTTATACTTTTATTATTCACCTTAAACTCCATTCATTGTACAAGAGATATTATTATATCAAGAAAAAATTTCTAGTGATGAGATCAATTTGTAAGAAAAAATCACAAACTTGGAACCCAATTTTCATATTTTCTTCCAGCTTTGCTGCTCAGATTCCCTTCCCTTCCCTTCCCTTCCCTTCCCTTCCCTTCCCTTCCCTTCCCTTCCCTTCCCTTCCCTTCCCTTCCCTTCCCTTCCCTTCCCTTCCCTTCCCTTCCCTTCCCTTCCCTTCCCTTCCCTTCCCTTCCCTTCCCTTCCCTTCCCCTTTCCATTTTTTTTCTCTCTCTTCCTCACTAAACAACTCAAAATAAAATCCAAACCACTGAAACCAAACCCTCCATGTCTTCATTCCAGCAGTAACAAACGCCTGTTCTGAGTAATCTTGTGCATATCTTTTGTTATTGTTCTTTTGTTTTGTTTTGTTCAAATGTAATTTGCCCATAGTGAAATGTTGTACAAGTTAAGGAATTAAAGAGTGTTAGGATGTGGACTTGAACACTCTCAAATAAGATCTCCAAGTTAGAGATACTAAGTAGCAAAAGAGAATAAAATAAAATAAAATAAAAATGGTAGCACCACAAACTAAATATTTTAATTAAAAATAAAAGATAGAGGGAAAGATTTAATACCTCCTGATATACATCTTTACGATTTGAGAAAGAGGCAACAGCTACAGTAACTAGGAAGGAGGTTCACAATGAGGAATAAAAGCTGGTCTAGTACTGTGTAAATAAGGACATTTACTCTGTTTGACCCAAACAGATTAAAGACAAAAACAAAACAAAAATTCAGCTTAACAAAAGGTAATTCCAGCAGTCTAAATAGCAGCTCTTCCCTATGCAGCCCGTTCTGACTAAAATGACTGACATTTTGGAGTAGACAACTTTGACTAGTAAGGTGGGATGAGTGGGTGGGGAAGAGATTGCTTCTCTTGGGGCAATCAAGAAGAAACTGTATAATTGTATTCTCATTTGAATATATTTTTGAATCAGAATGCATTTACACTTTGTAGCAAGTTTCAAAGGAAAGCTTGTCTTTCCTTGCAAGCTTCATGCTTCTTCTCAGTCAAGTCACTTTGTTAGTGTGGAAGGGATTGGAGAGACTTGTCCTTTCTTGAATGTTCCTCATGTTTTTTTCTCCTATATGTATTATTAAGAAGAAAATGCAGTCTCCAAATTGAATGTTGGACACTTTTTTTCCCCACCTTTCCCCAAAATCAGATTCCCCATTCATCATGTGGGACACTGCAACATGATATGCTACACCAAGAACGGATATCTTCCTGGATTTTGCAGTACACTATGTTCCTTCTATTCTTGTTCACCCCTCTGCCGCTATGGCACATGGCCCTGGCTGTAGTAGAAATAACATATGGCTCTGCCCAAGTCTATCTTAAGGCAACTACCACAGATCCCTGCAACAGCCTCCATTGGGCCTATTTCATAGCTGCCTCCTCTGTCTGGGTTTTGCTGCAGAGAAGCAGCTATGTAGATGGCCCTTCCAAAATTACCTGTCAGGCTGAGGAGGTACACTCTACAATTTCTTCTTCATATGAGCTTGCAGCTTACAAGTGCAGAGCTGGGACCTGCCTCAGTCAGAACAGTGGCTTCCTAGTGTACGTGAAAGTTATATGGCCTTCAACCATGCTGACGGAGAAGGCACACATTTAATGTGTAAGTGCCAGGCACAGGTTGAGGGTGGCTGGTGGAGGCCAGTCATTTGGTCTTCAGGATTCATTTGATCTTTGGGAAGATATGTTGAACAGGGAGTAGGGAGAGCTGGGTGCAGGTCACCCAAGCAGTACAGTTCCAGTGCACTGCCATGTCCCTCCGGTTTCTGCTTCTGTGCTCCAGCAGGACTGTGTAGGGCATATCAGGGGCTCCTGGGACCCTCAGGAGCGTTATCATACAGAGACCACAGCAAGACAATATAAATACTCTAGGAGCACTGGTTATAAAGAATTAATCTCTATAGGTCTTATTGACCCAAAAGTAAGATGTGACTATTTTTGTTGGCAGTATCTTTTCTTTTCAACACTGCAGTACCTATAATAACATTTTTAAGCAACATTCACTTATTTTTCCTCATTCAGAGAATGGTACAGATTGGGAGAAAGTCAAAGGATTTACATTTCTCATGCCTGTGCTTCCTTTAGCTTGTGCCCGTATGTATAGGTTTATGTAGAAATGTGCTTCCTAGTTAACACAACACTTGGAGGAGTACAGATGATAGCACAAACGTTAACAAAAAAAGCTCTCTTAACTATGACACATTAGTAAACTTTTCAAAGTGTTATTTCAGCCATACAGTTAATTATATGAAAATAGGATTCTTTGTTAACATCAAATATCAAGTACTGTAACTTGACAGTAACCAGAACATGACTGGGGATTTAACTTCCCCAAACATTATTTCAAAACATGCATTTAAGCTTGCCTGTTCTGTCTCACTTACATACAGATATTAAAAGCTTTGATGAATGCATATGAAAATAAGACTCCTACCAATTTGAAGCACAGGACAATGTCAAACAAAAAGAGATAATGCATTTGGTCTTCCTTAGGAACACCAAGATGAATTAAAAACAGGCTAATGCGATAAAGAGCACAAATGAGAGTTCATCTGTCTCCCACAGATTGATCATGGATAGCACCACGCTGACCGTTCTGCTTGCTGATGACCATGGGCTATCCTCCTGTACCCATAAACAAAAGACAAGCATATTAATTCTTCAAGTTAGATGAGCTGATTGATATACCCTAGTATTAAAGAGCACCAAGCTGCACAGTTTTTATTTATTTATTGTAATGTTTTTCAATTTGAATTTGGGGAAAAAGAAAAAAAAAAAGAGCAAACTACAAAGGAGAAAGTGAGCTACTCACACAACGTGCTTGGCAGGCATTATTCTTTAGCAGCCTCCTCAGACCAGAGTTGTGCAGACCTTCATCTCCAGGCGGATGGAATAGATGTAGGGCAGAGGAGCAGTAGCAACAAAGCTCCAGTGTAGATTCTCCCAAATATTTCCACAGAGTGAGAGTTCAACAGCCCTCTGCAACTGTCTGATCACAGCTGTACATGCACATTAATCCAAACGTGGGAGTAAATACCAGCAAAATTAATCCTTTAATTACTAATGATTTAACTACAAGAGCTACAATTTCTTGTGGCAGTAACCAATCCATTGCTTTGTCATTGATGCTATTCTCTTTCAACATATCAAGCATACTAGAAAATGTTACATTGTCTTTATGTTAGGTTTTTGGTGTTTGCCTACCTAGCTCAGGAAAAAAAAAATAAAATCTGAGGACTTAGCTTCAGAAGCACTTAGCAATAGTGAAAGCTGAAGGAACTCAGACTGATACCTATGGTTTAAACATAAAACCCTTCTGTTTTACTGCATTCATACTTAGCAGAGTGATGTTTTACATTTTTATTTATTTATTTATTTATTTATTTTACAACACGGTCTTCATAGCACAGTTGAAAAAGCAGAAAGAAATGTGGTTATGCTGTGCTCTGTAACAGTGATGCTGCATAAATGGGGAAAATACATTCAGTTATTACAATGTTCTGATATTCATCATTATTGTAGTGATTGTGCTTGTCCTTCGAGAATATTGTGTAGCACTAGTTTGTATAGCAACATTTTGTGTACTACCTCTTGTTCTCTGTGGTAAATATATCACTCTATGGCAGACTGCCACATAGTTGCAAACTGCCCATTGCAGGTCAGAAGAATGAGAAATTTTAACCACAGTAATACGCACACATTGTTAACGCAAAAATAGGCTGTTGCATTTGTGGCCACACAGCTGAGTTAATATAAAGTGGAGATGTTTAGTTTACAAAATATGTAAATAAATAAAAATAAAAACAAAGAAACAAAAACTATAAATCGATCAAACAAATAAAACCCACTGTTCTACATGATTATGTGCCTTCTTTCTGCTTTTGCTCCCAAACTAAATTTATCACTTGTTCTCACCCTTCACAAGCTTAAAAATTTTGCAAGTTAAGAGGAAATTCTTCAAGTAAGGGCAAAATATTTCCTGGATCATGTTCCCTTTTCATAAGCATCACTGACAGCTGTTGCCTTATGTTTATAGGAAACCTAGCCTAGGCTCAGATTTAAGTTTAGATTTGGAAAGATTCCTTTATGATTAGAATAGGTTCGTTTTTAACCTCAAACAAATCAGGAAGATTTAAAACAGTTTTCAGCAGGTGTTGATTTGTTTTATCTGTATTTCAAAAGCTGTGAAATTTGTTATTCATCTTCAATATAATTCTGCAATTTGGCAGAGAAAAAGATATATCTTCTCAGTCTTTATGAGGCTGCAGTTGCTGAGAAACCATCTGAAGAGCAAGGGCTTGCTCATGTTTATGTTTGTGTAAGCAGCAGACCCTTTGAAAAGTATACTTTGTTCTGCATCCAGGTTTCATCGTGGAGGTGAACCAGTTCTTAGCTTATAGGCTGTGATCTCAAATGAACCTAGTATACAGATTGCAAGTGTTTGCAGAACTACAGTGAAAGAAAATGAACTGAATCAAATATCAATGTAGATGCACCTTTCCAGATATTAAGTATTCTTCTTTCTTTTCCAACATCCATCTCTGCTGTTAAGAATTACATAACAACACTTACTTTATTGTATATGCAGTCGTTTTAGATGCGCCTGTAGACACACATGATGCAAAAGTTTGTTCATGTTGCAAAATCTTAATTTTGCAACATGATTAATTTTTTAAAATGCTAAAATTTCACTTTAGCATTTGCAAGAATAATTTTTTTTTATTTTTTTTTTTTTTTCAATTCCTTTAAAAAGAGGATTACAGGAAGGAGAAGTTTCTAGCTATTCCTATAAATTTAGACTTGCCTAATTTCTGAGTTCAGGGGTAATCTTGTTGACATGAATGAAGAATCACAAAGTCTTCTATTCACCTTCTATATCACCTTTCTATTTCTTTCTATTCTATATCTTTTTCTATTTGTATGGCTCATGTTTGGTATGGTAATGTAAAGATGCCTCAAGAGTAATTTTGTATTAAATAAATAAATCCATTTTACTTGTGCTAGAAACAGATATATAGAGATAAAACAAAACAAAGCAAAACAAAAAAACTTTTGAGCTCCAAGATTTATCCTTTTGATGTTTTGTTTTTTTTTTTTTTTTTGCAGACACTGATTCATTTTTTATCCAGACTATCATTTCTCCATCATTAATGACAGTAGACAAAAGTGAGGGTCTTTTTCTTTGTTACTTTTCCCATAGGTTCTTAGCTATAAAGACAGTTTGATTTATTGATTATAACAAAGTGTTCACTCTTTCTAAACCTAAGTTTTTTTTTGACATACACTATGCATAAATTATGAGTAAGTTGACTTCAAAAAGAACTATGTCTTAATCAGTGAGTTTAAATCTATGCTAAGATCTTTATAACAATTATTCAAAAAAAATATTTTATTTGAATTCTACAATAACCTCCAAACCTTTTCTAAACACTGACGATTTTTTTGTGCTTTGCAAATCAGTGCTTATTGATGTGATCAATACTGAGTCTTATTCTGTTGTCATTGATTCTTGCTACTTTATTGATGCCATCAAGTTACACCAGTGTCATATACCATTCTGTTGTTATATATGTTATAATATAAATATAATAAAAATATACATATTTGTATTTATATAAATATATTATATATATATAAATATATATATATATATATTACATTGAGTCCTTGAAATTTTATTGTGGTTTTCTCTAGAGTAACTGAATGGCAAAAAAAAAAAAAAACAAAAAAAAAAAAAAAAAAAACAAAAAAAAAAACACTCAGGAGGAATTGCAGGTTCTATAGCATTTTACCCCTAGTATTAAAATGTTTCCCCAATGTGTCAAAAGAATGATAAAAAATATACTGTCAGACATTATTTCTCTCTAACCATGTACTACAGCAATACAATGCTCCTGGGCTTACATTACTGTTCTTTCTGTGTGCACTTGCAAGTAGAGTGGGAGGTCAGAGACTGAAGTCCAAGCACTTTCATCCATGTAGGAAGTACAAATTAGACAACAATACTGCACATACAAACTGGAATCCAGTTTATTCAGTGTTAAAATATATAACCTTCTTGTCCTACAGCAACTAGATCATATGATGGCAAAAGCTTTTAAAAATTCTAGTTTCAGTATTCTTCCAGCAAGGGTTATGATGATGTCACAGCTGTGGGAGGTAATACTGTAACCATACAACCATCATTTACTAAAAGCCAGGAAAATTATAATAGTGATTTTCTTGTGCTGTTCACTAATGATCTATAATGGCACAGTTTTCAAACACATGTCTTGGATCCATTGCAAGCAATTCTGTGCCTTCAAGCAGCAGAGATTTTGCCACAGTGGGTAAATAAAACATTCCGGATTTCCTTATCTCGCTGTATTTCAGAGAATCTTAACAATTTGCTATATAATGACTTAGGATTGTAGATTTTTTGCCCTTCAAATTTCACTGACAGCTCAGTAGCACAGAATAGTAGTTCAAGTATAGTTACCTTGTTTATTTTGAAGTATTAAAACACTACCGAATGAATCAACAAACTCTGCAGAGTGCTTTCTCCTTTTCCAAGTGTGTGATAGTGACACATATAGAGGTTCACAGGGGTGTCTGCAAGTCATCACACAGTCCCACAAATTTCAATCTGACATAAATAAGGATAAGTTTCTTATGCCTGTTTGCATGGTTAGTTTCAGAAAAAAATCTAGTTTGCTCTTCTCATAATCTGAGCTAATTGGATGGGAGCAAGCACTGCTCTAGACAATGTTTAAATTTATTTACAGAGAATGTTGATTCAGCTTAGAAAGACTAGTTCCTCAGCAGACATTTTCAGTTCAGCCCAATATCATGTCAAAATAGATAAATGGCTTTGGCTTCATAGCTGTTACACATCGAGCCATGTTGCAGTCTCTCTTTGTGGCCTATCACTGAGTACATACAAACATCCCTGGTTTGAAAATAGCTTTTCATGACTCTAAGATTTTACCTTTAAATACTGTCATACTTCTACATGCATATCTTTGCCTAATAACTTTGAAAAGATACTTGGTCCATCCTGTGTCAGACAATGGATTTTCCCCAGATGTCACAGCTAAGGCATCGACTAAATAATGTAAAAGTGGTGCTTCATGCAGTGACTGCATTCATGTTTTGTGATGCCTGTTGTAGAAGACACTTAGGACCTCTTACAGATGTTTTTCTGTCACTATTTAAATAATTATAACCTTTCAAAATCATTCTAACCTCTGGCTTCCCTTCCCTCAGGAATCATGGCTAAGATAAAATGGGGGAGTTAAAAAGTGCAACTTTCCCAAAGCAATTGTGATTTGATTTTCACTGAGCTATGAAATTTTTGCTCTGGTTTTATCATAGCTAGTAAAGCAATTATTATGAGAACATGAAAGTATTCTCCAGCATCATGAATATCAATTTTAGTTTCCTATTTCTTGTGATTAAGTAAATCATTTGGAAGTTGAGATTCCAGAAAAATAATTAGGAGCTGTCATCATGATTTCCAGGCTTTGAACATCAGAGGATATCTGGTAATGACACCTTCTGGGAATTTCTTGTGGTCTGGTGCTGCTGGTAAGAAATCATTTCTGGGGAACTTTGCTTCTGCTTTTTGTAGCAAACAACTTTTATTGGCTGATTCCTGTTTAGGGAGTGTCTACACCCAGTGTCCTCAGCTGACAGCTGATAAGGGAAAATTGAGTACCAAGGTGGTGGGTGGGTAGGAGCTCTAGATTTGATAAGAAGGAGCACAAAATAAGTAGGGGTTTGCTAGTGGTTGTTACAGTTAGAATTATAACTAGGTGGTTAAGGGATGAGAAGAGGATTAAAAAAAAAAAAAAAAAAAAAAAAAAGCCTGGAAACTTTATTTAGAACACTGTGGGATTTCCTGGGATAGTGCAGCGATGGTGCTGATACACCATATGGCTTGGTTGCTAGCATCAACCAGAGGTATCATATTATTGCTCCGGGTGCCTACTCCTAGTGGAGTCCCAGAGGAAAGCTGTGGAGAGTGCCTGGCACCCTTGCCCAATAGAGCTGAGGGTGATGGCAGCCTCATCCATGGAGGTGTGCTCTGGATGAGTCACCAGGTGAAAAACTTGTAGAAAAAGTGAGCAGACCGTGCCATCGGGGAGGGTGGAAAGGAGACTGACACTGTCTGCAGAGGCAAGGTCTCAAACTGTGTGATATAAAGAAGGAAAAGCAGCTACAAGTTTTTCTCAAGGGAGCAATGAATGGAGGCTCCCAAGAGAGGAGATCCTGGAAAACTGTGGTTTACAGCGACACAAAGAAAATTATTTTTCTGTCTGCAGATCCGCCGCTACAAAATAAGAATAACATTCTGGGAATAAATGAGGAGAAATTGTTGGAAGAGGCATCAAAGCCAGATGAGCCTGAACACTGTATTTTCACCAAGAGGACAAGGAGTGTGTTGGAGGCTTCCTTCTGTAGAAGAAGCTACTGATGTTTCAGTTGGCTTGCTGCATTCTGTGGCTCAAATATAAGGTGCTTTGGAGCCACTACTAAGGGCTTATGCAGCATTTGGGTTAAGATTACTTGCTGCTTCCTGTGTGGGCAACTGGGCAGCATCAAGACCGCAGAGCTCTGGAGGTAAGGGTTGCAGGCTTTGGTTTACCTGGTATTCTCCTTGATCATCCTGGTGAAAGTGAAGGGCACAAGTAGGTGCATCCTCGAGGTTATCACCTTGCTGCTAAGCTATCACTGTAGACAAGGCTTTGGCTTGTATGGTTACGGGACACTCAGTAATGAGACTACTGTCAAATAGATCACATTCTCACTCAGAGCAACACATGACTATCTATACCATTGTTTGCAAACCTCATGAGGAAGGCTTTAAATTGGGTTGTTTGGAGCAATAGTTACAGAAACTTGAAAGAAGAGTTGCCTTCCTTGAAGGCAAGGAAGAAAGTGAGGAAGTGTCTGGGGATTAGCATGCTTACAGAGGCACCTACACTTCCCCCTTTGAAAACAGCAAAACTGTGTGTCTGTTTCAAATGCCAGCACCCAAATATATGCAGCATGGGAAGGAAACAGGAGGAATTAGGAGTTCATGAGCAGCTGCACAGCATGATTTCATTGGGATGCCGTGGGAGGTTGCCCTGAATATCAAAAGGGGCTAGGAAAACTTTGATCTTAAAGGACAATATCCTCAAAGCACAAGAACGAACTGTTCTCCTGTTCAGTTTGTGCAGGTGTGGCAAAAGGCCAATATGAATGAATAAGGAACTTCTGACTGAGCTCAAATCAGAAAGAAACAACACAGAAAGTAGAAGTAGGGATGGATTTCCCTGCAATGTGTGGAGATGGAGACACAGCACAGGTTTATTTTTATATTTCAATAAGAAAGGCCTTACAAGAAATAGCATAGGAAAATAGTTGTTTTAATAAGATATAATAAAAAGAGAAATATAGATAGTGACTACCTCTTGTGTCCCTTCAGATGCTGGGAACTCTGAGTTCATGCAGAATTGCATGGACCCTGGATTTTTTTTGTTTTCTTTACATGACATGCTGAGCAGATACTGTCCTTGGAGAAATGTTTGCCTTTCTTATTCCTTTGAGCTACTATGTATTTTCTTACAAGAAGGCATCTCAATTCCTGAAGGTTGCTCACATGAGAACTTCTCCTGCACAAGAACATCTTGCTGCACCTTTAGGTAAAGGCACGGCCGCACAGGCAATGTGTAATCACTGCTATTAAGGAGGAGCTGCCTGCAGATTCCTCTGTTACAATGAACTAGCTGAGTTTATGCTGTGGCTAAGAGATTTGTCCATCACAATACTGCCTGGTGGCCAATCTTTATCTGCAGCACAGCACGTGCCTGGGCCTACTTAGGTTAACTGCTGCGTGGATCACTTATTTGTGGGTGTACAATGGTCTCCTGGTCATGATCATCATATTCCATCCCTTGATACATATAAAGTTTACCTTTGTTAAAAGTATTACACAGTACCGATAGTATTACTTATCTATTCAGCTAATAGGAAGTTTCATGACAGGTTGGGATATCTCAGTCACATAGCATCCATTAGTGTGTAGCACAGGCCAGCATGGGGCACTCCACCAGGTTCATATACCACATAGCTTCTCATGCTAAGTTAAGGGTTTCTCAAGCCCTAAGAAGGATGCTCAGTAGAGGTAGACATGTCCTGTTCAGGAGGATCAAACTCCTCAAATACAAGGACTTCTGCAAGGCTCCCAGTACAGACCATCTGGACAATTATGGAGTTGGAGAACAGAAGATACAAGCAGAGTGTGAGAGAAGCCCATTTCTGTCTGAAGAAGAGAAATCTGAAGGGAGAACTTATTGCTAGCTACAGCTACCTAATGGGAGTAAATAGAGAGGGTAAAACCAGACTCCTCCTCTCAAAGGTTCGTGGTAATAGTACAAAAGGTAATAGACTGAGGTTTCCATAAAGGAAATTTTGATTTGACAGCTTGGATTTTTTATTTATTTATTTATTTATTTATTTATTTATTTATTTATTTATTTTAAGATACACTCTAACAGGTTGTCCAGAAACTCTGGGAAATCTCCATCTTTAGAAACATTCGAACTTTAACTGAACAAATCCTTGGTAACCGAATTTAATTGAGTCTCCTATGACCACAAATTTCATTAAATGACCTCCAAAAGTCCATTCCAACTTCCTTTCTGGAAGCTAACATCCCCTTATTCGAGACATATTGTACCTTGGAGAGAGAGAGAAAAGTTTTGTGTGAAGGTCAAGCTCAAGGTCATATTGTACCTTGGAGAAGGAGCGACAAAGGTTTTGAGTGAAGGTCAAACTCTTGTTTAAAATCCTGGCACTACTGAAATCAATGGAATTCACCCAAATGAATGTGCACATCATCATAGCCTATAATGTTGATGCTCTGTGGCTGATTACAGCTCACTAATTTTAACTCAAAATTGTTCAGTGCTGCTCTTTGCACTGGTTACATATCTGTTACAGATTGCTGCACTGTCATTTCAGAGCATGATTAAAGTTCATTACTGTCAGAATTAACACAGAAAAAAGTGAACAACAGTTTGTTAACATTGTCTGTCCTTGTTATAAATTTTATTGGAAATCTAAATCTCTGGTGTTTACTGTTGGCCTGCATGAGGAAGAAGATTATTCTTTGCCTTGGTACAACTGCTGAGGATAGCAGCATCCTCCAGTATATATCAGGGTTATGTTTCTGCCCTTTCTGTAAAACAGCTACAATCCCAATATTTCTTGGTGATTCCTCACTGATTCTAAAGGAGGAAATATCTTCCCTCCTCCGTTTCCCTTGCTGAAAATGAGAAAGTTCAATCAGCAACAATACTAGGTGCATGAAGGAATACTATGTTGCTTTCAGAGGATGTCTTGTTTTTTGGAGGCTATACTTTTACAATGCAAAGCATGCAAAGAGCTTCATTTTATACTTTCTAATAGAGTTCAACTTCTTGTATTTACAAGAGAATAGGCACTAGTCCCATGGATTTTGATGAATCAATATTAATCATTGCTTTTCTTTGTATCTGACTAACAGAGAAAGGTATGAAATGGTCTAGGACTCACTGTGGGGTGGGCTATTATTTCTGTAGCTAGTAGGACTGAACATGATTCCCACTGTGGGCGTGGGCTCCAAAATGTGGCAGCTCTTATTTCCATCTAAACACCTTCTCACTTCAGCAATTTTGTCACAGAGATCTTGAGCATGTTCAGTAGATCTTTTATGTGTTTATCTCACCCTCTGAGATCTGACAGGAAGATAAGAAATGCAACTTATTAAGATGAGAGAAACTCCTTTCCCCAAACTCACCAGTGAGGAGACAGTGTTAGAAAATTAAAAACTTATATTAATTAACGAGTTATTGTGTGAAAGTAGGTTACGACCAAATCCTGTGAAATTTGTAGTCTAAGATTACTGTAAAAATATACTCCAGATATATATGACTATATGTAGAAAACATCTGCTTTGTGAATACAGCAGAGCTAGAGCAAAAAGTAGTTGCAACACAATTAAACTGCTTCTAAAGAAACCTTTAAGCAGATCTGTGTTAGATGATGGCTAAATGGGAATTAAGGAAACCTATGCTTATGTTTCAGACCCAGAAATCGATGTTCAGATCCATTCTCCTGAGTCCTGTAATGACCAGGTGTTCTTCCAACAACAATTGAAAGGTACTGAGTATCTTGACAAGACATTAATCAAGGTCATGTCCTGCTAAAGCTATTCAAGTCTGTGCTGGAGAACCAGTCTCTGATCTTTGTAAAACAGCCCAAAGCTCTGGCATTCAATTATCATTTTTCAGTTTCATCTATGGTTATATATAGGCTTGTACCGTGATGAAGCAGACCAATATTTCACTACGGTTAGGCTTCATTTGCCTTGAGTTGTTTTGACAAGTTAAGCAGAAATCCATAACTAACTGTTTTTTCAAGATCATAACTTACTCTAAAGTCACAATTTTGTAAAGGACACAAAAAGGGGCAAAATAAATCTCTTAATACAAGGTGGTTAACGGGTGAGAGGACATAGTGCTCAACTCCCTAGCATGCTAATGTTCCAAACCACTATTCTGTTTGGTACTATATCAGCTGTAATCAAGTTATAGATTACAATATTAAAATAATTATTAACTTATTACAATATGAGAAAAAAATCTAAAATTGCATTGCTGCCCTTTGTGAAGTTTGTTCTCATAAAGATTAGGCATTCAGGGAATGCCTAGGGATTTGTGACAGCCACTGGAAGTACCTTTTTGGTAGGAATTGGCATAGAATCATAGAAAAGTCCAGGTTGGAAGCAACCTTGAAAGATCATCTGGTCCAACTTTTAAAGTTTCCTACCTATAGCTTCTATTTATTTATTTATTTATTTATTTATTTATTTATTTATTTTAGACTGGTACTTGCAAAAGAACAACAATAGCCAATGTTTCTTTGCTAGTATAAAATCAAGATTTTTCACTAAATCTCTTTCCCTGTGAGAAAGTGCTAAGCTATTTTTTTCTTTTCATATCAATTCATCTTCCAATATCTACCTTATTTGTATTAGAGAAGCAACTTAAATGAGGCTAGTGCAGAGAGATCAGAAAAAGGCAGTTCTGCCAAGGCCAACAGAGTTAGTTCAGCAAAGTATTTGTCAGAAATAGATAAAATAGGTGTTACTTGAAAAAGAAAAGAGACCTCTGGAAACATAAGTGCAAGTTTGGAATGAAAGAGGAGAAATTTGCAATAGCATTGTTAGCTAGTGAATGGCTAATATACTCCTTTCTTAGAACAAAGTAACAAGGGTGACAATATTTTTAGGTTAAATACACAAATACAAAGGTAAGAGATAGAAGATTATATTATAATCTGGTATTACATGGTACATTTTAAACAGCAACATTTTAAATTTAAAAATTTACTGGACTCAACAAATTGTTTACTCAGGCAGATGGGCTACTGTCATTCAAGCTGTTCTAAATGATAAGTAAAACACTAAATAAAATAAATTATAAGTAACCTTATAGTGAAATAGGCAGTATAAGATTAAAAGTGGCTGTACACAAAAGAGAAAAAAAAAAAAAAAAACAATCTTGAGGCATATATTAAGGTAAAAGATATTCGGGATGATTAATTTTATTTATTAAAAAAAAAAAAGAGAGAGAGACTAATTTTTGAAATACACTAATTTTTACAATAATCAAACAAAAAAAAACAATGATAATCAGTAGAATGAACAAATCAGAATATAGAAGACAAAGATGTACAGCAATGTAGGACAGCAAAACATAACAACAACAAAAAATACAAACAAGCAAAACTAAAACACCAAAAAACAGGTCAGTGACACATATATGACACACATATGCCATTTGATATAAAGCCATTATATCAAAACCAGTAGTCAGTTCAAGGTTTTTTTTGTTTGTTTGTTTGTTTTTTCTTCAAAATCTATGGTTACATTTCTTTAAGCTTTTGCCAAGTAAATTAAAGCTGCCAGTCAACATGGGGGTAAAACTCCATTTCATTCAATCATGATGAAATCGAAGTTGTCATCTTTCAGTTCAACCTGAAGTTCAGCCTTTGAAATTTTATAAGTTGAAGTAACTTTAGAGACAAGCAATAAGAATGGCTAGAGAACATAATAATCAAAGTATTTGTAAGTGACTTCATGAGAAATACTAAAGCTTTCATTTATCAAAGACCTTCCAACCTTAATGATTCTATGATTCTATACTTACTTTTAAACATTGTGTACACAGAAAGTGTTGATATCCCAGAACACAAAGATGTAATTCTTTGCTGGGTATGTTAGGACATATACTTTTAATACCTGTCTGGGGATGATGGAAGAATATACAATGGAGCCAATATCATTTTGGTGATATTGATATCTACAAGAGAGGAAATAATTTAGGACAGTGTAAAGGGTCAACAGGTAGTAATATTCTAAAGGAGCTTTAAAATATGTTACACCAGGATTTCTCTTGCATTACCTGTTACTGTTACACCAGATCATCCTTCATTCTTCTTCAGTGACGACTGAGTTTTCAAGTCCATTGGTATAAAGCAATAAACAAATATCTAAGGATGCATCTAAAATAATTGATGATTTTTTAATAAACTGACTAAATACATATTTATATACATGCTAACTATCTTATAACAAACAAATGTAACTGGTTGTTGATCTGCTGTTAATCAGCCATTCAAGGGATTTTGAGTGTTCCTTAATTTTTATTTTTAACATCAGCATTGTACAGTATTTAGAGAGTACGAGAAATAAAGTGGTGTGGTGGTTTTACCCAGCTGGGCAGATGACCTTCACCACAACCCTTCGCTCACTCCCCTTGCTTAAAGGAAAATGGGGAGAACATATGATGAAAAGGGCTCAAGGGTGGACATAAGGACAGGGAGATCACACAACAATTATTGTGATGGGCAAAACAGACTCAGCATAGTGAGATTAGAGAAATTTATTGCCCATTAATAACAGGATAGAGAAGAAATAAAGGAAAGAAACCAAAAATGCCTTCCCCCCCATCCACCCTTTTTCATCCGTCAAGAGCAAACTCCTCCAGCACGGGTCCCCCACGGGTGGCAGCTCCCCCCAGACCTCCTGCTCCTGCATGGGCTTCTCTCCATGGGCTGCAGCTCTGGCCTGGGGCCAAATCCTGAGGGGGCTCTCCATGGGCCGCAGCCTCCTCCAGGCAACATCCACCTGTTCCACCAGGGGCTCCTCCATGAGTTGCAGCATGGAGATCTGCTCCATGTGGGACCCATGGGCTGCAAGGGGACAGCCTGTTGCACCAGAAGCCTCTCCACAGGCTGCAGGGGAACTGCTGCTGCATGCCTGGAGCACCTCCTGCCCTACTTCTGCACTGACCTTGGGGTCTGCAGAGCTGTTTCTCACTCCTCTCTTTCCCTGCTGCTGTTGTGCAGCAGTTTTTTTCCTTGTCTTAAATATGCTCTCACAGAGGTGCAAACAATATTGCTTATTGGCTCAGCCCTGGTCAGCTGCGGGGCCCGTACCGTACATGGGGGATCTTCTGGATTCTTCTCATAGAGACCAAGCCTATGGCCCCCTGCTACCAAAACCTTGCCACATAAACCCAATACAAGTGGAAAGTAAACAGCTCGCACAAAGAAACTAGGTGGTTTTCATTGATCTGTTTTACTAAACATAATTTTTTTTAGGGCTGCTGAGAAAGTTCTTAGATTTTCTTTAGCAAGCATATCTGGTTAGCTGTACTAAATTAAAGGTGGAGTTTGAGATCTGGAGAGAATTCAAAGTAGGCTCAGTAGCCAAACTATGAAGAGAATTTAGGTTAAGTCTGTTTTTGGCGTTACACACTCTCTTACAGCTATAAAGGTCTTAACAAGGCTATTGGTCAGCTCATTGCATAGGCACAGCTTTTGTCTGGATTTTTTTTTTATTTTTTTTTTTTTTATAAGGAGCATTCATATAGCTTAACTTGTCAGCCAAGGCTTGAATGGATATGCTCCTTCTAAAATACAGGAGAATGCCTTGAATAGTATTTCCTGAAGAAAGCATTTTTACTGATTTAGAGGTTGCACTAGAGCTAAACATAGTGTTAGCTTGCCAGCTTTGCCAGATGAGTACATGGAGGAAAGGTGTTTTAAATTCTTCCTTTTCTTTTTTCAGTTTTCAGATCTTAAAAAAAAAAAAAAAACTCTGAACAGGTATTTTATCCACTCAGGGTCTTAATCTTCTCTTCAAAGCTTTTCTTTCAAAACTTATGGGCGGCTGGAGGGCTAAACTTGTGTCTGTGTGACTAAGACTAGTTTTATATTTTTGCTTTTTGAAAGGATGTAAGGTATGTGGTGTGTAATACTGGAATAGACCATGTATCAGGGACTAAAACTCAGAACTTTCTGTGAAGCCAGGTGACAGTCCACACCTGCAAGGCTGTCATTCCATCTTTTTGGTCTCTTATTCAAATTGTTTTAAGAAGTGTAAGGAATCCCACAAAAAAACAAAACAAAACAAAACAAAACAAAAAAAACTTGCAGCTATAGGACTCTCAGGGAACTCTCAGGGAAGTCTGGTGTATGATTCATGCCCCCAGATCACATGATGTCCCTACAAAATGGAGTCTCCTCTCTCAGATGACTGAATAATAGAAGTGCAGAACAGCACCACTTCCTCTGAGCATTTTAAGAGAAAATCACAGCCAGCATTTTGTTGACTCTAATGATGTATTAAATCTCTCATTCAATATACATTGAGGAACTAAAGTTTCCTGGTCCTGATGGAGTTTAGACTTAAGATAGGCCCCAAGCCAGCCAACCTAGTCAAGCTGACACACTTCTGTGGTCACACCGCAAACAGGCAGATCTAGGTGCCAAAGAGATATTACTGTCTTGAAGGCAAAACTACGACAATATAATCCCTAATTAGAAAGTTGCATAAGCAATGAGTTTTGAAAGCTTGAACTCTTTAGGTTGCAAAAAGAGTCCTGACTTTCTGATGGTTTGAAGTGGGTAATGATAAGATTCTTGCTGTTTGATTAAGTTGATTTGAAAGACTTTGCAGCTGTCTGCTATTTAATGGTCCTGCATAATCCTGAAAGACTGTACTTCAAATAATATGTGTTTGCAACACAAATCTTTGTCAATGGGTGAAATTGCAAAGAGCTTTCAGATGTCGCCTGGCCTAAACTCTAGGCCATTTATTACTGCTGGATAGTAGCTATGGCTCATGCCCATGACGTTTTCAGCCCAGTTAGAGAGACACTAATATTAATTCACCCACTGTCAATGCTGAATGATGGATGAGATGAAATCCTTTGAAGTTCAAAGTCTTCTGGGCCTGATCCTACAGAATACATTACATGCGTTTTTGTAAGCCTACAGGAAGAGGCACTAACTTCAGTAGCAAGAGATACATTTTTCTAAATTAAATTCCTACTCAAGTTAGTTTCCTAAAATGCTCCTTATCCTTTGTGATTAAGGAAAAACTCCATCATGTAAAGGATATACTCATACCATAACCATGTACTGACTTGTTTAGACACCAAAACATAAAAACAACAGCCCAAAGGACATGCCATGCAGTGTTGCTTATTAATTTTGTGTGATGTCCCATAAAGACCCACAGTAGTGCAATATTCTGTTATGTCCAAAGATCTCCAAGTAGTGAAGAAATACACTAATCCCCACAATAACCCACAAGACACACCTTGCAGTTAGGAAAACAAAAACAAAAGTTAAATAAACCATCTGACTTTATATAGCAATTGAAATGCTGATACAGAAATCATATCCTTAATTCCTATAGCTAATGCTCTTAAGACAGCCTCTGCTTTTACTGTAATGCTCCTGTAGACTTCAACTTTTTTTTTTTTTTTATTATAATTCCTCTTTTTCATTGTACCTGAGTATTTTAGAAATTAAATTTGATGTCAGTATCAATTTTGCAGCTGTCGAGCAGTATTATTTGGGCCAGTCAATTTTGATTCAGTTACATATTTTTATTCTGAAAATTAATGGAGGACAAGTATATTTTAAAAAGAAAAAAAAAAAAAAAAAAAGAGGCTTATTTTGCCTCTAGGCCATTTCCAAATTGGGTCATTTTAAGAATCAGCTCTGGTTCTGAGCCAGAGGAATTCCTGAGAGGAAAGAGAGACTCTGGTACACAGTTACACCCCTTCAGTGATTAATATCTCAGGTTTATGGAAGTGTGATTTCAATTTTCCCTTTAAAATGCGGATCAAGCAATTTTGCCAACACCTATTCTTCTCTGTCAAACATTTCACTTACTCTCAGCTTTGCAGACAGCTTCTGAGCTCTTTCTATTGCCTGGTTTCTGTGACTGTATGTGCTTTTGATCATCAGAGTCTGGATTTTCTTCAGCACATTGCCTAGAAGCTTTAGCCGATATATAGTAGTCTCTACTGCAAATATGGGGAACCAGGACCATAAAATGCAGTAGGAATCTGACATTTTGGCTTATTCTCATCTGCTGATACCAATAGTGTCTGCCCTGATATCATAAATGCAGCAAGACATAAAAAAGACGTAAAAAATGACTCAAGACAATTAAATGAAAGTAAAAGCATAATAAGGGTTGCAAAGGGAAGAAAGTACAAAGAACTGACTATTCTCTGGAACCCCTTTTTTTTTTTTTTTAAATAAATAAATAAATGCTGTCAACAGTGAAAATGACCAGCCTGGCTTTCCTTTAACAAGTGAGAATTGCTTACTGTGCTAGGGAACAGAAAAGAGAGTTCAAATTGAGGTTGTTGTATTACTGACAATATTTGGAATATTACTCTGATAAGAGAAAGGGAATTTGAAGACCTTAAGAATTGGCATGGCGGGGAGAAAGAGAGATAGGTAGGACAATTTGTCCTATTGACTGGCATCTGGGAAATGGCAGAAACAGAATCACAGCAGGATTTTCTTTCTCTGAAAGCAGAACAGAATAAAAGCAATTTGATCTTTGAGTGTGAATAGCTGGAAGAAGAGTATACAAAAGAACATATGCTCTTAGAAAGCACTTGACAAAATAAACTTGCACTTGTCTAAAGAAATACCTGTGTAGCCAATAGACTGCACGTAGCTTGGCATTGGAAAGACATTGGATTTCATAGAACAACTGAGGTTGGAAGGGACCTTGAGAGGTTATCTCATCAACACCCCCATTTAAGCAGAGAAACCGAGGGTTGGACACCCAATACCAGTTGCCAACTGGGAAAATTCAGTTAACAAAAGTAGTAAGTTAATGCACTGGATCCCATAACCAGGGCTGTTTTTTTTGTTTTGTTTTGTTTGTTTGTTTGTTTGTTTAATAGCAATTTAGTGATAAACAGGCAAAGTTTGAAAACAAATGTTGTGGTTTGGCCCCAGCAGGCAGCTCAGTGCCACACAGCTGCTTGTTCACCCTCCCCAGGTGGGATAGGGGAGAGAATCAGAAAGGTAAAGTGTGAGAATGCATGGTGTGAGACAAAGACAGTTCACTAGGTAAAGGAAAAGCCATGCACACAACCAAAACAAATGAAGGAATTCATTAGTTACTTCCTGTCAACAGGCAGGTGTTCAGCTACTTCCAGGAAAGTAGGGCTCATCAAATGTAACAGTTACTTGGGAAGAAAAACACCATCACTCCAAATGCTCCCCCAATCTTTTATTGCTGAGCATGATATCACATAGTGTGGGACATCCCTTTGGCCAGCTTGGGTCAGCTGTCCTGACTGTGTCCCCTCCCAGCTCCTGTGCACGCCCAGCCTTCTCACTGGCAGGGCAGCACGAGGAGCTGGAAAGTCCTTGGCTCTGTGTGAGCTCTGTGCAACAACTGAAACATCAGTGTGTTATCACCACTATTTTCCTTCAAAATCCAAAACAGCATTATACCAGCCTCACTGAAGAAAATTAACTGTAACTCAGCCAAAAACAGGACAACAAGAGTAATCCTACATAAATGAGCAGAGTATATAGATCTATATATATATATAGATATATATATATATAGTATATAGATATATCACTGATGATTTTTCCAACTGAAGGAAATGTATTTGATTTATTTCAGGAGCAGAGTTCAGACAGCCTGAACCCCTTCATAGGTTGCCATTCACCAAAATGAGCTTAAATGAGTAAGGTGATTTCCTTCAAATCTTATTTTTCTCATGGACTTTTGGTTCCAGTCTCAACACCCATCAGTGATTAAGTCTTTTTTCAATGTTTGTGAAGTTTATCTGTTAAATGTGAGAGGAATTAAGTTAAACCATTTTGGTTCTGATGACAATCCAGGAGTATTGAATATCATCAAAATGTGATTAGCTTGTTGGTTATAATTTAATTGCTTACATTTTAACTCTTCTTTCTTGGGAAAACACCCAAATTTAAAAATTTGCAGGTCATAAAATATGATGTAAACAGCAATGGAAAATAGTCATCAGGTTAAATCATTGCTATCATAATCTCTTTTTCTTATTTCAGTTTTTGTTGAATACTGAAAAATAATATACATTTAATAATATTTATTTATACTTTAAAAATATATTTATTTAAATGAATAAATACACATAAATATATGTTGTTTGAGAATATTGGTTTATATCCATTTCAATCCAGGAAACTTTTTAAAATTCACTTTAAGTGGGACTTAAACTGTTTAGATCATCATCATTTATCTGCATAATTAAAAAATTCAACAAAAATATTTTCTTCTGCTATAGAATAACAAAATAACTGCTGAAACATGCCCTAAACTTTGAGCATATAGATAGATCTTTTTAATAAGTAACCTTTACTCGTTTGTAGGGCTGAGCTGGAAGAAAATTAAAAGGCAGAAAGCAGAATTGATTGAAAAATCACTCGTGCACACATTTAGTCGCATAGCATAAAGAACCCCTCCCCTTTTCTGATACCCTATTTTGCTAAGGCCTAGCTGCAGCTGAGACAAGCTACAGAATAGCAATTGTTCATATCTCATTGAAGCAGTACTTCCAAGTCTTCAAGAAACTGCATGTAACATATTTAACTTTTCTCCCTGTTGTTTCCTTCATCTGTAGATTGTCATGTCCAATAAATGTTTAGATGAGTCCTACATTTTTAACTGTGTGCAGAACGTGAGGATACTGACCTTAGCTTATGCTTTTAACTTTCTTGAAAGGTCACTTCAGTAACTCACACAGCTTATTGGAAGTAGGTCATCACAGGAACTTGTTAGATTTTAAGTAAAAAACATTTCCTGGGAAGTACTATGAAGTGATATGTTATGCTAGGAGGGGAAAGATAGTGCTTGAAAGAGCATTCTAATGTGTTATATTGAAGTGCACTTGGTAGCTGTATATGATAAGTCAGTATCCATACAGACTTCTCATCTGTTGCAGTATTTTAAACAAAAAGAAGTTCATATCCACTGTGTGTACTTTTACAAACACAATAACTGAAAATAATATAACTGAAAATAATATAACTGAAGCAGTTATTTCTTTATGAAAAAAGGTTTTTAATGTCTCTATTTTGATTAGGGTGTCCTATGGTCTTTAAATTAGAGGCTGGTTATTACACACCCCAGTATACCAGAGAATAATTTAAAATGACTGTAACACATTTGTAAACAATCATGGTGATACCTTATCTTTGTTGCTAAATCCTAGATTCAAAGTCACTAAAGTCTGTGTTTAGACTGCAGTCCAATTCTTTCAGGAATTTTAATATTAGAGATTGTTTTCAGGGTGCATCATGACATCCCATCTAACAACAGTTGCTACAATTATATTTTTGTTTCTTTGTATAATCCCAGCTTTGCACAAATTCTCATAAACAGGAAAACAAGATAGATCAATTTTGGTACAAAGTTCTATAAAAGACTGAAAGGCAGAAAAATAAATAAATAAATAAATAAATAAACCCATGAAAAACTACTGTCTTCTGCAGTTTTATATTAGGCTGAATTTCTCATTCAATTTAATTTAAGTAATTAACCTATTCACAAATCATGAGTCTATGAGGAAGCCCATATTTATTTGTTTATGATAATCACTCTCCTAATTCTTTTATTATTTTCTTCCCTTCTCCCACTCTTCTGTGATAAGATATGAAAAAATGTACAATATATATTAAATGCTAAAACAAAGATTTGGATTTCATTCTGAATACTCTCCAACCATCCTAAATTTGTCAGGAAAAGGAGTTTGAAATTCCTGAGCAGAATATATAGATATATATGATATATCTATAATGATATATATCTATATGGTATCAGAGTATCTGATACCAGCCAAAGCTGAATACAGAATGCATCCATGATTGTTTTTATGTGTAAATTTTTTGCTGAGAGGAAAATCTCCTTGTTATTCCATATGTGAATTATCTTATGGTATCTAATTTCTGGTATTAATCACCAGAAAATATATTAGTTACTACTGCAAATAGGGTTGTTTATAAATTTCTATCCTAATCCCTATTCTAGTCACATTTGTCAAACTTCAGCTTTAATTTCTGCATTTGAAGAAAACTTTTAATTAACACATACATTTTAGTATTTTTTTTTTAATTTAAGGATATTAAAATCTCTGAACCCTATTGTATGGAAAGACTGGAAGGAACCTAGGATTTCATGAATTTTTCAAACATTGTAATTTTGGTATAAAGGATTCTCTCTGCATCTGTTAGAGGTGTCAGTGTTATATGGTTTAGCCAACTTGAAAATCCTGGCTTATTTTGTACTTGGTAAATATATATTTGAATGCATTCAATTCAAGAAGCAATGGGCACAAACTGAAGCATGGGTGGTCCTGTCTGAACACAAGGAAACACTTTTTCACTGTGTAGGTGACTGAACAATGTCACAGGTTGCCCAGAGAAGTTGCGGAGTCTCCCTCCTCAGAGATCCTCAAAAGCTATCCTGGGCACCATGCTCATGGTGGCCCTGTTTGAGCAGGGGTTGGGCCAGATGCACTCCAGAGATTCTGCCAACCTCAACCATTCTGTGAATTCTGTATTCTGTATACTGTAGTGTACCATATTTTAGATACAGGTTATGGCTGTACTTTGTCACAAACCTGCTCATTATCCAGAGACTAGCAAAACATACATGCACACACACTCTTAGGATCGGGGATCAGAACACTAGGCTGCTGCCTTGGCCCTTGAATGTCTTTCTCACTGGACAGCAAATGATTCATTTTAGCTGCTGTCCTCAGGCTCATATCTTGGCTAGTTTAATAAGTAAGCCTCCCTCCTTCTTTCTTTGTATTCCACTAAAGGATCCAAAGTTTGGTGGTTAAAGCACTGTTACAGTATGCAAATTCTGAGACAGGAATTTAACCCAGGTTATCCATCTAGGGTTAGATGGATGGATTTGACCCAAGTTATCCATCTGGCGATTTTCTCATCACTAGTCATTGGGCAAAATGGTGACTTGATATGTCTTCTAGGCTTTAGAAGTTTCAGCTCTGTTCAGTTGGAAATTATCCTTGGAGAAAGACACAGCTGCCTTTACCCAGAATGTAGGAGATGCAGCCTGACTCACAAAACTCTCAGAAAGGTCACAACTAGGTATATCCTGTGCTTAGCAATTTCTTCTCCTTCTGCTAGTTTGGTCTCCTTCCATCATGAAGACTTTCCTGATTTCCACTAGGAAGCAACAAATTCTGTCCATAACGAGTCTTGGAATCTAAATTCAGTTTTCTGAGTAGTTGTCTGGCCTTAGTACATATGTTCCATTTATCTTCTGTCCTTTTTTGATTTACAGTATTTGAGCCACCAAGTCATGGAAAATTGTATGTATCTTTCTGTTGTGATGGCAGTGAGACTACTTAAGAGATAGCTATTAAAACATATAGGGTGGGAAACCTCTGACTGAATGTGTATTGTAATATCAAATATATGGAAATTTATTTTGCCTATGAAACTTCTGCCTAGAAAGGCAAAATTTATGTGGGCTAATAATTCTTCTTTGTGGGCCATTTATCGATCTCAAAGACTTTACAAAGGATGAGTGCTAATTCTCTTTCTTGTCTGTCTCCATTGACAGAAAATATCTTCTGGCCTAGTCTTTTCTGTCTTCAGATCTTGCAGTGAGCATAAAAATTAAGTAACAAGAGACAATGAAGGGGGGCAGGGGTGCTGAACTGTGGCTTTCAAAATACTGCAGGACTGCATTTCTCTGACTTAAAAGTGCTAAATCTTATGTGAGCTGTTTTAATGGGATACAGAACTCCTCTGAGCTGATGAAGATACAGTCCACTCTCAACACACTTGTCAGAATCACTAAGCCTGCTCTCTGTACATCTAGAAATGGATTGTATTAATGTTAATACCTGACAATTTAATATTTCTTATACGTCTTGTTCACTGGTGCTTTATATGTTGAATGAATACCCAATCCACATGAAAATTGTGGGTTTATCTATTGTTTGCAATCTGGAAAAGTTGTTTGCATAAAATCTGTTTGCCTGCTTTTGGAACATATATACCTTAAATTTCTGAGCAATCTATTATACTAAGAGGAGAAACAAATAAATAAAAAAGTGAAAACAAAAAGACAACAAAAAAATCTAAAAAAAGCACTCTTTACTTAGAGACATTTCTTAAAAAATAAATTTCAGAAGTCAAAAAAATGAAAACAAATAAAACACTACTGCAAGTTTTACATTTGTATTTCAACAGATTTATTTACCAATTTGTTTGCTAATCCTATCAGCAAAACAGTGTGGTCCATAAGCAAGAAGCTATTGGCTTTAGAATATGATTCATTCAGCCAATACCAATGAGGACTCTTGCTATGCAGTTTTATAGGCTGTGTTCATTTACTTTTAATGCTAAACTTTGAAAGCAATCTTGTCTAATTTGGGAATAATGGGCCATGAGTTACGATAACTCAGCAAAATATGTGCCATCTGGATTCTAAGTTAGCCCAGCAAAAAATATTTATTTGTATGAAACAGCATAAAAGAGGTTTATATAATCTCATAGTAAACATCAAAAACAGACAAACAAATCTTATTTGAGTTGCTTGCCAGCTCTCACAACGCATAGTTGAGCAACCATATTTCTAAGAGTGTAAATCTGTGGTGAGTATGTGACAGCTTTGTGAAGTATAGTTAAAGAGTAAGTCCATATCTAAACAAGGAATTAAGTGAGACCCATTGGCTGTTTTATGCTTCATTCTACTATCAGCCAACAGCTTGGACAAATACATCAGCCAGGAAACAGAAATTCTCTTACATACAGTTACTGATGTAATCATAATAGGAAAAACAATTCATCCTTAAATCGTGCCTACAACTATTCAGAGAATCTGTCAGATGTTTTATAATATCATAGTTTTATGAAAACCAATTTTTATCATCTTCTTGACATCAAAAGCTGTGTCTGAACAAGACAGTGTTCCAATGTACATCATGCTGAAATGTGGAACCAAGAAATAGCGAAGTTCTTATGTTAGCTGTAGGTAGTCATACAGACATCTAAATGTTATTAGAGCAAGGAAGAAAAATGTGGGCTTTGCAAAATGATTTTGATTTTACAAATCCATATCTCAACCTGCTGTTCTTTAAGGACAGTGATACTAGAATTTTGGATCTTCTGCTTTTGTGTGCTTTGTATTATCTGCTACAAGTGAAGCTTGAAAAAGTGGTCTCTGACTTATACTGAAATATCTTTTAACAACCATAAGAGAATGCCATAAATAGTTGCATACTTGTAACTGATTAAATGTTAAATACCTATTTTTGTTGCTATTTCTTTCTTTGAAGGACAATGGTTGCCCCTCATTAATCTGTCATTAAAATAATGATTGTTCACAAAAAATGCAAAATCCCTTAATTTAGTTGAAGAACAATGGCTTTTGACAAGAAAGGTTTCTTACCTGATTAATCAGAATGCTCTAAATAAATACAGTCCACAACTCGACTATCATGGCTTTGCTCCTTTTGTTAATTATGGCTTGTTTTAGGCAGCAGAGGAAATGAGTAGTTCCGTGAAATTTTAAAAATTCTGGCTATTTTTATGGCTGCACAGAAAAAAACGTCATTAACTCTTCCACTGTTAAAACCAACTCAAAATTTGAAGTGTCATTCACCCCTATTTATACACCAAAACAAACAACAACAAAAAACTATACTACAAAACATGAAAAACTACACACCACCTAACCCTTCCTTATTTCATAAACACAGCTTTTCAAATGTATCTTTTATATTTTATATAACATTTAATTTTGATACATGCCTGTGAAATCAGTTCCTGAGACCAATACATCAAAACTGTAGTAAATATTGCAGGTCTCTTCTACCAAACAACTGTGAGGTAGAAGGATGCTACAGGGTAAAAATGTTCTGAGTATCTCTGACCTGTTTTTTCTGTGATATTTTTTTAGTTTTTCTTTTCTAGTTGTTCTGTCCTCATTGTATGAAGACTTTGCTTTTCCCTGGAACCAAAGTGACTCTCTGACTCTGCAACATGCCTGGAGGTTTGTGATTGCATGTTCCTGTCTCTTTTTACTTACTCAGCCCACAAGTTTCTAGCTTCTTTGATGAAGGGATGAACTGATTGTCTCTGCATACCTCTCAAAACTGCACTTTCAGATTTTCTTTCTTAGATTTCTTTCATGGAGCCCTGATGACAGAGTCCAAAAAACTTCAGTCACACATTGAAAAAACACAGTACTAGAAGTTTTTTGGAAAAAAAAAAAAAAAAGGAAAAAGAAAATAAAGTTACAGAATGTTATTTTTCTTCCTTTCTGCTTGTAAGCAAACCCTTTTTACTTGTAGTCTTTCATTTTTTTTCATTGAAAGTATATGACCAGAAAGGATGTAAACGGTTTCAGTGAGACCAGAGATGAAGTAACTGCTGGAAAGTCCACTTCTGAATGTCACAGGTGGGAGTTCATCCTTAACATTTTAAAGGAAAGAAAATAAAGGCATGGAGAACTCAGTTCTCTTCACCATTCATTCCTTTATATAAAGAGGTCATGCTTACATTCTACTTTTCATCTGCATCCTGTATCTATGTGTAAATGAACGAACACTTCATGAATTAATATATATAGTTTAGATATAATTTAATATATATAATTTAAACCACAAGTTCTACAGCATTTAAAAGCTGTTATCAAAAAAGTTTTTTTGGTTTGTTTGTTTGTTTTTGTTTGTTTGTTTGTTTTGTTTGTTTGTTTGTTTGTTTTTTAGGTGGGACAACTCACTGTTCTTGTGTTAAATATTCGCTGTTACCTCTAAACACTTTGCTGGTGTAGGCAGCCAGACACTCCTGGATAAGATGATTAGGGTTCTGACTTGAATAAGCATCCAACATCCAGAAATGGCCTAATTCAGTTTGTTCACTCTATGAAGTGTCAAATCTTGAAATATTAACCCATAACTCATTAATGCCTATAAAGCCTGCCTATACTTTTTTTTTTTTTTTTTCATATTTGACAAGTCAAGAAATTCTCATTCCTATCAACTCTTGACTTTAAATCTTTCGGATATAAATCTGTTAATTACAGAAACAATTCTGTAAACTAGATCCATTTCTCTGGGTTGCTACCACAGATTTTTGCCTTAAAATACAGCAAATGCTTACTAACTTTGTCACTAATAAATGATGTTCTTGTGACATCAAGAATATATATATACATATATATATATAAAGAAAGAAAAGGCATGTGGTTGAGATAAAAATAAAGAAAAATAGAGCAGTAACAAGAAACCCACAAGGATTTGGGTAGGCTGTAGCCTTCATTCTGGAGCACACAATTTCAGTGTAATTATTGTCATTGGTGAGAGAGGGAAGGCTTATCACAAAAACAATAACAACATTGCCAGTATTGCATTACCTGAGAATTGTGGCTCACAGTAAAAAATAGCAGAGTATCACACCAAACATGCTGGCCTGGCACCCCCTTGACAGGTAAAATGTAGGAATATAACCAGTGTTGAAAGTACCTGCTTGCAGCTAGCAGCAAATCACCATAGCAACTATGGCATTAAGAATAAATAAATAATAATAATAATAAAAAATAAGTAAACTGCTAGCAGTTCAAACCAACTTGGGAGGCTTTTCTTTTTTCTTTTTCTTTTTCTTTTTCTTTTTCTTTTTCTTTTTCTTTTTCTTTTTCTTTTTCTTTTTCTTTTTCTTTTTCTTTTTCTTTTTCTCTTTCTTTTTCTCTTTCTTTTTCTCTTTCTTTTTCTCTTTCTTTTTCTCTTTCTTTTTCTCTTTCTTTTTCTCTTTCTTTTTCTCTTTCTTTTTCTTTTTCTTTTTCTTTTTCTTTTTCTTTTTCTTTTTCTTTTTCTTTTTCTTTTTCTTTTTCTTTTTCTTTCAAGAAAAATGCATTTTATAAATATCAATTGTTTGTGAGAACAGGCAGTGATACTTCTCAATATATATTTTCTTGTCACCGTACTTAAAGAAACAGGTCACAAACTGGGAAATGGGATGTCACAGTGCTGCTCTGTATTCCATGCATTAGACATGCACTGTATTCATTGATAGCAGTCTATACTTCAGTTCAGTTTGGCTCTCAGCATCAACACTTGGTGTGCTTATTACTTTTTGCTGCAATTGAATAATTCAGTTTCATTGTTTTAGCTGGAATACATGGCCTGTCATTCTATTCTCATGGATATTCAATTTTTGGTAAATGCCGACAGGCAGAATTGAATGAAGTCATTAAATGAACTTTAAGAAACTATACGATACCACAGACATGGGAGGTATCTTTTATTTCTAATGGCTTTAAAAATTCAGAAGTGTTTTATCATTGGCATTAGAAATTAGTTTTTTTCCTCATACCAAAGGTTTCTCCAAACTCCCATTTCACTTTTCTGAACAAATAGCTGCCCAAGGTGAATGCATTAGCAATGTGTAGCACTGAAATGAGTGATACTATTGCAGTCAGCTGTCTGATTACTCAGCTGAGGAAATACTCTTGGTTGAAAATGAAGTAAGCATATTGAACTTTGACAGCTTGTATTGTACTCAGCCATAAGCTGCCACTACCATGAAGAAATGATTATGAACTTTGATATGCTGCCACACTGAAATTCCATGTAACAGGCAGAAACCTCTGCAGGACAGGAAAGGGCTTCTGAGGGCTCACCCCCCAAAATGCTGATAATAATATTAAGTAATCTTTATAGCCTGTTTAGTCTTGAATATTTTCCACATATTAACTTTGTGATACAATTTATGAGTTAATGTTGCAAAAAATGTTACCACTAGATTTAATGAAAGTTAGCCATGAAAGATTACATGAAAGTTAGCTGTTCTGGTAAAAGGTCTTTTACATTTTTCTAATATATATATATATAATATATTTATATAATATATATATATATTATATTTTCTAATATATATATATATATTAATGCACTCATATGGGAATACATATATTCAGTCTCCATATAGTCCATTATGTTATTTTTGTGTGTTTGACCAGACCAAAATCTGCTATTAAATTTAGTTAAGGTGCTATCAGTGCTATCTCACAACTGTATGTTATTCATGATTTGTAATGTTTACAACAACAACAGAAAGAAGTAAAATAAAACACTGTATATGAAAATGATGAATTTTAAGGGTGCTAAAGGTTCAAGTTAGCCTTGTATAGTTTATGTTTTCCTCATAGAAAATGTAAATTATGTTTAAGCAATGTGTGTTTTTTTTTTCTTTGAAATAAGACCTTTATTTTTGTAAAATGCATTGAGATATTTGCTAGTGTAAACAGATGAAAATGAGCTCTTTTTTTTTGCATCAGAATCATGAATGTATTGGCATTTAAAATGCAGTGATTACTCTAAAAAGTGTGAAAGCTGGAATGGGGGCATTTTAAAAAGACTTACGGTAATTAGAGTTCTGTTCTATAGTGAACAGTATCTGTGGAGCTAAAGCAAGTAAATACTTCTGGTAATTATTATTTATTGATTCAGGCAAGTTCCGCACAACTGAAAGGAAATATAAGGAAGCCAAATAATTTTTGGTTTTGGCATCCTAGCCATTTATTCCTGAGGATGAAAATCAGATTTTAAATTTTCACTGAAAGGATAGCTTTTGCCACAAATCTGACCTGTTGTCTTGCTATGTGATATTTTGTTTTCCTTTAGTTTGTATTCCTTTAAGAACACTTTAAAATGCATAGATAACTACTATGTGTTACATAGTGTTGCATTTGTCAGCTACAATTGAATAGGTATGCATGAGATAATTATATTTCTTGTCACAACAGATATTGTTCATGTCTCTTAAGATTTTTAGAAAGAATCCCTTCAATTAAACCTGGCAGATTTGCCAACGAAGTTTTCAAATGTATGTCTTGTTTAAAAGGCATGTGTTTCTATTCAGTCATCATTGTGATGTGGAAGTGAGTACAAAATTCACAAAATGTTCTTACATTAGAAACCAAAAAGAAAAAAAAAAATATATATATATATATGTATAGTATTGAGAAGGCTCAAAGGTTCTATTTATTTATTTATTTTTCATAGGATAGGATGCTCTAAATCCTTTCTCTGTTTTGAACTAAACTGTACAGGTAGAGAAAGGTATGTGTACCTTGAAAGTCTTTTATCATGTTTTTTCCACTCATCCAAAACTGTGCAAACATTGTTACTTTTCAGGCAACAAAGAACGCTGAAATTCTTACTGTCCTTCAGGCTAAATTGGTACTGAGTTTTTGGATGCATTCTAGTAGTTTCCATTACTTCTGTTGACACTATGAGGCTGAAAAGTAAGCCACACTCTTCTTCTGAAACACTGTGTTTTATTAAAACAACAGCATTCACTAATGTATGTGAAAGCCACATATGCCTGTGACAGCATAATGTGTTTTGGAGCTCTGCTCTTATTGAGGTAGTTAGCCTGGAAAAGAGTATGAGCATTTAGTGACTGTAATGACACCGGGGCTGGTGGATGATGGTGGCACATACACTCACTTTCCATGGCTGACTGTGTCTGCATTAAATAACAGGATCATTGCTTTACACTTCAAGTGCCAAGTGAAAAATATTTTTCTAATTGGCACATAAGCACTAAACTCATGATACTCTCCTGTCAAGGAACTAGGCAAAGGAAGTGAGACTGATTTGTTTCTGCTTTTAGAGAAATTATGTTGAAAGGCAAAAGCTATTCGTAGAACATTACTCATGTATTAACTATGAGAGAGTGACAAATAATGCAATGCATAAGTCATCTACACTGGGTAAGTGTGAGAGTTCTTACCTCTTTGCACACCCATTTTTCAATTTTTATGTATTAGGTTTCTAGCAGAGTTTGGGAAAGTCTTGTTCTTTTGACAGGGAAAGACCCATCAATACCAGGCTCATCATTTCAACAGAAGTTTTGTAATAGTCTTTTCACTGCCAATCTTCTGCCACATCCGAATTCTATATCTTCTATATTACCCTACTTTAATAATAAATAAATAAATATACATTTATAAACAATAAGTTCAGACAAATTCGTGTTAAATGTAAAATGACCAAGTCAAACTTTTACTTGTCTTTCACTCTGTATTTGTGCACCAGTATGACCTAGTTGTGATAGTAATTTAGAAAAATGCTATGACAGAGCTTGCACTCAGATATGACAATGATATACATGTAACAGGTTTAAATAAAAAAAAAATAATAATAATAATAATAAAAAGATTTATATTTGTCTATACATTTAAGCATTGTATCTTCTTTCTGGGTTATCTTTTTTTTCTATATTTTCAGCAAAGCAACAAACTGAAAACAAACAGCCCTGGGAGCAGAGACTGAAATTGGCTTCTCTGACCTCTCAGGTGACTATCCTGACTTGTAAACCAGAGAGATGTCGTTAGCCCAATTCATCTTTGTTTCTCATAGGCAAGGTGAAATAACTTCTCCACAAGGGATTAAGATTTTGCATCCTTTTTCAAACAGATGAAAAAGTGCAACATGTCAGAATGTAAAGAAAACAATTTTTTTTTTTAACATTTTGTTAGAGTTGTATTATTGTTTAAGTTATTTGTAACTGCTTTCAGTATTATAAAGGAATATCTTAAATCCTGTTATTTCTATTTGTGGCTTTTTGAAACTACTTTGGCATAAGGAATATTCAGGAAGGAGTAGAACTCTAAGGAGATATATATATATATATTATATATATATATATAAAAATTATATTTACCAGGATTGCTCACCTTAAAAGGGAGCATTCCCTTTCCTCTCTCCTATCCTGTAATTTTCACAGAGACAGGCTGCTATCCAGCTGGCTTCTCTTGATTAAAAGCCTTTTCTCACCATCTTTTTTTACTAAATGAATGGCATGAAATATTAATAATTTATGGAGCAGGGAATATATAAAATCTCCAAAGGTGAAATTAGTTCTACAATATACATGGGCTCTATGTTTGTCACAGAAATGATGCATTCTGTGATTTTAATGAGGGAAAAAGTGTGATTTTCTTTTTACCTCTTTTGAACATTAAGAAGCTTTAAATTTTCCAGTGAAATTGCTTCCTGTTTAGTTCCAGAGGAAAGTGAGACATGTTCCATTACTTTAGGACATAATCTGAAGTTAATAGCAGGACCCTCTCTAGGGTTTATGGTTATTATCTCTTATATTTTATGAAGGGGGCAAAGAAGTGGAGTTACTATGTTATGAGGGGCTGAGGCATCTGGCACAATAGTACCATCATGTTGATTTTCCTCACCATAATGGCTATAAGGAGATGAGCTTCCAAGGCTACTCGTTGATGGGACCCTGAAAAGGGATCCAAATGAATCTATTGAAGCCAACTGGAAAGTATCCATGGGTTATGATTCTTTGTTTCAGTTATTAGCAATAAGAAAAAAATCACCTCCTTTGTTAAGGTGTTTTAAAAAACAATTAAGTTATCTTTATTGCAAATATATAAATATTGATAATGTGAACTTTGATTTTTTACTTTTATTGTTACAAACTTTGACTCCATTAACATCTGCCTTCAGACTGGAGAATGCCTGAACATGTATTTCTTAAGATGTGGATGAAAAACTACTTAATATGCAAAACACTACAAAGTAGGATGACACAATGCAAATGCCTGAAGCAATTAAGAGGAAACGTCTGCTTTGTTCTCATCCTTTAAGCCTCTAGCACTTTCTAGCAGGTGGCAGTATAAGAATATATTTGGCAGTCCTTTTTGTTCTTGCATTAATATTGCCACTACTGCATTTTGTTCCATAATGACACTGGAACATTTTGCACATCAACAACAATGAAGAGAAAATGGAGTATATTATTTGACTATTGCAATGGTAGGAATATACAGTGATCTGATAATATTGTGCTGCAGTAGAGAATCTTAAGTGACTGGTAGAAGTGGGTAGTACCTGCCATAGACTGGTGAAGAGTATATGTAGTGCCTCGCTCATGAAACAGAATAACTATGAAAATTAGAGTAATTGCTTCTTTGCAAATATATTAGGATAAAATTTTAGAGTTCTTGAGGATCACATATACCTGCAGCTGCACAGTAAATTTCATTCTAAAAGCCTGTAAAGTCAGAGAATGTTGGTCTTAGCACATCAAATTGATAAAGCGTAAACTTTGCCTAAGGTTAACCTAAACTTGCAAAATAGCGACATGCACATTCATCTCAAAATTTTTCTTGCTTTGTACACTTCCCTAGGCAAATTAGTCTAAATTGTTTGCCCTTTGTTGAGGATTTATTCTAAAATAATTATATAAAAATATTTACAAAACCTTGTAGACAAATATTTTGGAAGGATCAGTATGTCTGCTACAGAATTCTAAATTGTCTTGTTAAGGGCATCTCCTATGTAATTTTCTGAAATCATCTCGAAAGAGATGAATAAAATTCATGGAAAATGAATTCAGGATTCTACATACAAAAAGGAACACTTAATTAAGCAGATGGAACCTCTAAGTTCTTAAACAGTTCTTAACAAAAAGCTGGGTTTTACACTGTCCTGCTGCAAAGTAGTCAATCCTCATCCCCATTTATGTGTAACCCATAGGATGTGTGAAGTAAATCCCTTCTGTTATTGATAAGGCCCCAGCTGTGTTGTAAATGGATGTATTTAAGTATATGAAGAATGTATCTGGGAATTTGAGATTTGACATGATTGCTTAGAAATCTGATAAATTCATCTCAGTTTAAAGTAAAACTTAACTAGAATTACATTGATAAACAATATGCTTCCTGTAAAGTTAGTTCTTTTACATTATTGCTACTTATTTCTAGCTAATACTTTTAGGTCTTATCATTTGTATCCTACATTAGCCATGAGTACACAGCACCAGGTACTGGTGGTGCATACTTGGCAGCGGTAGCCATGGTTCTGGGTAGTTCTCAGTCTCTGAGCTTAAGGCTTGAGAAACCTTTGACAAGGGATTTGGGAAGTGGACCACAGCACACTGGTCTTCAAATTTCCTCAAAAAAAAAAAAAAAAAGAAAAAAAAGAGAGAGCGAGCATCTGCCCCACTGCTGTCTTTCTTGTTTTTCATTTTGTTAGTCGTCTTTCTTGTACCTAATTCAGGATATCCTGCCTGTTTGCACAGCCTGGTCCTTTTCCTGTTCTTTGTTATCTTGCAAATTCATGACTTGGGTCACAATCAATACATTTTCCAGTGCCTGCTGTGTGCAACTGCACAGACATGTTTGATTCTTTAGCAGTCAAATTGCTCACATTCTTCAGTAAAATGCTATTGCGTTTGGCTAGGCCAATACACTGTTACAAAATATTTAGAAACTGTACTGTTTTACATTATTTTAGTACACATGCATTTGAGTTTGAGGCAAGCTACTATTAACTTGTGGTTTATACCAGCAGACAGTTAAACACCACACAACCCTTCACTCACACACATACAAACACCCCATAGTGGGATGGGGGAGAGACAATGCAAAAAAGGGTAAAACTTTTTGGTTGAGATAAAGATGATTTAATAGGATGGAAAAGGAAGTGAAAATATTAATGATAATAATGATAATAAAATTAAATATTATATAAATATATATAACAAGTGACGCACAGTGCAATTTCTCACCACATGCTAACCAATGCCCAGCCCCTCTCCAAGCACTGGTCCACTCCTTGGGCAACCCTCCCAGCTCTTATTGCTGAGCATGACGCCACATGGTGTGGGACATCCCTTTGGTCAGCCTGGATCACCTGTCCTGATTGCATCCCCTCCCAGCTCTTGATGCACCCCCAAGCCTCCTTGCTGGCAGGGCATAAAGAGAAGCTGAAAGGTCCTTATCTCTGTGTGAGCACTGCTCTGCAAAAACTGAAACATCAGTGTGTTATCAGCATTATTTTCATTCTAAATCCAAAACACAGCACATACCAGCTATTATGAAGAAAAATAACTCTACACCAGCCAAAAACAGGAAATAACTATATCCTAGTCAAGATATGTGTAATTTATAGGTGTCACAAGCTTCTGCTTTGATGACAGCTAGAAAGCCCTGTCTGGTTCTGGGTATGACATTAAAGAGAGATGTGGGCTTGCTAAGGAGAATCGCGAAGAGAGCAATGGAAATGACCTAGAGGTCTAGGAAACATGGTTTATGATGAAAGCTTAACTGGAAGAACTGGGATTGTTTAGTCTAGTTTTGTTTATCTTTATACTTCTGTAGAATCTCTCAGAGTAGTATTAAGGATGGAGAGGGTACTTACCCAGGCAGGAGCGGATAATACTACCACACCTGGTACCACAGCAAATGGGAGCACAGGTACTGCTGCAGGAAGCACACCACACTAGCAGTAGCCCTTAGAGGGGATTTCAGAGGATTTATAGCAGATATAAAGGCTAAACTCTCTTCTTCAAACACACACAGATGTATGTGTAAAGGGTTGGCTGGAAGATGAAAAAAGGGACATAGGAAAATGGTGGAAGACCCAGACACCCCAGATGTTTTGAAAATTTCCCTTGTGATTTTATTGTTGCCACTCCAGTTGTGTGCTTCATCTTTCCTTTCTAGGGTGAAGTTGAACAAAATAGATTTATTCTGAAGAAAGCTATTTTCTGTAAATGAGTTACAGAACTCATGCACTTGCATTATAGCAAGTAGGGGTTTTTTCTGGCTGTTCTCTTGCTTGCAGGGCTGGGTATGGGGTAAAGCAAGTTTAACAGAAAGAAAGGTACATAGGACATACTTCAAAGGTTTTCACAAGGAAAATCTGAAGTTGTCTTTTACATGTCAATAAATCACACAAACCTGCTCCTTTAAGTAATCCAAAAATACTTTGGAGTTGATAGACTAATCTCTCAGATTATAATCTCTCTGGAATTGACAGAGTTTAATGTCATCTCATTATTTTTAAGGACAATAAAATAAATAAATGGTCTTCATAGTCTACCCTCATATAGGATAGACACATTAGATAGACAAAGAATAGAGTTTAGTTTACAACCTATATCTATGTCTGCTATAAACTGCTTACAGACTTTTGGTGAATTCATATGACTGCATCATTATCAGCAATTGTTGGACTGACCTGTACAAATGTACTCTACTTCTACTAAAGCTGTATGAAACATTTAGTTTAAGTTACATAAACCTTTTCAACTGCAAGGTTTGCACTCCTGGTCTAGGTTTCTAAGGTTTTTCTCTTGGAAATCATTGCAATACACAGAAATAGAACTGCCCCAATAATGAAGGCTGTTTAAATAATACATATTTTTCCTTTCTCCCTGAGTGGGGTTGTTTTTTAAAACCCTTTACAATAGAAGGAAATCCATGATACCTATTAGGAACAAAACTATTTTTCCTTCCTCCTCTCTATGCTAGAAAAGCTGATTTAAAGAGGTGGAATAGTGTATATATACCTGCATTCATTTTTAATGAGATTTTTTCTGAAGACTTTTGTTCCTTTAGCCATTGCATATTTCTGTCTCTGTCAGTTATCTGCTGCCGTTTTCCACGTTTTTTCCCCTGTGGATTTCATTTCAGAAATGTTACAATTCTTACAAAACTTGCTTCTCAGTTGAAAGGAAGTTTTTGTTTTGTTTTGTTTTTCCCAGTCATGGCTATTGAATACTTTGTGTTTCTTAAAAATAATTAAAGAAAAACTTATGTTTAGAAACAAAGGCTAAACCAAGTGTAGTAAGTACATTTTTATATACTGCTTTATGCCCTCTCTTGGCAGTAAAAGTAAATTCTACATTGCTTTAAGAAGAACCATAAAAATGTAAATTACTAAGATGTGATTTGGTCTTATTGCCTTAGCTGAGTTCTAACAGTTAAACCTGGAATATATAGCTGCTGAAACTTATTAATACAGGGTAATTTACATATTCAGAAGGATCCCATTGAACCCTTTTTTTTCTCAGTTAATGTAAGATGAATGAGAAAAAGCTCTGGAGGACATTTAAATAAGGTTCTCAACTTGAAATTTTTACCTTCATTTAAATTTTTAGAATTTGTTTAGAATGGTTCATGGTATCTAAGTCCTTTCCCCAAAAATCTTTTTTTTTTTTTTTTTTTTTTTTTTTTTTTGGGTTGGGGGGGAGGAGTGGAGGGCGTTGATGCCAAGAATAAGTACTATTAGTACTTTTAAGTACTATAAGTACTATAATGTACTATTTTATTTCATCTGTTTTTTAATTTTAGAGAAGAATCACTATATAAGAGAATTTGGAGTTATTGTTGTATCATTTGATCTTTAAAAATCTGATTAAAATATAATATAATTTGCAAATTTTATCTCTGTAAAGTCACAAGGGAAAGGTATATGTGTATGAAGAATAACGTTCTGTATTTTTGCTGGATTTTTTGCAAAATGATTACAACCTATACTGTAAAATAGAAAAGTGGAGAAAATTATGTTATTTTCTACATTATTTTCTACATTAACTGCACATTATTAGATCCTGATCCAGCCAGTTATCTAAGTGTATACTCTGTCAAAGTGAACACAGCAAATTCCGTAGGAAAAGGAATTTGCAAATATACATCAAGATATGATTTTATATATCTCCTATATTGTATACAGTAGCAGAAAGTATTAATAATGGTATTTTCTTCATATATGGGTATTTTGGGGGGTATTTTCTGCATTTAGTTTAAGTGAGCTGGTTAAAGCCTATTTTTTTTTAGTAAAAATGGCTTGTCTTGATAGTAGTCATCTAATTGATTTTAATGTGGAGAAGATCTGTAAAGAGCTAAAAATGTAAAGCAAATTTCATGGTCCGATAAACATAAATTTGACAGATGGTAATTGCTGGCATGGGATCTTTTCAATCTTATGATTCAAAATAGATCAGACATTTGTGTAGATGGTATCTTCAGACCAGCTATCTAGAATGGAATTGACAAATACAATAAAATACCATAAACTGTTTACTGGCTGTAATATGTCAGTGATATGGTTTTGATATTCTTGGATATTTGTGGATAGAAGACAGAAGGCAGAATAACATACAGCTAATCTAATTCTGCCTACATCACAGATCACATCAAATGATTCCAGCATTAAGTGCAATCCATTGTTAGTAGATGGAAGGTTAAACCAGCGGTGATCTTTCCAGTATCTTTAGATAAACTTAACTTTCACCATAATAATTGTACAGTGAACTTATAATTAAGTGAATGACTGCAGGTCTAGCAATTGTATTTTATTGCAATTGGATTGTATGATTACAATCCAGACTCTGTGATTACTTCTGTGTGTTCATTAGAATTTTTTGTGCAAGGAAAGGCTGTATGACTGGACTTTATCCTGATGTAATGAGCTGCCAGTACACAAACATGAAAAAAAAAAAAAAAAAGTTAAGCCATCTGTATTTTTTTGTTTGTTTGTTTTAAATGAGATAGATGTGAAGTTAAGTAAAGCTATGGATATTTAGATTTACCAAAATATGCAACAGTACTTGCAAAACACTGTAGAATGAGTTAGTCTGAACTTATTTACAAAATTTATAATTTCCCATATTTTCTTCCAGATCGTCTTTAAAACTGCACAAGCAGTTTTTTCACATAACTTGAAAGGAAGTTATCCACCTTTAAATATTTGGAGATATTAAATAAAATCTTTATTATTTAAAGAAGGGACATTATAATATTTAATTACTACAAAACCAACATAGTATAACAAATTATTTTTCTTCTTAATTTGTGCATATGCCATTTAATCATTTTGTCATTTCTCTACAGTCATAAAACTAGCTGTTGCCTGTTTGGAAAATTGATTCAGTGGGAGTGAAAAAACAATAGTGATGATATAAAGAATTTCTATTATATATTGCACCACCACTCTATGAGTAAGACATATTTCTACAGTTCCATTAGCCAATATCAGGTAACATATATTTTAGTACTGCACATTACACCAGGGGGTCTTTTCTAATGCCCTCATTTTTTTTTTCTTTTTTTTTTTTTTGCTTGCTTGCAGAGAAGCAAAGAATCACAGACTTTGTCAGAATCACAAAAAAAGCTCAGCACCTCACAAGCTTCTCAGAAGTTTGTGTCTTACCAAGAATAAAATTGCTACAAGTAGTTTAACTTGGCTATGTTTATTCTCACAAAAAAACAGCATCTGTTGCTCATTACAAAAAAAAAAAAAAAAAAAGGAAAAAAAAGGCAAACCACTTGACACAAGAGGGCTTGGTTAGAAGAGTATTCTTTAGAACAACAGTTTGTGGTATCTTGGTTATATCTCATTCTGACACTTTAATTAGAAACTTGTTTTTATCTTTTCCATTCTGTGATAAATGCAAGTAGTATAGTAGTATTTGGAAATACCTTTCCAAAGGTATTCAGACTCTTCAAGATGGAGACAGTTCTCTAGTAGGATTTACAAAAGCCCATGGAAACTAATCAGGAATTTAACAGCCAGGTGCTTTTGAAAATCTCACTGGGTAGATATTTACATTTTAACAGTTCAGCTTTCCCCGCCCCACCCTCTGCCTCACAAAGTTTTATAGATTCTTGAAGAAAAAGAAGAATATTTATTTAATCTTCTCAATTCAATAGCACCAAACACCTCTTGAAACTTTATTTTGTTGTTTATATCTCTGATTTAGATTGCTTTGCTGTTTATGCAGTAGTGTAGTGAGTATCTTCACATGCATTAATACAATTCAGTGCAATTTATTTTTCATAGTAGCTTTTATATCATATACTCTGAAACCATTGATTTTCTAAATGATAGATGGTATGACATTGAACAATGCACAGTAAAGAAAAAATGGTTTATTTTGGAAATAGATAATTTGCAACATTTTGGGAGGAAAAGGTAGCATACTATATCTCAAGTGTAACAGAACTGTTGTTTAATATTCCCAACACAAAGTGAAAAGGAGCAATAAAGAGATATATAATCAGATTAAAATATGAAAACCATATAATATATTTGGTTATTCAGCTGCACATAACCATTCAACAAGCATAATCAAGGGAGATTTTGTTGATAATTAAATTAAAATCTCCTTGTTTTAAAATGGCAGTTTAAAATCAAGAACAATAAATTCAGTGATTGGTGGAGGAAGGGTAGTTTGCCTTTTGGGGGGGGCAATTAAAGGACGTTTCCTGACAATATTGAGTGGAAAATTTTTCAATAAAATTACCTCAACTATTTTATTGAGATCAGATGATCAATGGGACAATATTTTTTCTGTGAGGAGGTTACTATGGATCAGGCTTAATTGTTGGTGGATATTTAAGAAATAAATGCTTCAACATTTAAAACAAAGTCCTGGAAAGCTATGATGGAGTTTGAAATCCCTTAATACAGTCAGCTCAGTGTGTTCTACATTGATTATCTGATTACTGGGCTATTGAATGTTGTAGTAGGATTTTCTCTCAGTCTCTCCTCTTGACTTGTTCCATTCTACATAGGATATTCACTGTTCCTTTAGATCAGATTACTATAATAAATAGAGACTTGAAAGAAACTAGCAAAGAAGGATCTTGAACTAGAAAATATCACACCCACTGATAGTGCTCTTAACCCTTGAGTAGTGGGAGATCCCCTTTCAGCTTTTTAGTAAAAAATAACCAACTGGTGGTTTGTTGGTTTTTGTTTGTTTGTTTGCTTGTTTGTTTCCACCTCTTTTGTAGTTTGATCAGAATGGAAACAGGTTTTAATAACTCTTTATTTCAATAAAGTAGCTGTTTTCTGAAAACTCAGTTCTACAGACTTTTAATTCCCAAAGAAATTTCAACTGGTTTTGAAAACAATGGCTGTAAGGAGGCATTACATTTTTTATTAAACCTGGGTATTCTGTAGTCTGTGACATTTAACATAATGTGAAATTGCACTTTTTAGGCTTCAAGAGCTAGAACATCTAGAGTCTAATGAGGAATAATTTCATTTCTCTCTGCTGCTTTGTTTCTTTCTCAGATACAGAATTTCTAACAGCCATTTCTTCTCCTAAAATAAGAGAGAGGAAAGGAGAGAAATGGAAACATACCTCTTTTCAGACAAATGGGGAAACCTGGTGCAAGTATCCACAAGTAAAATGTTTGACTGATTCCACCCATTACCATACAAAGTATGTTTAACTCCTTGGGTACTTAACAAAAAGAAAGGAATGTTATCCTTCTGGAATAATTGCCAGAGGTGACTTTGAAATTAAACTTAATATTCACATTTTAAAGTAAAGGTACAGCATTGAAGAAACTTCCAGGGTGTAGTGTAGCTGCGTTCCATATGAGTTTACTAGGCCTCCAACTATGTTGACAGCACTGGGGGAGCTTGGTGTGCTGACTCTAAGAGGAATTGTATGAAGGGTGGAGCAAAATGGAGACACTGTGGCCAGGATCTGTGATGAGATGGGAACTTAAAGGTATATCAGAACCAATAAACTGCATATTTGCTAATCTGCGCCAATGGCCTGTCATGTTTTTGACAAAATGCTGTCCTTTTGGTGAACTTCGCCCATTATATTATTATATAATATTGAAGGGGGTTGGACTAGATGATCTTCAGAGGTCCCTTCCAACTTCAGCTATTCTGTGATTATAATACCAAAACACACCTCCATCCCACAGCTATCTGCCTCCAAGGTGTAACCACACCTCACTGAGTTTGCATTTTAAATTTTTCTAGTCTATACCTTTAAAAGCAAAACAAGAGAATTTCACACCAATCACATTAAAAGTTTGTATGACTAGAGTCACTCGAGATCCAGCTGAAAGATAAAAAATGATACAAATTAGCTTAAGGGAGAGAGAATGTTGGGGAAGATACCATCGCATAAGGGAAGATGTCATTGTGTAAGGAAATATACCTTCTGACTTTTGTAATCAGTTGATGGGCTGAGCTTCTCTTCTCCCTGTCCTCCCTCCCCCCCATCAGGACACCTTTGGATAAGATTTGAACACTTGTTTAGCAAGCGCCTCCCTGGGAATCAGAAATCCCTATAGAGTCGCTTTATATCTTTTAACGCGTTTGTAGCCAGGCAGTGTTACTCATACTCTTGGTATTTGCACGTGCTTTGCGAACAGTGAATTTATCATCAGGAATTCAAAGAACCTGTGCATCTGTTGCTTTAATAAATTACACTACTCATTAATCTAGCCATGGTAGTTCTCATTTTACATGACCAAACTCTTTAAGTGTGGCCATAGTAGTTCATGGAATGCAATTAGACTGAGGGTGTATTACATTATTTGTGCATCTGTAATCTTGATAGTTCAGTATGCTGAACACGACTGGACTTATAAGGATGAATGGGGCAAAACTCCCAATTACTTTAACCTTTGTCGCAACAATCCTTACGGATATATTTATCTGTTCTTAAAATAAATAAATAAATAAATAAATAAATAAATAATCCTTTATAAAACTATCAAAACATTTCATTTCCTAGGAGAATTTTGACTACATAGTTCCTAATGTTCACATTGTAATTCACAACTTGTACAATTGTATTTATTTGCTTTGTTAGGGAAGATCATTGCTCTTGATTGATCATCTGCTGAGAAGACTATAGCAATGTTACAGAACTTGTTAATTGCAGGTGAAACAGATGCCTCTGTGACAGTGTGTCTTCTAAATGTTGCCTAACCTGTCTGAGCTTGTATTTCACTTGTTGGATTGAATCCAGTACTCTGTGTTCAAAGACTGTCATATTCTTCTGTTCTACATATCCCAATGTATGTCTGAAATCCAAAATGGCTGACCAAAGAAAAACAGCAGGATAACCAGGGAGAATGTCCTGGTTTATTGGATTTGGGGGAAAACATAAATGATGAACATAAATGATGAAGAAAAGGCTGAAGTGTTTAATGCTTTCTTTGCCTCAGTGTTTAGTTGTGAGACCAGTTGCTCTCTGGCTATCCAGTCCCCTGAGCTGGAAGATTAGGGGTTGGGAGCAGAAAAAAACCACCCATAACACACAAAGAAATGGATAGTGACTTGCTTCTCCACTTAGATGTATACAGGTCTATTGGGCCAGATGGGATTCACATGAGGTGTACTGAGGGAGCAGGTGGAAGTGCTTGCCAAGTTGCTTTGCATCCCCTGATAGCAGTCCTGGCTATCAGGGGAGGTCCCAGTCAACTGTCAGCTAGCAAATGTGATGCTCCTCTACAGCAAGGGCTAGAAGAGGACCCAGGAAACTACAGGCCTGTCAGTTTGACCTTGGTGTTGGGGAAGTTCATAGAGCAGATTATCTGGAGTGTCATCACACAGCACTTACAGGACAACTAGGTGATCAGCCCTAGTCAGCACGGGTTTATCCAAGGCAGGTGCTGCTTGACAAACCTGATCTCTTTCTATGACAAGGTGACACACTCAGTGGATGAGGGAAAGGCAGTGGATGTGGTTTACCTAGACTTAAAGCTTTTGCCACAGTTTCCCACAGCATTCTCCTGGAGAAACTGTCTGCTCACAACTTGGATGGATGTACACTTCTCTGAGTAAAAAACAAGCTGGGACAATGGGTTCAAACAGACGTGGCGAATGGAGTTAAATCTACCTGGCAGCCAGTCACAATTGGTGTCCCCAGGGATTACTTCTGGGGCCTGGTCTCTTTAATATCTTTGTCAGTGACGTGGACAAGGGGATCTAGTGCATCCTCAGCAATTTTTCAGATGATACTAAGATGGGCAGGAGTGATGATCTGCAAAAAGATCTAGATAGGCTGGATGATAGGCTGAGGCCAACTATATGAAGTTCAACAAAGTTAAGTGATGGGTCCTGCACTTGGGGCACAAAAATCCCATGCAGTGCTACAGGATGGGGGAAGAGTGTCTGGAAAGCTGCCTGGCAGAAAGGGACCTGGGGGCATTGGTAGACAGTCAGCTGAATATGAGACAGCAGTATGCTTAGGTTGCTAAGCAGGCCAACAGCATCCTCGATTGTACCAGAAATAGCATGGCCAGCAGGACTAGAGAACTGATTGTCCCTCTGTACTTGTCTCTGGTGAGGCCTCACCTTGAATACTGTGTTCAGTTTTGGTCCTCTCACTAGAAGAAGGACATTGAGGTGATGTAGCTTGTCAGGGGTGGTTTAGGTTGGGCATTAGGAAAAAAGTACTTCACAGAAAGGGTTGTAAAGCACTGGAATAGGCTGCCCAGGGAAGTGATTAAGTCACCATCCATGAAGGTATTTAAATGAAGTGCAGAGGTGATGCTTAGGGGCATAGTTTAGTGGTAGACTTGGCAGTGCTAGGTTAATGATTGGACTTAAAGGTCTTTTCCAATCTAACTCGTTGTATGATTCTATAACACGCATCCTGAAGTTTGATGGGATGATGTTGCCTCCACTGACTGAAGGTACAAAAGTCTATTTGCACTTCATGATGTTGCAAATATCTCCACAGGTGATGGGTTCCCAGCATTTGGTCTTGTTTCATAGATACCCACATACAGGTTGTTAAAAACAAACCAACAAAAAACTTCATGATGTTTTGCCTTAAATCATCTACAGAGATGAGCTGGGGAATGACATTGTGCACTGTGTATGCACAATGCCACAAACCATTGTAAGCCAGCAGCAATCCAGTTGTAACTGTTTAAAAATCTTGGCTTTCATCCTTATCACAATTATAAATTTCATACATGTTTCCACAATCTTTGCAAACGATGTGTCTTTGTGTTGGGTCTGTCTGAGCTGGAGTCACCTTTTCCCTACAGCAGCCCGCACAGTGCTGTACTCTGCACTCGTAGCTGGAACAGCACTGATATCACTCCAGTGTTGTGTCTATTGCTGCATAGTGCTGGCACAGCATCAGGACTCCTTCCAAGCCCCCAAGAGCCAGCAGGCTGGGGGTGGGCAAGTGATGGGGAGGGGACATTGCTGGGGCAGCTGACCTAAACCAGCCAAAGGGATATTCCATAACACCTGATGTCACACTCAGCAATAAAAGGGGGGGCTCTCGTGGGGGCGGGGGCTGTTCCTCCTGAACAACCACTACGTGTTTGAGGCCCTGCTTCCCAGGACATGGCCGAACACCGCTCGCTGATGGGAAGTAGAGAATAATTTTTTCTCTCTCTGTGCTTCTGCGCGGACTGATTGCTTCTTTTGTCTCTGTTTTTTCCTCCCCATTCCCTTTCGCTTTAATTAAACCTTTCTTATCTCAAACCTCGAGTTCTCTGTGTTATATTTTCTCCCCCTTCCTCTTTGAGGAGAGGGGGAGTGAGAGAACGGTTGTGGTGGAGCTCGGCTGCCCACCTGAGTAAAACCACCACAGTCTTTTATCCTCAAGCAGCTATGAAACACACCTTAGGAATCTATGTTACAGCTGAAAACATATGTGCTTCCAGGAGAGATCCTTGCAATGCAATATATTTGGCTTGAAAGAATCAGGTCTGAAAAGCAATGTGATTATTTATTTATTTTCAGAATGCAACAATTTGCTTGCTCTGTAACACAGGGAGAAAGAGCACTTTGGGCCTGTGAGATACCTACTTTCCAACAACAATTCATCATAAGCAATTTTCAGCTGAGATACCCTCTTCAGTCTGCCTACTGGGAAGAGAGTTATTTGGAGATATTTTAATAATCTTATGATTTTATAAAACATCTGTATAATTCTATATTCAAAATAAGTATTGATGTCAATTAGTAAAAATATAGACATAGAGAGAGAGAAGTTTTAAGTTTTGCGTTTGCACCAGGGAGATAAAATGGCCACAAAGATGATACGGGTCCTAGAGCATCTTCCCTATGCGGAAAGGCTCAGAGACCTGGGTCTGTTCAGCCTGGATAAAAGAAGACTGAGAGGGGATCTTATCAATGTTTATAACTACCTGAAGGGTAGGAGACAGAGGGATTTGGCCACCATCTTTTCAGGGGATTGTGGGGACAGGACAAGGGGCAATGGCCACAAAATTGAGCACAGGAAGTTCCGCACCAACAACATGCGAAAGAACATCTTCATGGTGAGGGTGACGGAGCACTGGAACAGGCTGCCCAGAGAGGTTGTGGAGTCTCCTCTGGAGATATTCAAGGCCTGTCTGGACACCTACCTGGGCAGCCTGCTCTAAGGAACCTGCTTTGGCAGGGGGTTTGGACCCAGTCATCTCTCGAGGTCCCTTCCAAACCCTACATTTCTGTGATTCTGTGATAAGACTCTCAAAGCTGTTCAGTAAAAATCACAGTTTTGTCTCTCCATGTGTTCACTCTCAGAACTAGCAAACTGCAAGAGCAGACTAAGGTGGGGACTATGTTTGACATGATGGGCATGAAGAAAGCTACAGTTAGGCAAATGTATTGTAACTCCTTTTTTAGGTCATCATATAAACACATTTCTATACAAGGAAGATTAAAACATCTTTTTTTATTTTTTTTTTCTTATTTATTAATTAGATGGATAAAATATAACATTGTATATAACCTGTTGGTAATTCTTTTCTTTGGGACTATGGACACTCAAGGTACCTAGAGAGTGGATAATTAAATGCAATTTTTAAATTAATTTATCCTTTTAAATAGCTGAATGAAGGACATGAAGGATATTGCAGACAATAATGTACCCTTGAAAAGTAATAACTGTTAATTAATAATCTCCATTGCTAATGTTGGGTCCTAAATATATATATATATATATATATATACATACATATATAATATTATATTATATATATATAAAAACCATTAGCTTAGTCACAGCTTTTTATATTAAAATGTATATACTAAAAATATGTAAATGATAGAGTTTTTAAAATCTTTCATAAATAAATGTAAATTTTTCTCCTTTTAAATTCCCCAGTCATCTAACTTTTATACTGTTATTTCTGAACAATTCCTTCTGGTGTACACCTTATATTTTGTTTAATACAACATCCTCTATTGGTTAGCATTACATTTATATCTTTCATATTATAATACGACTGTCAGACTGGATATATTTATTCCTCAAAGTTTAAATAAATGTGTGTCTGAGCCATTCACCCTTGACTCTTATTATATCAGTGGAGAGAAGTCAGCACTTTCAGGGTGCTAGCCATATTGATCTGTTTTCAATTATTGTTTTAGTATGAGATGAATTATGCTGAAAAAAAAAAAAAAAAAAAAAAAAAAAAAAAAAAAAAACACTCTTTTGTCCAGTTGATTTTAAGGATGCAAAAGGCAACTGGCTCAGATGTAGGTGTTCTCACTGTAAATATTGAAATTTGATTAGATGTATCTAACACACACAGTGCTCTTCCCCCCCCCCCCCCCACCCCCCCCAAGTCTATGGTATTAATTCCAAGCTAAAATGTTCATTTCTTTATAGTAGAGGGAGTTTAGGAATGTATAGAACACCTATGCTCTTCAGTTTTACTTTAAGTCCCTACCATAATGCCACAAATATCCTGAAAAACCCGGCCTGATACTTGACTGCAATTAATTTTTACTTCATAATTAACAAACATTTTACAAACAAAACAAAAAACTTAAAGTTTTTTATTTTTTTCATTAGTAATATTAATCTCTTAATTCTTACACGAAAATATCCCATTTTATGCTTCACTTTTGTGACCAAGACCAGTACAGTACTTAATAGGGTAAGCTTTAGTTTTAGCAACTAACAGAACATTGAAGTAAGACTCCCAAGACCTTAATTTCTGTTTAAATATCTCCATTAACATGATTCTGAACATCTTTCACAAAACAGTAAACACTTAAATTTAGGTGCCAAACTCAAATTGAGGAAGATGTTATAAAGATACATGCAGTAGATTGTCTTCCAAGCCTTTTATTTATGTATTTATTTATTTTTATTCTCCAGTGCTAGTTAGCATTTCCATTACCTAAGAATTATGAACCTTGAGGACCAGTAACCAGCATCAGAACCAAGTATTAAACTTGCTAACACAGTAGCTAAATCCTCAAAGCTCTCTGTCTATACAAAATCTAGGTCAGATCTGCAGCAATTCTCAATCATCTTATCTTCACTGAGAATATATTGCAAGGAGAAAGATTAATTGCACCTAACGTTATACCTGAACAGGTCACCGTAATACATGAAATGGTATGTGTTTTGTTCAGTTACATTATTAAAATATTACAAGTGGAAGCCCTGTGAATTTTAGACAGGAATGGAAAACTAAAGGTCTCCAAGCACCCTAGTTCATGAAAGAAATCTGCATAATGTGGGGAAAAAAAATCTTTCTGATAGCAAGACTGTGATTGTGCTTTGGTAGTATAGTATTGGTAGTTTTCTGGACCTGTGTAGGAAAATGTGCGGTATGCGAGATTTACATTGGGTTAGTGGAGGGGAGTGAATTCCAACATAAGGTAAATAATACATTATTTTTTTTTTAATAGAAGTTACAGCCCAAAAGATTACTACCCCATGAGTGAGCAGAAACAAAATACATGAGACAAGATGTAACCCAAGAGACAAAGTACATGTCAGGAGCATGTTTTTCCACTGGAGGGGGGGTAAATGTTAGTATAAATGTAGCTGGTATTGCACTTCTTGCTATTATAGAGAAAGATTATACCTTGGGGATTTTCCAAAGACAAATATTAAGAACATATAAATAAACTAAAACTTATTCACTTTGGTATTGGGCTCACCTTGGTAGTTCCTGTCTTTCTCTTTGACAAAATGACAAGCAAAACAAATTTATATTTTTTTTTCTGCCTTTCATTTTTTCCTTCCTTCATATCTGATATGTCACTTTAAATGGCAGAATCTTTTGTTGTTGTTATTACTGATCTTGGAGATATTTTTTTTTTTTGGAAGTAGAGATACATAACAAAAGTTGCTAGAAGGGCCTGTGCAGCTCTTCTCTCACTGTGGGAAGAGAGGATAGAGAGAAAATGGATACAGGCAAAACATCTATGTTGTGAAGGCTGTAAGAAATCTGACTTCTGTGAGTTTCTTCCATCCTCAAATACTCTCCCAGCAAGTGAGTGCCATCAGCTGCTATAAAATCATTCCCTGTTCTTCCCTCTCCTGCCGGCTGCTGCCGGGGTGATGGCACAGGCTTCCTGTCAGTGCGTGCTGCCTGCCAGGCAGCTGTACTTGCATGCTGGTCCCTGGGTGGACTGGCTTCCCCCGCCTGCATATGCAGTGCTTAGGAACTGCCTTCCTAAGAGCTCAGACAAACAACTCTCCAGCTCCATGGCCCCACAGGCAGCAGCAGGGATTGGGAAATGGCCTGATCCAGCTGTTTTAGGGTTAACCAGGGGAAATTCCTGACCCAATGCAGGAACTGCAGCATTGACTAATGCCACCAAGCAGCTGCCTGGGCTGTAGGCTGTTTGTCTGAGCTTTTAGGAAGGCAGTTTTCTTCTTTTCTTCCCACTTAATTCACGTTTAGACAATTATCCTCACAACTGGAAGGGGTGAAAAGCATGTTTTGAAAAAAAAGGCTGGCCTTTTCAGAGATGATGACATTTTCCAAGGGGAAGATGCCATTTTTTGTTGTGTGACTATTTTTCAAGCCCTAATTATGGTGTATTTAATATTGTCTACTGTTTGTAGGAGAAAGAGACAGGAAGGAAGAGGGAAAGCAAGTGCAAATAGATTTGAACACCAGTGCTGCACCTATAGCTGGATTTAGAAATTGAAATTGGACAGGGTCTCTGGAGTCATTAAGATAAATCCACTCCTGTCACAGACATTTTACTTTACATTAGAACAGTATCATCTTGCTTACAAATAAGCAGTAGTGCATCTATATGAAGAAAGTCTCTGTTGATCAGAGGTGTGTATTATACATTCTTCTCATTGCACATCTATTGACTAATGGAGCTGCAGTGTTGTAGAACTTTATTAGCAGTTTATTTTTCAAATAGTATCATTACTCATTGAACATCCGAATTTATGGAGAAGTATGGAATGAATAGATATTCCTTTGAAACTACCATTCTTCAGTTGATGAAAACAGATATATGTCCAACAAAGCCAACACCATATTCACCAGTATAGAACTCAACCTCCAATCTTAAAATTCTGTAAATTTATTTAAACCCTGATCATTGCAATTCAGTTTTCTTTCTGCTAACAGTCAATATAAAGATATATTATATCACCTTATACACTATGATGATGGTGAACAGAAGCACTGTATTTAAACTGGACTCCTCACACCTGCTCTCTTACTGCAGTAGTCCTGACTGTATCTTGGCCTCAGGCTGTGCTGCTGGAGCTCTCTGTGACTACAACTGGTGACAGACCTTGAGGTGTTGATGCAGTTTTACAAAAGCAGCAGTGAAAATAAGAGGTATATATCTTATAAATACACTTAGTATGAAGTACTTTGTCCCGATCCATTTTAAAAAATCTCTCATGTAATAAATTAATCTTCATTACTCTTTTTCATCATTACATCGGGGTACAGATAATTTTTGACCAAACAGTAGCATCACTGGTGAAAGATAATTGCTGATATTGTTTATTTGTAGGCAGGCAGCAACTAACTCTGGCAATATTTGAGCTCCACCAGTTTCCTGGAAGCATTTGTTTTAGGCTTCAGCCAAAGAGAAGGAATTCATTGCTCTGGTGTTAGAATTCCTCAGACAGCTGGACAACAGGACAGACAGCTGTGATCAGCCCATTTGATCACCAGTGCTTTCATCACACTTCTCATTAAAGACTGAGCTACTGGCTCATCCTTGGAACTACAACACAGTTGTTTTCCGCTTTGTTTTGGATAATCCCCAGAGGGTCATGATGAGCACCTGCTCCTGTGCTCTGATAAAGCTTGTGCAGAAACTCACAGCTTGTATAGTTTGCTCTTGTATCCAGTATATGGTTAGCAACCATGGGAAACTGGAAAATGCTGTTGGTATGAATGCCTTTTATACAATTTCTAACTTCTATCTGGGGCAGTGTCCTGACACATTAACTTTCAGCTATTCAAAATCTCAGCCCTTATTTAACAATTCTGCTAAAAGCTATAGTTTGAAGATGTTTGTCTTTGTTGACAATACTGCCTTAAGGTATTCTCATCTGCCTTTTTAACATCTAGTGGGCTTGCCCCCATCCATCCCATCCAAATATTTTCCGTGACCCAGCTTACAACTCAGTCTCACAAATGGCTGTGTTTCTGCATCTCCAGTGGTGACACTGTGATGGGAATAAAAGATTAACAGCTATGCTAGCATGATGCTGAATAGAGTATATGGAACCACAGTTTAAGTTCTACAAATAGTTAGTGAAGACAAGGAGGAAGCTCTGAATGTCTTCAGAGTGAGTGTCTTCATTTTAATTAAGAGCTAAAATATGTCATTTTGGCAAATAGGATCTTTCTATGGGTAATTTTCATAGAATCATTAGGGTTGGAAAAGACCTCCATGATCATCTGGTCCAACCATCACTAACAATGTCACCCACTAAACCATGCCCCTAATCACCAAGTCCAACCTTCCCTTAAACAACCACAGAGATAGTGACTCCACCATTTCCCAGGGCAACCCATTAATACACTGTGTCTCATCCCTGACACTGTAAGTACCATGAAAGCTTCATTGAGCAGGACAGCTCTCCTAGGTGCTTTGGAAAAATGATGGATTTTTTTTTTCTCCCCTTCTTTTTCCTGTTACTAAACTGTTATCCTCTGGGCACTCTTTCAAACTGTCTGAAAAGAGCCACAACTGAATGAAGGGAGCTAGTGAGTAAAGCTGGAAAATCTGAGCCAAGCTCCTATATAGAAAGAAGTGAAGATGCCTCTGATCAGCATCCTGAACTGTGAAAGTGGTGGAAAATCTCAGATTCTTGACTTATTCCTTTCTTTCTGCAATGTCAATCATCCATGGTGGCCACATCTCCCAAAGACTTTGTATAATAAAGATGTGTTTGCCCCTCCTGGAGGCAAATGTGTCATAGTTGTTCTTAATATCATTATATATCATTGTAGCTGTTCAAACAGGGTATTTGGGGAAATGTTTGTATTATAGCATCCATTATCTCTCCACTTGGGGTAGGAGAATATAGCAGTAGTATATACCCTACTCTTCATCTTTTTTTCTCAAGACCTACTTCTGGTCAGAGCAGAACACTGACACCCAAGTCCACAGAATCACAGAATCACAGAATTTTCTAGGTTGGAAGAGACCTCAAGGTCATCGAGTCCAACCTCCAACCTAACGCTAACAGCCCTCCACTAAACCATATCCCTAAGCTCTACATCTAAACGTCTTTTGAAGACTTCCAGGGAAGGTGACTCCACCACTTCCCTGGGCAGCCTGTTCCAATGCCTCACAACCCTTTCAGTGAAGAAGTTCTTTCTAACATCTAACCTAAAACTCCCCTGGCTCAATTTAAGCCCATTCCCCTTCATCCTGTCACCAGGCACGTGGGAGAACAAACCAACCCCCAAACCAACCAACCAGTCCATTATCCTTGATTTCATCATTTGTTAATGTTTGTGTCTTGCCCTTTCATTCTAATTGATTAAAGTTCCTCTCTTCGTATCCAGCATTTTGGTGTTTGGATGCCTCTTGTAGCACAAAATTACTGATGCATTTTTATTTTTAACCTTCCTTGAAAAAATAATCCTATGATTAAAATATCTGTATGTGTTTTTCCTTAGCCTAGACAAGTTCCGGGTGGTAAAACACATGCAAATATGATGAAAGTTGAAATAACATTCAAATATTAATTATTGTACTTGATACTTAGACACTCTTGTGAAAGAAAATTCATGAATATGCATACAGGGAGATAATTTACTATTTACTGTAACTTTTACAGTCACAGTTCCTTATGTAGGAGCACTTTTATGCTTCTGCTTTTTGCAGTTTCTGGATGCTAATTAAAAAAATGAGGTGAATAATGAAGTAAAAAAACAAGCTGAATGTTCAAATAAGATAAAATTCCTTTTATTTATTTTTTCTTTTCTCATGGAGAGATGTATTAATTTTTGTATTACTCCTAAAATAAATAAATAAATACAAACTGTTACTTCAAGCATTAAAAACAGACATCCCAAAATGATGGAAAAAACACTGTAGAAGAAAATCATCTGTCCGTGTTTGAAAGGGCTCCATAAGGACTGAATAGAGACTTTTCCCCTTCTGTGTAGCTTATTATTCACTTCCTACAGTCAGTGTGATGAAGAGAAAGTGAGTTATGTAAGGCTCCCAGTAATTAAGTTGTCTTGAACTGGTGAACTAGTACATCAAAAGATAAAATGACCACAAACTATAAAGCATTCTGCTCCAAACTACTTTCATTATATTTATAATGCAGAGCAAGAATGTTGTTAAATTAAAACAGGTTTGCTTGAATAAATTTAATCAGTGTGCACAGAGTATGTTATTGCTCATTTCCAGAACTTTCATGTCTAACTCTGTAGCCATTTGATTTTTGTTATTTTTTTTTTTTTTTTTTTTTCCCTTTAAATCTCTACAGTCCAAAATAATTTCCAGTTTACAATGTTGCGTTTATGAAGAATGGCCACTAGAGTGCTGCAGGTATCCATTGAAACTGCAGTTGTGTACATTTTCTATCAGTAAATAAGTTTCAGATATATTTTTATTACATATATATAAAATTCATTTTTTTTAAAGTAGACTTTTGTGCTAACTATATACTTGAAATATTTTAAGTTGGCTGTGTGTGTAGGAAAGCTCAGACTGGAGTTTTCCTTATGTATAGAAAGGAAAGGTATGACTGTTTACAGGATAATTGCTTTGAGGATGGATAGTTACATTGTATGCCATTGCCTTTTAAAAGGCTAACAAATAAACTGTTAAACATCCATTTTCTTGTTCATGCTGTCTAGAACATTATTGATATAACTATAATGTATATGCTTGTATAACTAATTAATTATCCATCAAGTTTAATGTCTGCTTCCAAAAAAATACCAACAAGAGGTACAGACAAAACTTGTTTCAGAAACTTGAGCACTAACGCCAGAATTATCATAAAGACCTTGCTGAAAGTTTTTGTCAGTTCCATCAAGCAGAGCAATTCCATCAAGGAGTCACATTTTTTTTCTGTGCAAAAAGAGATGTACGCACACTGCCTGAGATAAACCCTGAATCCAGTAAGAGCCACTAACCTAGTACCGTAGTACTTGTTCAACCCTACCAGTGATTAGTCCCTTTTACAGCAGCAGTTGTAAGAGCAGTAGTCTGGCTGGCAGAGATGACACAAGACCCTCTGTTAGAGCCTATTAAGCATTGAAGAGAAACCAAGTGTGATCTCATGTTTCTGTGTTTCTGAGGTTGACCTTGGCTCTGTCTAACCCAGCAAGAACTTCTTGGTCAGGCTTCTTCATAGCCGCAAGTCCCAAGATGGGACTGTAGTTAAAAAAAAAAAAATTAAAAAAATGCAGTTTGAGATACTCCAGGATACTCCAGTGCTGAGGTTGTCTGGTTTAACTCAGTCTAAAAGAGTTGTAAAAATATCACTTTAAAGCTACATGAAGACAAGGCCAAAATATGATTTGAAGGTTAAGAAAGTAAAGATTAAAGCCGGGTAGTCTTCTCGGAAAGGAACTGATACTGGGGTGAAGATGAAAACTGAGCACTTCCATCCTTCTCTGAGGAGTCTATCAGGACACAGAACTGGGAAGGGGGACACTGCTGTGACAAATAGGTTAAGAAAGACAATACTGCTTTAAAAATTGGACAAGATGGCATAGCAAAGCACTGTTACAAGGGAAAGCTTAAAGAATTGATTGTAAGACCCTGAAAGGTGAGGAGGACTGTGGTCACTGTAACTATGACGACCAGCAAAATGGACAGAGGAAAAGAACAGCCAAAGGAAACCAAAACCAGAATGATTTGACACACACACATGATCTTTCCAATTACTCAGGGGAAAAGGAGAGTGCAAAGAAAGAGAAAAAAAGCATTTCGGTGATAAACAGAGAAGAGCAGTGTTTCTTTTGCCTTCCTCTTTTGACTGGTATTAAATTCCTTTCTATTTTACACTCTCCGTCCTAAACTGGCAGTGTCAAACTCTGCTGTAAAGTTAATGAAGGATGTGGTTTTAAAGTGTTTGATGTTTAATATATCTTTTAAATGCCATTAGGTGGCAGGAATTTCTAATCATATTGCTAAGTCTTTTATCAACCTTACGATCTTCTTCTTCCACATTTATGCTGATCCTCTATGGTAAACTCAAAGACTAGCTATGGAAATTTCTGAAAATCCACAGATGTCAGTCTATCTCAAACACATGGATTAATAAGGATTTACCTAATCACCAGCATGGAATTAATCCAAGGAAACATGTGAGAACAGGTTGGCTCAGAAAGTATAACCGGTATGCCAAATTCTTTTTTCATTCAAGTGCATGTCAGCTTATTGACTGATGTCATTCTATTCATTTATCATTCAAGTGACTGTGATGAGGGAGGGGAAAGTGAAATGGAAAAATTCTATATCCTAGGGAGGGAGGAGGGGAAATCCATGACCCTAATCTTGACATAGAAATGTCCATGTGAACTCCTGTGAAGTCAGACATCTTGTCTGGGCATAACCACCTTGGCGATTGAAGTCATTCTAAGGAAAAGAGCTCAAAAGGGCCCAGCACTCAGGATGGCACACTGGCTCATGTTCTGCGCATTGTGACACACTGAAATGCCTGGTGTCAAATATTTCTATCTTCGATGTTCTAGTAAAACTTCTTAGCAGAAGGTACTATCACAGAAGGTACTATCACAGAAGGAAGGTACTTGACAGTTTTTAGGAAAAAAGGTAGCCATTCAACCACAGCAGAGTTTTTAATCTTTGATCACAGAATCACAGAATCACAGAATTTCTAGGTTGAAAGAGACCTCAAGATCATCGAGTCCAACCTCTGACCTAACGCTAGCAGTCCCCACTAAACCATATCCCTAAGCTCTACATCTAAACGTCTTTTGAAGACTTCCAGGGAAGGTGACTCCACCACTTCCCTGGGCAGCCTGTTCCAATGCCTCACAACCCTTTCAGTGAAGAAGTTCTTTCTAACATCTAACCTAAAACTCCCCTGGCTCAATTTAAGCCCATTCCCCCTCATCCTGTCACCAGGCACGTGGAAGAACAAACCAACCCCCACCTCGCTACAGCCTCCCTTGAGGTACCTATAGAGAGCGATAAGGTCGCCCCTGAGCCTCCTCTTCTCCAGGCTGAACAAGCCCAGCTCCCTCAGCTGCTCCTCGTAGGACTTGTTCTCCAGGCCCCTCACCAGCTTCGTTGCCCTTCTCTGCACCCGCTCAAGCACCTCGATGTCCTTCTTGTAGTGAGGGGCCCAAAACTGAACACAGTACTCGAGGTGTGGCCTCACCAGAGCTGAGTACAGGGGGACGATCACCTCCCTAGCCCTGCTGGTCACACTGTTCCTGAAACAAGCCAGGATGCCATTGACCTTCTTGGCCACCTGAGCACACTGCTGGCTCATATTCAGCTGACTATCCACCATCACTCCCAGGTTTTTCTCTGCCTGGCAGCTCTCCAACCATTCCTCTCCCAGCCTGTAGCTCTGCTTGGGGTTATTGCGCCCCAGGCACAGGACCCGGCACTTGGCCTTGTTGAACTTCATGCAGTTGACCTCAGCCCATCGGTGCAGCCTATCCAGATCCTCCTGCAGAGCCTTCCTACCCTCAAGCAGATCGACACACGCACCTAACTTGGTGTCATCTGCAAACTTACTGAGGGTGCACTCAATGCCCTCATCCAGATCATCGATGAAGATATTAAAGAGGACCGGCCCCAGCACCGAGCCCTGGGGAACGCCACTAGTGACTGGCTTCCAACTGGACTTGGCTCCATTCACCATGACTCTTTGGGCCCAGCTATCCAGCCAGTTTCTAACCCAACGAAGCGTGCGCCAGTCCAAGCCAAGAGCAGCCAGTTTCTTGAGGAGAATGCTGTGGGAGACGGTGTCAAAAGCCTTGCTGAAGTCAAGGTAGAGCACATCCACAGCCTTTCCCTCATCCACCCAGCGCGTCACTTTGTCATAGAAGGAGATCGGGTTCGTCAAGCAGGACCTGCCTTTCATAAAGCCATGCTGACTGGGCCTGATCGCCTGCTTGCCCTGCAAGTGCTGCGTGATGACTCTCAGGAGGATCTGCTCCATGAGCTTCCCTGGCACTGAGGTCAAACTGACAGGCCTGTAGTTTCCCGGGTCTGCCCTCCGGCCCTTCTTGTAGATGGGTGTCACATTTGCTAGCCGCCAGTCAACTGGGACCTCCCCCGATAGCCAGGACTGCTGATAAATGATGGACAGTGGCTTGGCCAGCTCCTCTGCCAGTTGTCTCAGTACCCTTGGGTGGATTCCATCCGGCCCCATTGACCTGTGCACATCCAAGTACCGTAGCAGGTCACCAACCAGTTCTTCATGGATAGTGAGGGCCACATCCTGCTCCCCATCCCCTTCCACCAGCTCAGGGTACTGGGTATCCAGAGAACTGGTATTGCCGCTAAAGACTGAGGCAAAGAAGGCATTGAGCACCTCCGCCTTTTCCTCATCTCTTGTAACTAAGTTTCCCTCCGCATCCAGTAAAGGATGGAGATTCTCCTTAGTCCTCCTTTTTGTGTTGATGTATTTATAGAAACGTTTTTTGTTATCTTTAACGGCAGTAGCCAGATTGAGCTCCAGATGAGCTTTGGCCTTCCTAATTTTGTCCCTGCACAGCCTCGCTACATCCTTAAAGTCCTCCCTAGTGGCCTGCCCACTTTTCCAAAGATTATAAACCCTCTTTTTTCTCCTAAGATCAAGCCAAAATTCTCTGTTGAGCCAGGCTGGTCTTCTTCCCCACCAGCTCGTCTTTGGGCACGTGGGGACAGACCGTTCCTGCGCCATTAAGATTTCCCTCTTGAAGAGCGCCCAGCCTTCCTGGACCCCTCTGCCCTTCAGAACCGCCTCCCAAGGGACTCCACCTAGTGTCCTGAGCAGCTCAAAGTCAGCCTTCCGAAAGTCCAATACAGCGGTTTTACTGGTCCCCTTCCTGGCCTCACTAAGAATAGTGAACTCCACCATTGCGTGGTCACTCTGCCCAAGACAGCTCCCGACAATCACATCCTCCACCAGTCCTTCTCTGTTTGTGAAGAGAAGGTCTAGCGGGGCACCACCCCTGGTAGGTTCACTAACCAGCTGCGTCAGGAAGCTATCTTCCATGCTCTCCAGAAACCTCCTAGACTGCTTTCTCAGGGCTTTGTTGTGCTTCCAGGATATGTCAGGGAAGTTGAAGTCCCCCACGAGTACAAGACCTGACGATTTCACAACTTCTGTCAGCTGCCTGTAGAATTCCTCATCCGTCTCCTCATCCTGGTTCGGCAGTCTATAGCAGACCCCGACCAGGACACTAGCCTTGTTGTCCCTGCCGATCCTAACCCAAAGGGACTCGACCTTGTCATTCCCAGCCTCGAGTTCTACAACCTCGAAAGACTCTCTAATATAGAGAGCCACACCACCACCCCTTCTGTGCTGCCTGTCCCTTCTAAAGAGTTTATAGCCAGGCATTGCAGTACTCCAGTCATGAGACTGGTCCCACCACGTCTCTGTGATGGCAACCAAGTCGTAGCCTGCCTGCCGCACGATGGCTTCCAGCTCCTCCTGTTTGTTACCCGTGCTGCGTGCATTGGTGTAGATTCACTTCAGCTGGGCCATTGCCTTATCCTCCGGCCTTGCCATTGTTCCCCCTGGAACAGCCCCAACAATCCTAGCTTCAGCCTCATCCCCCTTTCTACCTAGTTTAAAGCCCTCTCAATGAGCCCTGCCAGCTCCTGGCCTAGGATCCTTTTTCCCCTAAAAGATAGGGACCCGTCTGCAGCCATCAGGCCAGGTGCTGAGTAAAGTGCCCCATGATCAAAAAACCCAAGATTTCTGCATTGGCACCAGCCCCGGAGCCACGTGTTTAACAGGTGGGCTTTCCGTGTCCTCTCTGAACCCCTCCCTGCCACCGTGGGGATGGACGAAAACACCACCTGCACTCCCGCTCCATCCACTAACCGACCCAGCCCCCTAAAGTCTCTTTTGATAGCCTTCAGGCTTCTCTCTTCAATGTTGTCACTGCCCGCCTGGACTATCAAAAGAGGGTAATAGTCAGAGGGGCGTACCAGGTTGGGAAACTTCCTGGCAACGTCCCTGACCCTGGCCCCAGGGAGGCAGCAGACTTCCCTACGGGTAGGGTCAGGCCGACAAATAGGGCCCTGTGTTCCCTAAGAATAGAGTCTCCAACAACAATAACCCTCCTGTCTTTCTTGGTGGAGGCAGTCCTGAGGCGTGGAGTCAACCTCCTCGCCCTAGGCATCCTCCTGGGAACACTTGCTACCTCTTCCTCAGCTACTGGTCTGTCGAGCTCCAGGGCCTCAAACCTGTTGTGTAAGGGCACCTGGGAATGCGGGGCCGGAAGGGGAGGGCGTCGCCTGCGATGTCAAGCAGGGACCTGTTTCCATTCCTCCTCAGCTCCCAGATCCCCTCCCTCTGCCCGACGGCTACAGGGCAGGGGGTCCACCCCCATTTGAGGAGTCTCACCTCGGTACCTCCCCTTGAGGCCCTGCAGGGAGTTACTCCACAAGTCTATCTCTCACTCACACTCCCTGATGGCCCTCAACCTCTCCACCTCCTCCTTGAGCTCTGCCACAATGAATGATGACAAAGACTCCATTTCACAGAATTGTTCTTCTGGGAGCTGGTAAAATCTGATCCTCTGTAATTCATGACAAATACTTTTCCAAGATAAGACACAAGAAAAGCAAAATATATGGGTTTACTCAGCTACAGCTTTAAGTGTCAATATGATCTCCTGCAAGATGACCAGTGTTCAGATCATCATCATTTCTCATCAGTCACATTTTCCCCATGTTTGTGCTAAGCTTCTGCTCAAGGTTGCTCAATGTGGTGTGTTTACTTTACCTGTGTTGCTAGAATTGTGGTTAACTTATTGTGGCCTTTACCCTACCTTTTTTACAACTAATGGAGTCCACAGTGTGAAGAGGTAGTGAGATGGAAAACTAGGACCGAATCTGTAGAAGACTTCACATAAAATATGTTCATTATTTAACTTTTTTTTTTTCCTAAGTTTACAGTTTTATGAGATTTTGACTTCCATGACAATGAGTGAATACCACATTTGATATTTTAAGATGTTGTTTATACGGACAAGCTCTTGTGAATATGCATTTAGGGCTCCATGTATATCCATCAGAAAAACATATGCACTGCATCTGTTTCAATTCACAAAATAGAAGGAATTGTTTGTTCAGATTATTTTATTTTCCTTCTGTTCTAGAGCTAGCTGAAGGTCCAGGCAATATGCAAACTCCTCACTCCTCCTCCCCCCTCCCCCCCCCCCATTTCCTAAAATGTCTCAAATTGTCTAACATTTCACACATAGCTGAATTTCACTCCAGGTGTGCTAGCAGGTGGTTGCAGAAGGAGGTAAGGAGGTCTAAGTAAACTGCATTGCTGTGCCTAAGACAGTATTTTGTGGAGAGAGACAAGGAAAAAGAACCAAAGATCAGGAAAAGTGTATTGAGGATTTCTTGGTCATCTTCTGCAACTAAGTGCACCTTTAGGATCAAGGTTGTATTTTTTAGAACTCAAATTCAGTTGGAATCTATCTGTGGATAATTCTTAAAATTGGATTTGGATAATTCTTAAAATTGGATTTATTCCAAACATCACACTGTATGCCAATATTTTAATTGACATGTTTCTTCAGCAGGATATTGAGTCAGAGATGAGCATGGATGAAAAACTGATTTTCCTTTTTTCTCCCTACTTGTCTTTTTCATGTTCATTTTCTGTTCTCTGTAAATCTCCTATGTATGTAATATAGGGATTATTAATTAAAAAAAAAAATCTCTTTAGATTTCCCACTGTATATTACATTAAATAAATCTGAATGGTTAGACATTAAGCAAAATCTCTAGGAAATTTCAAGTCTCTCTGATTTGCCAAAAGTCCAAGTCTTCTTCATGTCTATTTAGAATAGTAATTCAAAGACTATTGTTACTCCTACTTTTGACTATATCACCTTTACTGTGTACTGCTTCACTCATTCTTTTTGCTTTATAATGTAAAACATAATAGGATTTTTCATTTTCAGGATCTTCTATGATCTCTGTTATCCTATCTATCATTTCAAATTTACCATGGAGATGTCAGTCCTGTCCCTAGTCTCTCAGACATCTCATTTTTCAAATATTTTTTCTTCCAAAATATCGTCCTTCCTCCTCTCCCAATTGTTTTAAATGAACTCCCAGATAATATCTAGAAGAAAACTTTGCTATTCTTTAAAAGTACCTTAAGCTTCTCTTTTTGGCATAATGCCTGCAGGATTTTCACAATTCTAGTTACCAGTACTACTGTTTAAAGTTCTGAAGTTGCTTATTTTTCTGGTATTTCCATTCTTTGTCTGTTTCTGTACACTTTTTCTTATGTTCAAATTCATAATTCCTAATCTTTTGTTCAAGAATCATGTCTTTGTTTGGTGTTTGCACAGATGGATGCAGTCATGGATAAAAATCTGGTCTGTCACTAGTGAAAAAAAAAACCACCACCACCAGCAACAACCAAAAAAAAAACCACAACACAACCAAAAGCAATGTTAAAAAGAGTATCTGTGAAGAAAGATCCAGTTCTATTCTCCGGCAAAATAATTTTCTGAGACCCCAAATGCACAATAAACTGACAAGGAAATTCAAGCTTATTTTCACCTTGGAAAATGTGTCATTATGCCCCAAGTTTACGCACTTCAGCTTGTAGGAATGCACACAGCTGTTGAGAATTCATTCCAGAATGCCAATTAAATAACTACTTCAGCAAAATAAAGCCTCCAAGAGAATTATATTTTTAAATATTTGTATTAATAGATTTCAGAGTTGTGTGGTCTGGAAATTACACCAGAGGTCTGATAGTTCATTACTACAATAACATCAAGTTTTACAGGCAGTTTTAGAAGCTCTGGAGAAAACAAAAGCCCTTAGTGCAGTCAATTAAATCTATTTGTGATACGGATCAGAGAAGACCTGTTGGGTTTGTTGACAACTGCATAGTATGGGAAGGCTCTCAATTTTCACTAGGATTTGCTAGATCAGAACACTTTATCTTTCCAAGAAGGAGAAATAAAATGAGGTATTGTGAGAAACAAAGTTGTGTTTTTGAAGTAGAATGTATTTTTGCAGTGGAAAATTCCATTAAACTTGCATATTCAAAAGTGATTGTGCAGGCATAACAGTGGGGAGTATGTTAAGAAGATAAAGGGAAGGTCCCACTGTCCCAAAATAAGAATAGCTAAGAAAATCAAGACAAGCAGTGCAAAATCAGTAAAAACAACAACAACAAAAAAAAAAAAATCACAAGCTCCTCTTGTCAAGAGAGAAGAAGGGAAAAAAAAATAATAAAAGGAAAAATTAAAAGTTGGTCAAATAAAATTTTATATATATGAAGTAGTAACAAGCATTGTGTAGTTTGTGAACCTGTAGTACTCAGCCAATGAGGAAACAGAGGAAGAATTAAGTGTCAGGTAGTAGGGAATAGAAGGTTAAGGTATACTTTTGCTGTGCACTCCTGCTTGCAGGATGCCTGCCATTGCAATCGCAAATAAAAATGTTATTTCACTGAGATCTTCACCTGAGCCTGTGTTATTGGCTACAGATTGTTTCTTACAGGTATATATATTTTTGTTTCACAGATACCCCCATCTAGTAGGAAAGAGGAAATTTATAAGATGAAGAATAGACATAAGACAATAAGACATCAAATCATTAATCAGGATGTACTGAACAGGGACAGATAATAAAGAAAAGTCTAAGTGGGAAGTCAACTAGAAGAATTCAGTAACCGTTGAATATTTGTAGATGTTTATAGAAGTGATGAAAAAAGGTCAGCTTCTAAAAAATATTTTTTTCAATAAGGATAGAAAAGGATTAAATTATAATTGTATCACAACTGAAAAGAGGAAAGAATCATGTTTTTATAAAAAAGTAACATTTCTGAACATGAAAATTATTTTACAATTACTGTAAACTTCTTGCAACAGAAACTAAGAAAATTAGTTCTATGCTATGTAATATTTTAACAAGGATTCACTTTTGGTCCCATGCCATTAATAACAGAGACAATTTTTTAGTGAAGGACTGTTTAATGCTGTAAACACTTCCTTCATACGTAAGCCCACAGATTTCCAGATAAATCTCGTGGTTCCATTTATTTTCAGGACCAGCCTAAAATACAGTTTAAAACCATAGAAGCACATGATAAAATTTAAACCTAATTAATCTAAGCCATAAACTTTATTTTGAGGTGATAGTAATTAACACAGAAATACATTTGAAGCCGCCACCTTATTCTAGGTCTAATTTTAGCTGCTTGTACTCTTAGAACTTCATTAAAATCCTTCTTGTTAATTCCTCATAGTATCTTAGAGTTGTATTTTCCCATGAAGCCTGGAAAAACAATGGAGGAATTAATTTCAAAGTCATAACATCAAAATTAAATAAAAAGTATTTTTGAAAACTCAAATGTATCCTAGCAAATTAAATGTTTTCTCTCAATCATCAATTTCATATTTAGGATTCATGGTGATGAGACTGTATAAGAGTCTCTTGATTGAATACAACTTTGTCTTAGTCTTTCTGGAGGTTCTCTTGTCTTTCATGTGTGAAAAAGTCACATGAAAAAAAGGAGGACTGCAGCAGGGTACATATGCAAACCTGTGCTGACCTTAACCTAGTGATCTTGTGTACTGATAGGTTCTGGCTCTGACAGTACACAGGCAAGACCCACCAGACCTACACCTAGAGCCTACATCTAGTCCTACAGCACCCCATACGCCAGCTCTGAGAGAGAGGTAATGTGCATTGCTCTTTTCTTCTCCAGTATGCTTCTGGGCTTCATTTTCACAGAAACCAAATTAAAATATGTCTGGATGCAGGCTGAGCTGGCAAAAAATATGGGGTTGTTGTGAGGATTAGAAAAGCACACCAACCTTTCACATGTAGCCAGATTTAATTATTCTATAATTTCATGCTATTGCATCAGCATAATGGAGGAGAAAATTCAGGCTTCGTGTCACTAAATCAGAATGAAAAACTTTTATTTCAAAAATCAGTGCAATAGAGCTTGAGTATATGATATATGCATAACTATTCTCTACGGTAAAGATAACAGTTATAAAAAGCTGAGGGCCTGTTTAAATATAAATCCCAGTCTGGGAAAGACTTCATGGGAAAGACAAGAGCTAAGGTCCTTTTCAGCAAAGCTTTTAATCTCTCATGTAACATTTAATCTTAACCTCATGCATAAATGCTTTGTGGTTCTGGAACCTCAATGGGAAAAATGAATAACAAATAAATAGCTGAAATACTTTCCTTTGCTTTGGAGGTATGTTAAGCATTCCTTTATTCTGGAGTAGAAAATTTTTGATATAGTGTGTCAAACTAAGAAAACAGAAACAAGAGGTTTCAACTACAACATGTAGAAGAAACTGCATTGCATCATTTATTTCAAGGTAACAACTGAGTCACCCTCACAGAGGAGCTGACTGTTCACAAAGAAATCCTCTGTCTTCTTTTTATTCTGGACATCTGAGGACTTCTCTAGTGTCACCAGACAATTCCTTTTCATCGGCTCAGTGGGAGACGTGACTCTCCTCCCACAAGCAGTGCTTCCAGCAGAGTCAGGAAAGCAGCCTGATGCCACTCCTGCCAGCTCAGTGGGTCTTGCTCGAGGGATGGTGTGTGAAAAAAGAAGGGCAGACTGGTGCCTGAAGGGAGAGCAGCCACAGCAAGGCATCTCAAAACCTCTAAACTATGGTGTGGAGCATACTTAAGATAAGATGAGAAGGAGATCTGTATGTTGTGCCTGAGCCCATGCCAGAGCAGGCATGATTACAGCTCTGTCTCATAATTCCATTGCCACACACTTCACTAATGTGCTAATGCAGCGAAGGGTGGCCAAATATGCTCAGAGACAATACCAGTGAGGAGATAAAAACAAGTCTAAATTAGCTGCCAGCCCCAGAGAAATTGTTCTCTTGTGTGCATTATCTGGAAATTATTTAGATGCTTGAAAAGCCATTACTGGCTTGGGAATAATAAATTAAGTTAATTTCATGGTGTTGCCTTTCTGAATTTTTGTCAAAATAAATATTGATTTATAAAGTTTTAAATGCCTACAAATGCCTATTCTGTTTAATATCTTAAACTTTATAGTCATCTCAGTTCTGAACTTGCCTACTAAACACCTTCATTACAGACAATAACAAGATGTAAATTTTTTTTCCTGAAATGCACATATGTACCTATGCGTCTTGCACCCTTACTGCAATACAGTTTCCCTTCAGTGTGTTACAAGAATCTGAGCCTTTAGTTGTTCACTTGAATGTACAGTAGTTCTGTTGAAGTTCCTCAAATACATAAAATTAAATATTTATCCAAATCTTTCAAAGTTTATAATCCTAATACAAAATAACAACAACAACAACAACAACAACAACAACAACAATAATAATAATAATAATAAAGTCAATATAGCAGAAGTAAGAAGTAAGGGAGGAAAAAGAGTCTTTAGTCTAAAAATGAAGAGGGAAAATGTCATATAATTCACTTTGAAACCAAGATCTGTTTTACAGACTTATATTGACTATTCATGCTGTAACAAACTGCAACCTCATTCTGACAAGTGATTTTGAGAAATGCAGAAATGTATAGAAAAAAAAAAAAAAAAAAACAGTTCTTGTCCCTAACAGTGCAAGCAGAGGGGATAAATGAAAAGGGAAGGATTATTGCCAACTTCATCTAAAAGTCAAACGACATAGGCACAGCCAATACTTGTAAATTGTTTGGGAGCAGGAAGGACCTGTTTTTACAGAACACTGATACTGATTTCCAGTCATGACATAACTATTCCCCCTTTCATTTTGTTCCTGGTGACCTCAAATCTAGCCATATGTCCTGGCTTGTAGAACTCAATATGTGAAAGAAACAAATCACCCACAAAATGAAACCCACCTAAATACTGCAGTAGTGGTGATTGTCTATCTGCTAGTTCTGTTGGTTACTACTTCAAATCACTGTAGCTTTTAACTGGTTATTTGCTGGAAAGAAAGCACCAAGTCTAGATGGGGCTTCAGAGGTGATCTGAGTGGAAAAGGGTATCAGGGGAGTTGTTGATGTGTACCATGTTTGTTTATGTGTAGGAAAACTCTTAGAAAGAACAGTATACAATGCATCACAAGATTTTGTAGCCCTGAGCAGAGTAACAGAGCATCTACCATCAGCAAAACACATTGATTTCCTCAGAAAAAGAGAGGTAGAAAGCAGTAAGATTTTTCAAGCACATGTGTTTTTGACTCAAAATGTTGTCCCACTGACCTGCACACTTTGGGCAGTCTTTTCCTTCAAGTTGTTCTAAGGGATGGTGTGATGTAGCACACATTTGTTCCATGTTACAGAACTTGAAGCAGACATTGGTTTGCAACTATGTGCCACAATATTTCTGAAAGAGACCTGTTTTTGCTAATGATATTTGACACAGTGTGGGGAATTATATATTAAGAAGGAAAGCAAAAATTTTACTTGCTGATAATTTTAAGTAGTTGTGAGTGTCCTCATCATTACAGTGTGTGCAGCTCTAAAAAATGTTTTAAATTACTAGGATAATGTTTGCATTCCAGAGGAAAATCCCCTAATTATTTGCACCACTAGTTTTATTATCTTAAATAATCAAATCTTTTTTTTGAAACTTTCTCAGTTATTAGAAACTAAATATTAGATCTTCTGTTCAACAGATTTACAATACTTATGTTACTTTTGCTCTCACATATTACTACTGTTAATAATTCTTATTAAGAATAATTCTTACTATTCTCCATATAAGAACATGGAGGCAACTTGTTGTCACCATGTGTCTGGTTTTTGCCGCAGTGATTTTTTTTTCCTTTTTAAAAAATTCTCAGAAGTTCCATGAGGTTTCCACTATTTTTTTTCTCTTCCTTGTGAGCACTGGTGTTTTGTATTTTCTGGATTCCAAGGTACCAATAGTACCTTACAATCCTAGTTCCTTCAGCTAAAAGGACCATAAAATGAATCACTGAATGTTGTTCAAAGAGCTGAACCCAGAAGTCTACTGTGTTTTTCAAGAAGCATAGTGAAGTATGAATCCAATTTTTCACAAAATAAAACTGGTAAAAAAATGAAGAAATAACACTTTCTTACAATTTATTCCATAGTATTAGTCATGCTGGTTTGTTACAATGTTAGGACTGACCTATTGAACTCAACCCTCTTTGTGTTTCCAAGGTTATGAATACAAAAAATAAACACGGTTCTATGACAGGGCTAAAGTTAGTAAAGTTAGTAGTATCGACTGTAAAAACGGATGTTATGTCCCCAGTGAACACTTTTCTGTAAGAGTGAATTTAGTTATTGGCTTTCTGATAGCTATAACTGTGGTACCATTTTGACATGACATTGCCCCATCGTTACAATTTTAACATTACAATTTAGAGTTTTAAAGTACTGCTTTCATAGCATCAACCGTCAGGAAACCTGCCTCTGGAAATGTCTCTGAGAAGAGGCATGGAAATGGGGATGCTGATCATAAGTTATGTTTGTCTGATGCCTACACTGTGACTATAATAGGCTACAAGGATGGCTTAAGGCTATTTTAACTCCCTCATTCATTTCTGTACAAGGATGACAGATTTGAGAAGAAACCTATGTCATGGACATAGACTGTGATAATATGGGAAAATTCAAAATTGTAAGAGTTTTTCACCAGTGGTGTCAAGTTTCAAGTAACGAAAGTTTCTGAAATAAGTAGCTTTGTTTTCTGAAATGCTCACTCAGTCTGTTGACTTCAGTGGTGGCTATAAGCATCCATTGTCTTTGATGACCCCTTTTCTTAATAATTAGCTTTGACAATCTTGATTTAGATTGAATGATAGGTATAATATCTACAGAAACCATCTTAACTATTCAAAAATTAGCCACCAATTTCAAGAGCTGCTATAGCCATCTTGATGTTGTAGTAGTGATAGTTTATTTTGTTGTTGTTTTGTCATTGTTTGTTTTGTTTTGTGAACCACAACATCTTGTCTTTCTATAGTACTTTCCTCAGATTTTTGTTGAAAAAAATAAAGGTTTAATGAAGGCTTCTGTACCTGTGAATAGTAATAGTCTCTAGAGAATCTACAAGGCGCACACCAGGTGTTGTGGTTTAACCCAGGAAGCATCTGAGCTCCACACGGCTGTTCGCTCATTCCCTCTTCCCAAGTGGGATGAGATAAAGACAGTTTAATAGAACAGAAAAGGAAGGGAAAAAATAATAAAAAAAATGCATAAAGCAAGGGATGTATAACATGATTGCTCACCACTTGCTCACCGATGCCCATCCCATCCCCAAGCAGTGACCTTCCCAGTTTATTTTTCCGCACAATGCCACATGGTCATCCCTTTGGTCATCCTGGGTCACCTGTCCTGGCTGTGTCCCTTCCCAGCTCCTGGTGCACCCCCAAGCCTCCCTGTTGGCAGGACAACACAAGAAGTTGAAAAGTCCTTGGCTTTGTGTGAGCACTGCTCAACAATGTCAGTGTGTTATCAGCATTATTCCCATCCTAAATCTAAAAAAGAGCACCACATCAGCTACTATGAAGAAAAATAACCCTATCCCAGTTGAAAACAGGATGGTGAAACCATTATTTGTTATAAATATATATATATATATATTCTGTAATACTGCTTTCTACAAAGGAAATTTCATTTGCTTGGTTAGTTGGTTTTAATTATTATTAGTAATTTTGTGTTATACAAACTGCTAAGGAAAGCTGAATACAGTGAGATTCATGATCTCACATAGGAAGGTTTTCTCCTTCCCAGTCTCCTTAAGCCAGTCAGTGCAAACCAAGATTCAGTTGTTTCTCACATCCTAGTCTAATAGATATGGTTGCTGTGGTGCTCACAGTAGCCAGGCTCAAGGGGTTTCTTCATTGGATACAGACACATAGACAACACTGACCACCAAAACAGATAGTCCAGCATGGCTTTTAAGATTGGATCCTGCACATGCATGCATGCAGACACAGAGAATGGGGAGTACACTCACACAGGAAAATAGTTTGGAATAGAGGTTTAAAAGATAAGTCGGTGGTGATCAGGTGCAAATGGTGATTGGCTAGGCAAGCTCTAAGTCCTTTTTATCCCCTCTCGCATTTTTTCAGGCTTGTTCCTTTTCTTTCTGATTTGATCCCTCCCTTTCCCTGCCTTTGGCCCTTCCTTAAACATCTGAGGATATGCTTTGAACATCCCCATAATCCCCACAGCTATAAATTCTATGCAGACCCACAACTTGATGATACTCATGTATCTTATAAGAAACTTATTTTTCTCCATCACATGCACTGTATTGTCTCCTTTCATGCTAGCTACAAGGTTCTGGCTGATCCCCTCTGCTCTTATGCATGACTGGTTCCTTCAGTGTCCCCTGAATTAATGACCTGAGGGCTCTTAGCATTGCTACCATCCCAGTTATATATTGCTCCTTGGGGTCTATGTCATTCTTGTTTTGTTTACTACTTTTCCTGTGTCTTGTCCCTTGTCATTGCAAATGAGGTATGTTTATATTCCACATATCTTCACCCTCACCCAATAAATAAATAAATAAAAAGAGATTTCAGACCATTCAGGTTTGGCTCATGATGTTAGAAGTCTGCTTGTACTACACACTTCATCTGACTGAATTTGTCAACATTTTTATTTTTTTTTTAATATAAAAAATAAATACCTTTGTGATTTTGGTAAAAGCCCTGTAACTAGAAGTCTGGCAAAGGAGATTGTTTTGTAGAAAGCTTTAAAAAAGATTGCCATTGAAACATTGATTAGTAATGAGAAGTCATGATGTTCTCTGTTGCTCAGTACAAAGAAAAATAATTACAATGTTGTAGGTTTTTGATTTTGTTTTATGTTTATTTGGCTCATTTCTATTCCATAGCTACAATGGAAGGATTGAAGGATTCCTTGAAACCACAGGAAAGCAGTAAAGTGAAGAAAAGCTTCATCGGGGGAATAAATAGCTGTCCACTTTCTCAGGCACATAGGGAAGAGTTATCCATTACTGGAACAATTTATCTGTAAGGCACAGTGCAGTGTTGGAGATACCAACAGTGGAACAGGGGAACTGGGAAGAGTTGAATTCTGTTGAAATGATGTTCTAACCTAGGCTACAAAACTGTACTGAGAAAAAAGTTTATTAACTTAGGTGAAAAATCTTCAACATGTACTAACACACACCAAGTGAGGGTAGGTATCCTCACTGAACAATGTCTTATGTTGTGCAGATGCCATTAAAGTGATTTTCTTGCCAAATGAAAATTAGAGTAGGAAAACAAGCCAGATTTCATATGCACTGAGATGATAGCCTAATTTCTGGACTGTGTTTCATTTTCCTCACAGAGCAAGAAGTAGGGAATATGTGTAAAAGTGGAACATATCTTTCAGCACATGGCCATTTGTTGCTTTCATTTCAGTTACATCTCTTTTTGACATGTGAACCTTAAACTACAGTTCTAGAAGAAATTTCACTTACACTTCCTCATCTTACCTGGGCTACTCCAGGCTAGAGTACCATTTCATCTCACCTTCCACATCATCACGACTGTTCTCTCTTGAAATACATGCTTGACAGTATCTACTGTTTCTTTTCATCACACAGGAATAAAAATATGAAGTAGTCTAATAGAATAGTCTTTGGGCATACAATCTTTTCTAACCCTGAAAAATACATAAGACAAAATTTATCTCTTTGGTACATTCAAGCTTGTATGTCTTGTTTGTAATTCAAACCTCTGAATCCCTGGTGCAAGACACTGATCTTGTTTACAGTACTTTCTGTATGATGTTAGCTAATTGGTATTATCAGCAGGGCATGTAACAATTATTTATGGTTTCTGTCTGTTGACTTCAATAAAACAGAAGTTGTTCAGGCTGAGGTTTTACTGTTTGGTTGTCAAAAATAACATTATTAAAAGAGTTAAGGTTAATTATGCATCCTTTTGAACCAAGCATTTACAGCAGTCAGATTTTAGCTTCCAGATACAATCCAAGAGAGTGATATCAAACTAATAAATATTCCTGTAAAACTCTAACGCTCCATTAGTTTTGATTTTTAAATACATGGCACCAGCCTAAGAAATTACTGAGACCAAAGACAGGAAAAATAAGACTGTGGACTTTTTTTTTTTTTTTTTCACTTCTTGAAATTTTTAGAAGAAAAAAAAAATTAATGGATGGATTCTCATATGAAGTATGGATTCATAAGCCTCCGAACCTGAAAAAATAACAGACGGGAACTCTTTTTGCTTTTCTGGAAAAACAATTTGGAGGACACTACAATCGTTGTAAATATCAGTGTAACAGGAAAATGTCCACAAATTATAGAGAATTCAAATAAAAAAGAACGTATAGAAAAAAGTCTACCTTTAATGAGATGGCATAAAAAAAAAAAAAAAAAAAAAAAGTAAAAAAAATTGATAAACTAAAGTAGCAGTTCTTTCTTTCCTTTCTTTTCTGGTTAATGACTGTCAAGGTCAGCAACAAAGATTCTTTTAGAAGAAAAACTAATTGGTTCTCTGTAAATTACAGGTGTAAAGTAGCATTTTGTAGGATGAATGATAAGAATATCAGTGCATTTGAGAAAAATAAGGTGTTTGAAAAAAATATAAAACTGTCAGTGTAAATTTATCCACAATACAATCATTTTAAGTTTACTGTCTAAAAGCTTTGGATATTTTTCTCCCTGGTCTACTGCTTTACCTAAATAAGTCTTATACAAGTCTACTGCTTTGTTTACCCAGGGTGTTTTTTGCAGATAGCTATTCTTTAGTCACTAATGACCAAAGGGGTAAACCTCTTTAGGGCAGCAGCTGTCTTTCATGCTGACACTTTTCTGATATTTTTGTCTGTAATGCTATACTAACACCAGTGCCCATAGGCTGCAAACAGTACAATTATACTGTGGTGGTTTCACTCAGCTGGACAGCTGACTTCTACCACAGCCACTGTCTCACAAAGCTAAAGGGGGAGAAAATATAACACACAGGGCTCAAGGATTGAGATAAGGACAGGGAAATCACTCAACAATTATCATCACGGGCAGAACAGACTCAGCATAGGGAGATTAGTAAAATTTATTAGCTATTACTAACAAGCTAGAGCAGTGAGAAACAACAACAACAACAAAACACAACAAACTAAAAACACCTTCCCCCCATCTACCCTCTTCTACGTCCTTCCCCAGTGCAGCACAGGAGAGTAAGCAATGTGGGCTGCAGTCAGTCCCTAAAGCTTCATCTCCTCTGCTCCTTCAGGGTCACTCTGTGCTCCACGTGGGGTCCCTCCCACAGGATGCCATCCTTCGCTGAGTGTGCAGGGGCTGCCCACAGGCAGCAGCTCTTCAAGAACTGCTCCCACATGGCTCTGTATCACGGGGTCCATCCGTCAGGAGCAAATTGCTCCAGCACGGGTCCCCCACATGTGGGCAGCAGCTCCCCCCAGACTCCCTGCTCCTGTGTTGGCTCCACTCCACGGGCTGCAGCTCTGGCCCACCCCTGCAGCCCCCCTGATACCAAAACCTTGCCATGTAAATGCAATACATATGCATACAAGTGTTTATAGCTAAGGCAGACATTTTATTCATATGTTTGCTTCTATTTATAGGGATTTTCTCTTTTCTCCATACTGACCTCAGGTTGGCTAAGACTCCTTCTACCTACTTTTCTTTTTCTTGTAACCATGAGGAAAAAAAAACAACAAACTTCTATTTAACATAATGGAACATTTATGTTTTCCATTTGGTGCCATACCTATTTCCATGCTTGTGCGGTTTTTATCACTGACTTGTTAAATAATAACAAAAAATAATAACAAATAATAGCCAGTTCAGATACTGCAAGTCTAGCCTGCTAGATTATGCATCAGTGTCAATAATTCTTTCATAATTAATCAGAAAGGTGTTGTGAAGTAACTCATCGTACAAAGGAAAGTTTTGAAGTTCCAGCCAGGCTAGGATAGAACAAAGAATTTTATGCTGAACTCTTCTTTATTTTTCTCAAATATTTAGTAGAACTGATGAAAATGAAATTTAGAATAATGAGAAAACTATTCTGAAAATTGGCTTCCACTTCTATGCCCTTTCCACCCTAAGTGACTGAGAGTACACCAGACACCAAAGTGTGAAAGATTAAAAACTCACACCTGTCAGTGTGAGTTTTGCCACCGACTTAGTTGAAAATGTAATTTTCTTGCAGTTGCATCTCAAAATCTCAGTGTAGGAAATGAGATGGGCATGCACTGTTTATCTTAGAGGGATTATATAATATGTCATCTCTTGCCATAGGTCCACCAAAATTATGTAGCATCACAGGTCTTTCTCCTATATGTCAATTCACTGATGCAAAATATCAGACATCTGGTATATCAATTATCTTATTCATCTTTCAAAAAACAGTTTTTCATTTTGGACTTCTGTTAGTGAGTAGTAGTGTGAAAACTGAATTCAGTCTAGTCTCAGATTTATTTTTAAAGAAATCTTTGAAACTCTAAAATTATTTGTATGCATTCAGTTCAGTACTAAAAATAATATGCATTTTTTTAATTATTATTGAAAGAATATAAACTTTCCCTCCTTTTCTGTTTTGTTAACAACCAAATTTGAGAGGTTTGTGTGATGAGGTTTTATTATTTTATACAAAACTCTTTGGATAAGATGTCAAGTCTTTGATTCATATACTGATTCAAAGCAGGTACTTCACTGTGTTAAGTTAATCTTGCAAGGAATAGATTAACCCTGATTCTGTGACCCACTGTGGTGTAAATGCCTGAAGTAACTAGGAAAATAAAACTAACATTCACATTTTTAAGGAAAAGGTACAGCATTGAAGAGGCTTTCAGGGTAGGGCATAACTGCTTTATCAGAGTGTTCCCTAGGCTCCCAGCCTTAGATGCTATCGCGCTGGGGAAACTTGGTGTGCTAGCTCTAAGGAACAGCACGGAGCATAGAGTGGAGTGGAGACACCACGGCTAGGCTCTGTAATCAGATGGGACCTCGATTGTTCTTGTGCACAAAGCTGCACTTTTTGCCACCCTAAGCAAAAGACCTGTCATGTTTTGACAAATGCTGTACCCTAGTGTACTTTTTGCTCATTATAATATCATTATAATACCAAAACACACCTCCATCCCAAAAGCTACCCGCCTCCAAGGTGCGACCACCCCTCACTGAGCATGCGCTCTGAATTCCTCGGAGCCTATTACTTTAAACGGAGACGGGAAAACTTTACACCAATCATAACTAAGATATGCTTGACTAGAGCCACTCAAGCTCCACCTAAAAGATAGAAAATAATATAAATTGGCCGAAGAGAAAGGGGATGTTAGGGAAGATACCACCGTCAGGGGAGATACCATCCCGAGGACAACATCCTTAGGACCTCCTGACTCCTGGGATCAGTCGACGGGCTGAGCCTCTCTTCCCCCCCCATTGGGACGCCTTTGGGTGAGATCTAAATACTTGCTTATAAATCTCTATAGAGTCTCTGATTCTTTTTAACGCGTTTATTTCTAGGCTGCGCACCTGTAACACCTGTAACATCTATAACATCTGTAACACCTGTAACATCTATAACATCTATAACATCTATAACATCTGTAACACCTACAACACCTATAACACCTGTGTATTTTATGCATACTAGCTTGCTTTTGCAGACAGTCACTATCGCCGGCAATCCAAAAGAACCTGATTATCTGTTGCTGTAATAAACCATACTTGATTGCATTGTGATAACTCTCATTGAGTGCAACGAGGGTGAGGGTGGTTATCCGTGATAGTTCAGTGTTCTGAATCTAACCAGACCCCCAGACGGTTAATGTGTTTTTGGTGAATGTCCGACTGGTTCAGTAACCTGAATCTGACCGGGCCCGTAACGGTTAATCAGCTACACCCCTTAACGCGACACCCACCTGGGAGTATAATATGACTACCATCTATATTCCTGCTTGAATTGTAAGAGTATATTCACATTGATTTGTAACAGTCAAAACCATGGTAACATATCAATGTTCACTTTTTTGTATAAAACAATTACATATAGACATAATATTTTGGAAAAAAAAAAAAAAAAAAAAGGTCATTCAGTGAAATGCATCAGAATGTAATATTCTGTAAAAGTAAATTTAATGCAAAAACTAAGTGACCAGTACTTAGGAGCACTGTAGATATCTCCTATATAGTAAAATTATGGAAACGTTCCTCCATGTTATGAGTTTCACTATGGATTACAAGAAAATATCACTCGGACTTTAGCATATATTAGCTTTTTTGGAAAGCATACAAATGCCAGCAAGGTTGCATATTCGGTATAAGATTATTTATGCAGAGATGTCAAGCTCATTTGAGGGACGTAAGTAAAGCAGATGAAATGCACTTATTTTGTGCAAAATATAACTATAAGGACAAGAAAATTGGATTTAATACAGGAAAAGCAAGTGAATAAACAAGTTAGGAAATAAGCACTGGCCCGAATGATAACTCTACACACTACGGCTTTTCCACCATTCGGTGTTTTACAATGAAGCATATTAAGAATTGTTTCAGTGTCTACCATTGGCAAGTATGAAATAACACTGGAAGGTATTATAGAAAGTAAAATTCATAATAATGTATTTGATAATATAAATTGACAGTTTAATTGACAGCATACTCAACAAGTCTGATTCAAATTTATTGTTCCTATCAGGAAATTCACTGAATCATTGATGTCACTCTTTCATATACCAAATAAGATATAAACCCTATAGAGATCTAAACATAGATGAATCCCAGCCAAGAATATGGTAAATAATTATATATTCATTTATACCTTCTATGTTTTTGGTGTGTTTAGGTTAGGTTTTGTTTTATCTTATATAGAACCTGTTAGTCATAAAGCAGACATAAAGCTAAATCTGGTTTAGGACTTAGCCACTATTTATGTGTCTGGGGTAAAATTCAAAGTAATATTTAAATGTCCATAATACCTGTAATTCTCATAAAGCTCCTCAAACATTTTAAACTCTTTTCTGTGTATACCATGGGTGTAAGTTTTTCAGTCAATCTTCCTTCCAAGGCCATTTGAGAATCTCTCTGACTCTGAACCTTGATGCCTATAAGGAATTTGGTAGTCATGCTCTGAGTATCATGAGGAAGCAGTTTTGACTTTTAGACACAGTACAGAGGTGTTTTTTTGTTGTTGTTGTTGTTTTTTTTTTTTTTTTTTTCTGTGAAAATGCATGTAGTGATGCCTAAAGTTTGCCATAATAAAGTAGCCATTGAAACACATACTCTTACTTAGAAAAGTGACCGAATTTAGTACTTGAACTGTTTAAATGTGAGTCTGCAACTACTGTCTTCCAGTGTCTGTCTCAATAGCCACTCTATTTGTGGAATTCTAATTCTGTGAAATGCAACTTTGTCAAAACTCTATGGAGTCAGCAATGTGAACCATTGTGCTGGAAGGAGAGGAGGCAATCATAAACATGTCTTTCTTGCCTACTTTCTTAAATTCTCAGTCTGAAGATGCTCTTCTGGGGTGAGAGTGTAAAATAATGAATTTAAAACTGAGTTTTGAGTAGATTTTTATATCCAGAGAGCTGCTTGATGTATTCTCTAAAAGGTGTTGTCTATTTACTCCCATTCCATGGGTAAGTGACTTCATTTCCCAGCTCAGGGTTTGAATTCTGAACCTGGGTGCTTGTCTGCTAAACATTATGTTGTAAATAATTTCACAGTCTTACTGTCTTCTTCTGTCTGTCTGATGTCCCATGTGGAATATAGTACATGGAATATGAGTGTCGGTGTCTTATGTGAAATACAGCAAAAACAGATATTTCCAGAGTGTCATCCTATGAAATTTCTTCTTCAGTGGCAACTGTGAGAACAAGAAACAAAAACATCAGTTTATAGTGTAATTAAGATTTTACCTGGGAAGTCCCTAATCTCTTGTTTCTGTATTACTTCTCTATTTTACTTAAAACTTTCTTACAAAAAATATGTGACTTTGTGTCTTCTCTCTCAGGAATGGACTTCTATTAACAGATTTCAGTCATACTTCCTTTCACTTTCTCTCCTTCTCCAGTAATTCTTAAACTACTCTTGCTACACTGTAGTCAAATTTCAGTGGAAGGTATGAACAGTTTGCTTTGCAACAAAACAACTTATAGTTGAGTTTCAAGGCACATTGCTAAGAAACAGCAGACATAAGTTGAATGCTCTCACAAGGCTGACTCACTCCCCTTTAGATGTATGTCACAAAATTATTACATTTAAAAATTTTTGAATTTTTTAATTCAGCTCAGAATCTGCTCCTGTGAATTGAGTTAAGTATTTTCTTGGAAAATATACTAAGTAGAACAGATCTGTTTTCTGAATACTAAATGGATTTAGATGCTGAGCTATGCAGAAGCAGAACTCACAGGTGTCTTTCAATTTAAATTTTGTGTTAAAAACCTGAGACATATGAAATGAATGCAGCAGAAATTCTGTACTTCCTAAACATATATATATACATATACATAATTTTAAATATCACTTAAGCTCCTTTTCTTATATTTACTTCATGAAGATTAACCTTGAGGATTATTATGTTGGACTGGGGTCTTTAAACTGTAAAGTAGTAGCAGTAAGTCATGTCAAGCCCATCTAAAGCCCTTAAAATAAATTATGTGTTAGCAGTTATGCAGTTATACTAAGCAGAAATTATATATTTTTTATATTCTTTCTACTTGTGTTTCAATTTAGAAGAAAAAAAAAAAAAAAAAAAAAAAAAAGGATAACCAGGAAATTGATGTAATAAGAGGAATAAGAGGTACAATGAAAAAGACAGGTAATGAAACCTGATGGAGAGCTCTCAAATGAGCATACACATCTTCCAATGATAATGTCCAGTTGTGGGAGCAGTAGGACTTCCACTCCAGCAGAGCTGATGTGTATCCAGCTAAGTGACTCAATGAAAGACTATCTTGGAATGTTCTTTGAGGCTTCCATAAAGGCATCTTTATGCCTACAGTTTGAGGATAACAAAAAACTGAAACACACAGGTTCACTTTGATGATACAATTAGGTCTTCTGAGAGACTGCTAAAAGCCCCTTTTTTGCAGTTCTTGACTTATGTGCAACAGAAATCTGTTGCAAAACGCTTTTCATCACTGTCTTTTAAAACATCCTAATATGGTTTTCAGTTGGGAATGGGAGATGTATATGTATGCATGACCTTCTTATGCTTTTGAGGTTAGTCTCTCAAAACATAAAATGGATGCATTTAAATATTTACAATTGTTTTAATTCTCCAAATGTCACTGAAATTCACTCTCACACTACATAACTGAAGTAGTCATATTGGTATGTTAGGAAATAGCCATGACGTTTACAAGTACTGCTGAATTTTTATGTATAATATGTCAAACACTTTCATTTACAAAATGACACTTAGAGTCTAAGAAACATGTGCTTTGAGATTACAGAGAAATTTCATTTTACAGTTCCAGAGCTCTAGTAGTTTCCAGTATTTTTCCTGTGATTCCAGCAAAACCTACTCAGCAAGGAAAGTGACCTTTAATAAATAGCTTCTAAACCCTTACAAGTATCATAACTGAATTTCAATATCAGGAAATCCTATTTTTTCCACATAATAAAGTTTTTGATGGCAGTTCCTGAATGCTTTGAAGCCTTTCAAGAAGTTACAAGTTGGGAGACAAAATTTCTCTTTCCTTTAAACCATTTTCTTTCTTTGTGACTGCACTGTCTCTTCTTACAATAAATCTATCTTGTTAATGGCTAATAGTACTCCATGAATTTGCCATTAGATGTCAATTCAACAGTGACCAGTTTCTAGCTCAGCTGCTACAGGTCTGTCATAATGCTTAAACCTCTTTTAATCCTTCTCTTTCAGACATAGGAAACCCTAATTTCCAGCGGTATTCACTGTTGACTTGGTGTTTTGAAATGGCATTTCAAAACAGATGTGTTAAATTTGTTGGTACATACCTAAGAATCTGTGGGATCCTCTGTACTGGGAAAGACTAAAATGCAGATTATTTATTCCCTTGCTTAATATCACAGAGATATCTTGACCACTCAAACTAAATGGGAGGTAAATGGCAAAGCATAACAATCTGTGTCATTTGTTCCCCCTCCCCATTTGGTTCCACTATCTCTTTCAAAATAAGATACTACATTACTATAATTTGAATTAGAATTCTGTAAATAATAAATGAATAGAAGGCTATTACCTTCCTCTGAAATCTCTTGGGTAGATATGTGTAACATAAAAACACAAGCAATTCTCACTTAAAAAAATAAAAATTATTAAAAAAAAAATAGTGGTCATACTGACCCCTTCTGACCTTAATGTTCATTAATCAATCTTTAATTTTCAAGTGGAGTAGAGTTAGAGATGCACTGTGGGTCTTGTCTTTATTGCTAAGACAATGTTGATCCGTATTTTCCTTCATAAGGAAAACCATCAGTAAATCAAGAGCAAAACATTCAAGCTAGTGCTACCACATGAGGCAACAAATTCTAATGATGCATTTTTAAAAGCAACTATGCATATTTTGGTTATGAATGCTAGCCTTTGCTAAACTGTAGTGGAAATACAATAATAATTATATTCTCAGTGATAATACCTCTCTTCTGTTGATAAATATGTTTTCATGTTACAGCACTCGAACTTTTATAAGAGGCCTTTAACACACATTAGAAATCAAAACATATATTCATTCTGTAAGCTTGCTATTATAAACAGCTCATTATCTTTCCTTGATTAGATGATGTTATGCAGGGCCCTAAAATTTCTTTATAACAAGTGGAGAAGTATGTTACAAGTAAATCATATGGCCTATTTTATATGTCTTTCGATAACTTTTCAGATGTTGCTAATCCAGTTATCTACTGAACGTCCATGGTGTTACATGCAAATCCATGTTTTACTAGACAAAGCACAGTTCATATTGCACAGATCATCTCTATATTCCTTGCTGAAATAGAAAGACTGTGTTGTGGTTAAATCCCAGTAGGGAGCTCATCACCACACAGCCACTTTCTCACTCTCCCCAGGTGGGATGAGGGATAGAATCTGAAAGGTAAAAGTGAGAAAACTCATGGGTTGAGATACATACAGGTCAAGCAAAATCTGCACATGCAAGCGAAGTGAAACAAGAAATTAGTTCACTGCTTCCCATCAGCAAGATATTCAGCCATTACTAGAAAAACAGGGCTCCATTGTAATGTAAATGTAAAACTTTTGGAGTGAAGACAAACATCATCACTCCAAAAGTCCATCCCTTCTCTTTCTTTCCCTCCAGCTTTTATTGCTGAACACACCATAAGGTATGGAATATCTCTTTGGCTAATTGGGGTCTCTTGAACAAGGAGGTTCTGTCTGCTCCCAGCTTCTTGTGCACCCCCAGCCTCCTCGCTGGCAGGGCAGCACAAAAAGCAGAAAAGTCCTTGGCTCTGTGTGAGCACTGCTCTGCAACAACTAAAACGTTGGTGTGTTCTCACCACTATTTTCATCAAAAATCCAAAACACAACAGTAGACCAGCTACAATGAAGAAAATTAACTCTATCCCAATCCAAATCAGTCCCTTTGCTTGGCAGAAACTTTCTAAACCATTTTCTTTTCATTTGGGCTGGAATAGTTTCCTGGCTGTTACATTGGTGTCATCTGACTTTTAGAGATATGCAGGCAACAAGCTTATTCCTGCAGTTTTCTAAAAGAGCTAATGAAATCCTCCATAATTGCTGACACTTAGAAAAGATCCAGTAAAAAACAGTGCTCCTTTTTCATCAGTTTTCAACCTTCAGCTTTTTCTTGGTTATGATAGCAGTGCTACATTCCAAAAAGGCACACAAGCCAATCATTGTTAGATCTACTTCAGTGTCCAGGAAGCATGCTGTTTTCATGAATACCATACCACTGATGTGACATATCAATTTTAAATTCAGTTTTGGAAGAGCTTCATTCCAATGGGATACTTACAAGAGATTTGTCTACTAGACACTCTCTGTACTTCTTTCTACAAGGACAGGCTGAGAGAGTTGGGGCTGTTAAGCCTGGAGAAGATAAGGCTCCAGGGAAACTTTATAGTGGCCTTCTAGTACCTAAAGGGGGCCTACAGGAAAGCCTGGGAGGGACACTGTCCCTTACAGAGTCACTTACTTGTAGTGATAGAACAGGAGGTAAAGTTTTCAAACTCAAAGAGAGTAGATGTAGATTACTTATTCAGAAGAAATTCTTCACTTGGAGGGTGGTGAGAAAGAGGTTGCCCAGAGCTGTGGATGCCCCATGCCTAGAAGTGTTTACAGCCAGGCTGGAAGGGGCAACCTGGTCTAGTGGGAGGTGTCCCTGCCCATGTCAAAGGTTTTGTAATTAGATGATCTTTAAGGTCCCTTCCAACCCAAATCATTCTATTATTCTATGAAATAGTATCCCAAGCATTTCTGAAATACTTAACTGCATCAGCAATAATAGAAATATAATTATTCTGAAATAAAGGAAGTTTTTACTTGTAAATCTGAGAAGTGTCTTGTATATGTCTAAAGCCTGACTATGTAGTTAGAATTAAATTATAAGAATATTTTCCTTTCAGCAACTATCTTGGAAATGTTACTAATCCAGAAAGATTATCATTCTATTAAACTATATAAATAAATGTGAATAGTTTGCGTTCAGAAAGCTTATATTACTGCCCCCACTGATGAGCAGAGGATATTCTCTATTCTAGAAGACAGAATTCTTCTGGAATCATTCAGGTATCAAGCAAGCTGCAGTTACTTACATATGAAAGAAAGTCAAGTCAAAATCTTTTGAGACCTACTTGTGTGCTCAGGTGGATTTATTCTTTTTCCTATAAAATAAAATAAAAATCTGATTGCTTTTGACATTTATTTCAAATGAAGTTACTGCATTATTTTACTTACTATTACACCTTACTTCTTTTTCTGTTCAGTGATGAACTAGTGACAAAATAAAAAATAAAGCAGTATGCTGTAAGAGGAAAAAAAAAATCATAAAAAGTTCTGCTTAAAGTTCTATTTGCTTTATAAAATAATAAAATCCTAAAATCCCATTCTCTTGCTAAACCATGACTGATGATTTACATCTGATTCATGAAGGAGGATGTCCAGCTTTATAAATATTTAAATCGAAGTAATAATTGGAAGAAATGCAGTAGATACATTTAATCTTCTTAATGGGCAATGCTTCTCTTTTAGAAGAATAGATTCATAGATTCTCTTTTCAGAATCTATGAAACAGAACTTCTGCTTCTATGTACTGTGCATATCAAATTTCTAATTTTGCATACTTCTTTTAAAAATGTGATTTGCAATATTTATGACTAGCATTGCGGAAATGGATATTTTGAATCTATCAATGTTTTGATTACAAATTATTCTGAATATATCTAAGCAAAGTGAAGTCAAGTGTTATGGAAACAGGATCTGTTCAGGGATAGAATGAGGATTTGGATGTTACCAGTCCTCTAAAGGTTAGAACTTTTCTACTAATTTCTAGCCTGTGTATTTATGTATTTATGTATCATTAAATGTATTTATGTATCATTAATATTTTTTTTTGAGTTACTGTTGCCTAGTTCCCAGATTAATGTTGTATTTTAGATTTAATGGATCATTTTTAATGGATCTATGTTTAAACACTTATTTATTAGAAGTGATCAGCTTACTAAGTTCTTTCAGTTGTCATGTTAAATAGAACAAGTCAAGGTTTTTGGTAATTTTTCTTCAAGTGGTTTCACTATTCCTATCATTCCACTAGTCCTTCCTTTTTTGAGTTTAACTTTCTTAAACTACACAGGAAGGATAAAATTGCAGTGTAGCAGGACATTTCTTGAAACATTGTTATTTTAAGGTTTTAATGTTTTTGTTTGATTGCTTCAACCTCTTCATATTTAAACACATATGATGATGGGACTCGATGATCTTGAGGTCTCTTCCAACCTAGAAATTCTGTGATTCTGTGATTCTGTGATGAATCACAGAATCACAGAATCACAGAATTTTCTAGGTTGGAAGAGACCTCAAGGTCATTGAGTCCAACCTCCAACCTAACACTAACAGCCCTCCACTAAACCATATCCCTAAGCTCTACATCTAAGCGTCTTTTGAAGACTTCCAGGGATGGTGACTCCACCACTTCCCTGGGCAGCCTGTTCCAGTGCCTCACAACCCTTTCAGTGAAGAAGTTCTTCCTAACATCTAACCTAAAACTCCCCTGGCTCAACTTAAGCCCATTCCCCCTCGTCCTGTCACCAGGCACGTGGGAGAACAGGCCAACCCCCACCTCGCTACAGCCTCCCTTGAGGTACCTAAAAAGAGCTATAAGGTCACCCCTGAGCCTCCTCTTCTCCAGGCTGAACAAGCCCAGCTCCCTCAGCCGCTCCTCGTAGGACTTGTTCTCCAGGCCCCTCACCAGCTTCGTCGCCCTTCTCTGCACCCGCTCAAGCACCTCGATGTCCTTCTTGTAGCGAGGGGCCCAAAACTGAACACAGTACTCGAGGTGCGGCCTCACCAGAGCTGAGTACAGGGGGACAATCACCTCCCTAGCCCTGCTGGTCACACTGTTCCTGATACAAGCCAGGATGTGTTGGCCTTCATGGCCACCTGAGCACACTGCTGGCTCATATTCAGCCGACTATCCACCATCACTCCCAGGTCCTTCTCTGCCTGGCAGCTTTCCAACCATTCCTCTCCCAGCCTGTAGCTCTGCTTGGGGTTATTGCGCCCCAGGTGCAGGACCCAGCACTTGGCCTTGTTGAACTTCATGCAGTTGACCTCAGCCCATCGGTGCAGCCTATCCAGATCCTCCTGCAGAGCTTTTCTACCCTCAAGCAGATCGACACACGCACCTAACTTGGTGTCATCTGCGAACTTACTGAGGGTGCACTCGATGCCCTCGTCCAGATCATCGATGAAGATATTAAAGAGGACCGGCCCCAGCACCGAGCCCTGGGGAACGCCACTAGTGACTGGCCTCCAACTGGACTTGGCTCCATTCACCACGATTCTTTGGGCCCAGCTATCCAGCCAGTTTCTAACCCAACGAAGCGTGCGCCAGTCCAAGCCAAGAGCAGCCAGTTTCTTGAGGAGAATGCTGTGGGAGACGGTGTCAAAAGCCTTGCTGAAGTCAAGGTAGAGCACATCCACAGCCTTTCCCTCATCCACCCAGCGCGTCACTCTGTCATAGAAGGAGATCAGGTTCGTCAGGCATGACCTGCCTTTCATAAAGCCATGCTGACTGGGCCTGATCGCCTGCTTCCCCTGCAAGTGCTGCATGATGACTCTCAGGAGGATCTGCTCCATGAGCTTCCCTGGCACTGAGGTCAAACTGACAGGCCTGTAGTTTCCCGGGTCTGCCCTCCGGCCCTTCTTGTAGATGGGCGTCACGTTTGCTAGCCGCCAGTCGATTGGGACCTCCCCCGATAGCCAGGACTGTTGATAAATGATGGACAGTGGCTTGGCCAGCTCCTCTGCCAGTTCCCTCAGTACCCTTGGGTGGATCCCATCCGGCCCCATCGACTTGTGCACATCTAAGTGCCGTAGCAGGTCACCAACCAGTTCTTCATGGATAGTGAGGGCCACATCCTGCTCCCCATCCCCTTCCACCAGCTCAGGGTACTGAGTATCCAGAGAACATCCAGAGAATGCCATATAATAGTGTTATACTTCTACACTGCTCTTTAGTTTGACTGATTTGAATTCACCTTTATTACATTTAATGGAATTGCTACTGCTTAGCTCTGCTGTCTTTTCTTAAGTGATGTATAACTCCATGCAGGAAAACATGAATGTTTTCCTTAGTGGGAAAAATAAAAATAAAAAATAAAATAAAATAAAATAAAATAAAATAAAATAAAATAAAATAAAATAAAATAAAATAAAATAAAATAAAATAAAATAATAAAAAAAAAAAAATAAAAGAGAGAGAGAAAGAGAGAGACAGAGACAGAGTGAATTTCATGTATTTCTTGAGAGTTTCATTCCTCCCAAATCACAGAAAGTCTATGGACAGAATTGTGAGATATTGTTTAGTTTGTCCTCCTATAATACAGGAGTAACTGTACCTAATTCATTCTGACAGATGTTTTTCTAACCTTCTTTTAAAGATCTTCAGATCTTTAAAGATCTTTTAAGATCTGTAAAGATTGCTAAAACAACCCTGGGTGTTCTCTTACACACTTTTCCATTAGAGAAAGTTTGCATGTTCCTGTGGTGGGTTAGCCTGGGCTAACAGCCCACCAACCTGCTCACTTACTCTCTCTCCTTAGCGTGGTGGAGGGAGAAAATAAGACAAAAATAACTTGTGGGTTGAGATTAAGACAGAGTGATGGTTTACCAATTACTGTTGGAGGAAAACCGACTTGATGAAAACTAAAATAAATTTGTGTAGCGAAAAACAAAAAGACTAATACTAAAACAATAACTTTCCTCACTCCATTCCCATGCTCAACTTCATTCCTTCACTCCATATTCCTATAAACCAAACAGCACAGGGTGATGTGGGTTTATGGAGGTTTATGGTACTTAATGGTTTAACGCTGCCACTTCTTCCTTCTTAAACTTTGCCCTGCCTCAGCATGGGTTCTCCATTGATGACAGACAGCTCCTTCAGGAATATCCATCTGCTGCAGTTCGGGTTATTCCCCAGACTTCATGGAAATCTCTGCCCTGGCACCTGGTGCCTCCTTCTTCTCCGATCCTGGTTTCTGCAGGGCCATTTCCCACTCATTTTTGTCCTCTCCTCCTTTGTCTGTCTGGCATTTTTTCCCCTTTCTTTGATACAATTCCCATAGACTCCACCATCTTGGCTTCTGGGCCCAGCCATGCCCTGTAGTGGGGCCATTGGAGCCAGCTGGAACCAGCTGGGGCCATTGGAGCCAGCTGGAACCAGCTGGGGCCAGCACCAGGCATCTCCAGCCTCTCCTCACATGGGCTGCCCTGCAGACCTTTGCTACCAACTACTGGACTCTTGCATCCCATGCAGTTCCTTTTGATTTTCAACTTCAAATTAAAATCTTTTACAATACAATTTTGAGTCCATTATTTATGGTACTGCTCTCTGCAGACAGGGTTACCAACTTATTCCCTCCCGCTGTCTTTTTTTTCCTAGACTTAAAAAAAAATCTGCTTTCCCCAGAAATCATGTTTTATAAATCACAGTGCTCTCTAGTATTCCTTCAAATAATACATGTCTTTCTCAAAGTGCAGCACACTTTGGCGTAAACCGAGCAAGAAAACTTTTATTGATGACAGCAAAGACATTTCTCACTGCCCACCCTCCTTCTTACCTCCTGGTCACCTCTTCTGGGAAACCATGACATCAGCTTCAGCTTGGTGTGCCATATGACTCCCAAAACTGCTCTGAAAAAAGCAAAATTGTCTCCTCAGCTTTCATCTGTCCAGTTGAGTATTCCTGTATCATTAAAATGCCTGGCTGAATCTCATACTATTTCAAAAAGGGAACAAAGCACTGTGGATGATGTGTGACTATGCTCTCAAACTTCAGAATTAACTTCCATAGCTCTGGTCATTAAAAGAGGCTGAATTCTCACATGATTTCATTGCAGTAATATCTCCTTTTAAAATCACAACATTTTTTGAGTATGTTTACATTTTCTGAATTTGAATAGGCATTGTGAAACAACTCAATTTTGGTATTAATGTGAAATAATATTTTTCTGAAGAAAAGCAGTTATTTAGAAGTAAACAACTCAATGATTTAAGATAATAACAAAATAAATACCTGCAAAGTTTTGAATGAAATAATGGTGATAGAAAAACTAGCAGCATGTTGAAACAGTTTGTCAAAGACATGTATAACATTACCAAATTCAATAAAGCAATCTGCTTGATTAACCCCAGAAAGGAAAACATCCTAATATGTATACCCTTACTGACTGAGGAAAAGCTTTCCATTTGTCTTGTGTTGCCTAGACAGACTGTCACCATGTTCTCATCCATCTTGGTTACTCAAAGGATACAACAGAACTATTGATTTGTATTCATTCTTATACAAATTATGAAGAGATTTCAGCCTTGACAGACAATTCTGTTGCATTCCTTTCCATACTATGTGCTAGGAGAGTTAAAATTGTTTATCAGACAACTGCAGTATATTTCATTATGTCTGTTGTTAAGTATGCATTCAAATAAGAAAATATTGAGTTAAGGTATACAGGATCCTAATGTGATTAGTTCATTTCATACACATTTGTGATTAGTGTTCACCACACTTCATTTGAAAGCAACATGCATGGAGAAATTTCTGTCACTATTATATATGTCATTCCTAATTTAGCTCAACTAGTTAATTGAGATTTTTCACACTGTACCTTAAGTTAATAAAAACAACGTAGTTATCTCCAAAGCACAGGTTTAAGCAACTTGGAAAACAGAAGAGGCAGGCTGTGTGTCTGACTACTTATTTTTAGTATTAATCTTTAAAAATACCTTTTTATTAGAAAAATAGATCTGTATTTTTCCTGTGGTTTGTAGTACAAGAGCATATTCATAACAGATTAAATGAACAATTTACAATTTCTAACAAGCAGCCCACAAGGTGAGCCACGATTGTCTAAATTCAAGAATTGATGACCTTGTCTGTACAGGTATATATTTTCTGGAAATAAAAACATAACTGAATCTAATTCACGCTGATTATCATTACCCTTCTTTTCTTGCCTTACAGCAAAGAAGAGATATGTTCTTGAACACAGCTTAATAGCACTTTAACTACACTGTGGTTTCAAAGACAGAACCTACATCTGCCTCAAAAAGACGGAGAAAGCATTAAATGCAATGCTTGAACATAACACAAATTGTAGACTACTTTCATCTTATTTAACAGTAAGAAATATGAATCTTTTGATGAGCTGTATTTCTAGGAAAGAAATAAGAGAATTTATAGGAATTTATAGGAAGGAAATATCTGAGAGTGAGGGAGATTAATATGTTGCATAGCCTGTAGAGCTACTTCTCCAACAGTAAATCAAATGAGCTTAGGCCATTCTATGGTACTGAGGCCATCTGGCATTGATCAGCCCGTGCTTATACTACTGAACATTTACGCTCCCGCTGCTGGGCTTGTGCTAGCCAACAGTTAGGACTTGCCTCTGACCTGTGCTGACCACTGATCCATGCCTGACTAGGAGAGGGCTTGCTGCTCTGCTCCAAATCCTTCACACAGTCCAGCAATGCAGAAAACCACCTTGCAGTATGGCATACACTTCCAAAATGTTTACCTTGTCATAAAATGGTTGCAACTAACATTTTTGAACAGACTGAGAAGATATTCAGGATACATAAGCAGTGACTCAGGACATTTATACTGATCAGAAGCAATCAGTCTCTGCCAAGTCAAACAAATGAGAGTGCTTTCACTGCTCTTAAAGATCAATATGTATTTCATTTCTGGAAACTGTTGGCCTGAATCTCAGCAAACCTAACCTATGAGGCTTGTGTAATCCCAAACGGGAATCCGTAAAATTTTCAGGAATATATCCTGTAGCAGTGACTTGCTTATTCTGTAGCTTCTGCTTCTTTTCTGGGGTCTCTGAGGCCACCACCAGCTTTGACTCACCCTGTCCAGATTCTGGGGCTCGCCCCACCTGCCCCTGGCCCAGGACTCCATGTCAGCCCCAGGGCCACAGCAAGGCCACAGAAGGGTCAGTCTCTAGCTCCCCACATCCCTGCCCAGCCTGGCCCACTTGTGGGCCCATGTCTTTGCCTGCCTCATCCTGTCCCCATTCCTGGGGTGTCCAGTGCCTGGGGTTAGGGCTGCCCTGGTGCCCCCGGCTGTCCTGCACCTGTCTGGGAAGGTAGGACTGGGACAGGCCCTACTGTTAGGCTCTTTTCTGACAACACCAGAGAGCCCCAGCTGTTCCTAACCTCCGGCTTGGTGAGCCACCAGCTCCTGCTGCACCATGACATACAATATCTGCAGCAGAAAGCCACCAATCCCATCTTTTTATGGCATTTCTGACCATTCCAAAATACGAGATCCACTTCCAGAATCTATTACCCCATCTTGAAGACACAGGATCTGAAAGTACATGAAGGGAACAGTTCATTTCACACATGCAGAAAATATTACTTATAATGACAAAGAAATAAAAACTATTCAGACATAAGATGATGAATTAATGAAGTGGAGAAGTTTTCCTTAAACAACCTGAGCAAACAAGATGTGTGTGTGTATGAATATACATATAAATATATGTGCACACACTGTATGTGTATACTCAGTAAGCTGTTCATCTACCACAGCATAATTGTTGACTTGTAACACTGGTGGACTTTTAAAGAAAAAGTGCATTTGTTAAACAAGAATTAAAAGAAGACTAGTTGTAATCCAATATATTCAATATAAACCACAGTTGTAACAAGTAAGGACAATAACGTTGAGAATGTATGTTTCAACTTGAGGTTTATAATGATATTTTCTAAAGAGAAAAGTAAAATATGTGTATTAAAATGGACCTATCTGGTCTATTCATCACAGACTGCAATCCTCTGAGGCTTTTAGTACCCTCAGTATCATCACAGCCAGTAAGAGCTGTGTTGGTTTACTGTTTTGTGAGGGATTGTCAGCAAATTGCCTTTTAGGTGAGAGTGATTGAATTTTTTTGGCTGAGGCTTTTATCAAAACAATGACTCATCATAACACAGAATGAAAAGAAAAAGGTTCATTATTAAATGCATGGAATCAGTCATTGATGGGTAACACGTTGCAGTATTATTTTCTTGCTTAACAATGAAAGTCAAGCCAAAATACATTTTATAAATTTCTTACAATATGTAGTGTTCAGAACCATGTGATGCTTCATTAGTGTGTACACGTGTAAGTGCTGTTGCAGTTTTGAATATCAAATGTATATAAACAACAGAGAAGACATTTTTGTATGTATTATTAATGGAATTAGAAATAAGGCTTAAATTCTCAGATTTCCCGATTTGCCACATATGCTTTCAACATCTTAGTGTCCTGTTAACTGAATATATACTTCTTAATTACAGGATGTAATGCAGTTTAGAGATGTATTTGTCTTTCACAAGTACAGTTTTCAGTGGATCAACATCACCTTACAGACTTTTTGTTTGACATCATGAGTCTTTTCTAATCATATAAATAAGGTATGACTAGCTTTTTAACATATAATATCCCATATTTGTCCCTTTCTTAGTAAGCATGTACTTGAGATAAGTCACTGAACTACCCCAGCTATTTACTGGGGTTCCAATATTTATATTAGAAATGACGATGTTTCCAAGAATGCACTGGATTGACTGTGATAGAGATTTGATGTTGTTTTTATTCCAGTCTTCCTGATGCTTAGAGAGAGTTCAAACTATTTCCCCCAAGGGCAGTTTTAACATGGTCATTTTCAAACACTGTTCCTCCTGTCACACCCACAGCCTAGCTGCCTATAGAAAGGAATTATAACACATATAGTAGGCATTCCCATCACATTTTTGGTTATCCCAATCAAAATGAAAAAAAAATATTCTATATTTATTTTTTATTTTTTTTTTATTTTCTAATTTAATCAATCATACCACTTATTGTCAAATTTTCTTTTTAATTTAACTCTTTTTCTGAAGGAGTGGCTTTAGTCGAACACGGTACTGCACAGCGTTATATAATCATTTCAGTATAACTTGAGATGGAACCTATCTGCACCATTTCAAATTTGCCCATCAGACCATCAGTTTAAAATTAACAGCTTGAATTAGGAAGATATGTACCAACTGTTGTCCTCTACTTTTTTTTTTTTTTTGCATACATAAATAAATAAATTTTATAACTTAGAGGCAAAAAACATAATGTTGATCCCAGCCCATTAATAGCAAAATGAAAGTTAATTTTTCACAGTATTAAAATAAGTGGTGATTTCCCTGTCATTAGATATCTTAAATCAAAACTGGCTGATTTTCTGAAATACATGATTTAGCCGTCTACAATTACTGGACTTTTTAAGGAAATAGCTATGTAAAATTATTAAACTCCTTTGCCTTGGAAATCAAAATATTTAATCTAATCTTCAAAGCAGTATACAAAAACTGGTTTGTGAAAACTGCTCATGGTACATTTACAACTTTCTATTTTTTATTTTTTTAATTTAAAGGAAATCGAGTTTCAGATTGCAGTGGTCCTTTTATGTAGTTTCTCATTACATAAAAAAGAGGGAAGGTAAACAGTGGAAATAATTTAGATCTATGTAATAGATCCATTCTAAAATACAAGTCAGTGAAGTGCTACAATACCAGCTACTCTAATTTGTCCCACTGTTTCACAGGTAATTTGCAAAAGGTCGGGATTAAGTAAACCTATGTATCTTTCAATTAAAAATTATAGGACACAAACTAAAATATAGAAATTGTTTCAGGTCACACATATTTGGGACAAAAGTAATAAATGCAAACTGTATATTTGAAAGCTCACAAATGTTGACCTCAATGGGACTAGATCAATAGAAGTCAAGGAGAGGCCACTGTTCTGTTCCCCTCTGGGCCAGATGTTTCATTTCCTGACAAGCTTGTTACTGCTAATCACTGCTGGGTTTGGCTTTATTACAGTTAGTTCAACGAAACACTGTAGAGAGAAGCAGTGACATTAAAAAAAAAAAAAAAAAAGAAAAGAAAAAAAGTGAGAAGCATTCATATGTCCTTTCAATACTAAATGTGTTTAACCCACATATATTTCACAAACATTTGAAAGGGGAAAGGAATAGGATCTTAGCAGCACATGCTGATGTAGATAAGGAAGAATTAGTAGCTATGGCATATTTTGGCATGTGCAACTGTAACAATGCCCCATCATCAATTCAGATTGACACTTACCACTGACCTCAATCACTACTACAGAAGATATAGGATTAGCTATGCTAACAAATAAGAGGAAGAGATTGGCATCCGATATAAACTAGTGACTAGAAAAGGGGTTCTGGTAAAGTAAATGTCTTTGTGATAAAAGACAACACAAACAGAAATGGTATTCCTTTGAGCAATGTTACAGAGTCATAAATACATTTTGAGTTTCATCTCGGGGAAAATTCAGTGGAATATGAAAGCCTCATGAAAACCAAGTTGGGAAAGACCCATGTTCATTCATGTCAGTTGTCCAATGTATTGAGCTGTAATTCATGCTTTATCCTGAATATTACATTTATTTGTCTATATCTGAGTCCTGTCCCTCCTACTCCTCGGGAGAAAAGAAGTTGCAAATAGGAGATTAAAGATATCTCTCCTAGATCTGTATAATCACTACTGCAGCTCTTTTTCTTATGACTGAGGTTGCCCTGAGAAGCAGAGGGTTAAGATCTTGCTCCCAGTACTTCTGAACAGGTTTTACATAGCAAGGTTTTGGTAGCAGGGGGGCTACAGGTGTGGCCTCTGTGAGCAGAGCCCAGCAGCTGCCCCATGTCAGGTCAGAGGCAGCTCCAGCCAGCTCCAAAAGGGACCCACTGCTAGTCAGGGAGTGATGCTGGGTGGGCCTCTGAGAGAGCAGATTAAGAAAGGGAAAAAACTGATGCACAACAGCTGCTGGGAGAGAGGAGTGAGAAATGAGAGAGAAACAGCCCTGCAGACCCTAAGATCAATGCAGAAGGAGGGAAGGAGGTGCTCCAGACACTGGAGCAAAAGTTCCTCTGTGGCCCATGGGAGAGACCCTACATGATCAGGGTAAGAGAATGAGGGTTAAGGAGTGACAAAGTGTTAAGAAGCAATAAATTACATTAATCTCCCTTATGTTGAGTCTGTTTCTCCAGTGTTGGTAATTTGTGAGTGATCTCCCCCTCTGTATCTCAATTTATAGGTTCTTTTCATCATGCTTTCTCTGTGTGTGCTTCTGAGGAGGGGAAGTGTGAGCGCTGAGTGGTAGTGAGTTGCCCATTGGTATTAAACAACCACAACTTCTCACTGTGATGCATGTTGATATAGTTGCAGGAGGACCAGGGTTCCATGCTTACATCATTTGTGGCTTTGGTATGCTGCCAGTCAAAAAGCAATATTGGAAACCCCAACAGGAAAACAGCAATTCTCTGTAGTTTATTACCCAGTCAAATCTGAACATAATTTCCTGGCATCAGCCACTGGTATTTTCCTGGCGCCAGAACTTTTCCCCTGTCAGAGTTCCTACAAATAATGTAGGTGTATAAACTTCCCAAGAAAAAGGCCCCAATAGCATTTCATAACAGCAAGTGTTTCTCAGGTAGCTTAAATGTAAGAAAACAATATTTATGATGATAATAATAATAATAATAATAAATGGATCTTACTGTTATTTCTGTTCTATATATTACACCATCTTAGAGATGTAAGAGTAAACACTTTATTTCTTTCTGTTTCTTTTAGAATGGAATTATTACTGGTACAGGGAGTTTGTGCAGATATTACATCTGCAATGTACTGTACAATCACATGTGAGAGCAATGAGAAATCTTTTGTAAATGTTTATAACACTTGGACTAGACAGAAATGGCACATCCCAAATCCTGCAATTAACAAAGACACATGACATAGAACCACTAGTTAAGGGCTGGATCACACATTGAGTTTCTGCATGTAGACTATTTATATTGAGAAAACAGGAGGGTTGGTATTTCAGAATGAAGACCTGGTGCTGAAAATTAAGGAAACAATGTCTTTGTACTATTATAGTAAAAGGTCTCCTTCAAAAAAAAGTCTCCTTCAGTTTGGTTGGAAAAAGTCCAGGTATAAAAGACTTAAGTGGATATAAAATCAATACCACTGGAAACTCTTAAGTGATCTCTCTTAAAAACTCTAAAGGAGTAGTAAAAGAGAATGAAAAAACAGCTGTGAATTTCAAGAGTACAGAACAATTCATACTTGAACTACCAGATTTGTTAACATTGGTTTTTGTTTGTTTGTTTGTTTGTTTGTTTGTTTTTTAAGGTTGAAATCTCTATTTGTGGCACTTGTCCATGAAGAGAAAGGTGTGCTGAAGTTCCCAGGTTAAGATACACTTAGTGCATGTTTGCGAAATGGCTTTAGGCTGAATTGTCAGCTGACAACCATGGTTCTTCCCAAAATTAACTGAATTGTAGCTTACCTAAACAGATGTTTCTGTGATTATGAATCACAAATAATATGAAGGAGTTTTACTCAATTTAGACATTGATTGACTTTTTAGATATAATTTAGATATTGAGATTCATCTAAACTAAGGTAGTATATAAAAATTAGTTCCTAAATCTGTTTAAATCATCTGAAGTTCATTTTGTTGTCAATGCAGATATATAAGGTAAATAAGATATGAGAATGACCTTCTAGGTGTGCTTATTTCTCTCTGGTTATAAAGGAAAGTTGCATTAACTACTTTAAAATCAGGTATCTGGCTTTCAGACCTATAGTATTTGTTGAAATTAATTCCAGAATTTTAAAACACAATCTGGTTCTACAGAAACTATTTTCTATTTTCTTTATTGTCTAATCTGTATTTTCACAGCATAGCCTTCAGGTTTCATCAATATACCTAGATTTCTTATATAAGCCATAACTAATGGCTTCATAAGCAGGTTCAAGGAAGCTAATACAATGTAGGTTATATGTTCAATTTTGTCCCCATTTTAGGTGCACATACAGGACTGAGGTAAACAGAAATGCTTATTCCATAAGTATTATCCTGATGCTTGGCACCTGAAAATGACCACAGAGTAGCTTTTATTTATTTATTTATTTATTTTAATTCAGCGACTAATACATTAAATCAATGTTTGTTCAATTCTTTATTTGAAGAATGTACATCTTGCACATTGCACAGGTTGTAAACTATTATAGATGCAGAAAAGCTTTTAAAAAAATCTGTGACAGTAAAGTATGTTTGGTATTCTCCAGGCCAAAGGAAAACTAGGCTCTAGTCTGGCAGTTGAGGGCATTCATATGAGAAAAGAGACCTGGGTTGCATTCCCTCTTTTGATGATTGCTTGTGTATTACATATTAAGCATTTGCTCATGTGAGAGCTGAAATTAGATTGCCTGTTTCTCTGGAAAGTGCCCTGATCATGATGCTGTGCTCACACAATAAAATACTCACATAATGAAACACTTCATTTTTCATTGGTGTATATGTTGTTGCTCCAAACAGTGAAACAACTTCAACAGAAGGTATTCTAAGGAAGTCTTACAATGGAAGGCAATAAAAAGAGTAAGAAACTCCACAGGTGTTTAAAAAGTCTGGGCAAGTGTTTTGATTAATTTCCTAAAAAATATTTTATATAGAGAAGAGGAGGTAGACCTCACATTCTTTATTGTGCAGGACAGCTGTAACTAGCATGGAAGTGACCAAGCAGTGACACCACCACTGGCATTCCATGGGAAAGGGATGCTGTTCAAGGAAAATGCTTTTAAGACTTTGGAGAGGCTTCTCTGCAGGATGAGAACTATTTGCGAAAGACCATAAGGAGAAAAAGGATGAGAAAAAAACATAGTCAACTCTCATGAAGATTGTTAGTTCATGTGGACACCATTCTCAGCTGCTTTATCCTTCACATAGTGCATACAACGCCTACATATCTCATGACTGGCTTCTGCCTGAAGCAGCAACTGGGTTTGTGCAGTTCTAAGCACTTTCCTGAAATTATGACAGTGTCAAAAAAAGATACTGGAAGCCAAGGGATTACTTTCTGAAACTGCTTTGAACTGACTACTAATTAGTGCTTTGTTTGATAGCCCTTTCATAGCTGGATACAGCTGAATGAAAATAAACCACAAAGGGAGCTTATTTTTGCTTATCATTAATTTTTACTTAGTTTTGTAGACATTTGTGAGATACTGCAGTAATTGTAATTTGTCACATATTGTAAATTGATTTAGTAAGTTTATTCATTTCAGTAGTCTCTTTGTTACTTCTCATAAGTCTAATCAAATTAATACATTTTGTAGTGAGTGGGATCGTGTGACACTGCTAAAACTAATCTGACAAACTTGTATTTTATTACAGTATTAGTTATCACTAAAGTTTACAACACAGGGTGAGATAAATTTTCCAATGCCTTGAGGGTATTTTCCATAGTAGAGAAGCAGGGCTCTGAGATGGCATGTTTAGATGTTGAAAATAAAAGCCAGTGCTCCTGCAACATGTAAATGAAAAATAATTACTACACAATTACTATACTTCACAGAATAAGTGATTAGAATTCTCTCTTTTGCTTTAATATCTATATTCATAAACCATAACTAGATTATAACATCTGTGAATGCTTCTCAGTTCCTGAGCCCTGTCACCTGCCCCAGCTGCATCCCAAATCCATGTCAAGTCAAAAACAAGGTATACACCTACTGAAGTAGTACTGAAAACTTTTCAGTAGTACTGAAAACTGAGGTGTATGGGCCAGGAGAAAATATATGTTTAAACCATCCTGAAGGGCCAGAACGTGGGAAAGCTGCTATATTTTAGGAAGAAAGTTTTGATTGTCTTAAAGATTCATCAATTTAGTTAGCAGTAGGGGAGTTGTTTGTTTGTTTGTTTTCATGAGAAACACAGCCCAGCCTTTGCTTCTCTATGTGCTTAAACCATTTTCTTCTTAACTGTTGTTTGAGGCACCTCTTTTCTCAGCAACCTAAAGAATTAAAGTTTTGACAATATCCCTTACTGACAGTTTAGCTACTGTTGTGCTTTAGGTTTCAGGCACTTAAAAATGTCTCGCTGTTAACAGATTATTATTATTATTATTTAATTGCTTTTACCTATAAGCTAATCTACTTAATCATGTTTTAGTGACCTAGGTACAGTTTTCTCCTAGGCTTCAATTCACCTTCACCAATAGAAAGAGCTTGCTTTTGCGTTGGCTAGGATCTTAGGACATGTTAATGCTAGCTCTCTGACAGGATCTAACAATAACACTTCTGACTGAAGCAGTTCCACTCCGCAGGGTAGGCTCTTATCATCCTGAATGTGTGATCAACCATGACTCTGGAATTTCAATGAGGAAATAGACAGAGCTTTCACAGAGCTATGTGAGGGGCTAGCGCTGGCTATGTGGGATGAAAATCTTCAGTTCAAAGAACCTGTGCTTTTGCAGAAATGGGTCATTCTTCTCAACTGTACTGCAATGTTGGCAGTACAGTCAGCTGTCAAATTGCTGCAGTAGTAGGTTTGCAATATGACTGTTTAAGTGGTTTCTACATAGATACTGACATTATGAGCATTTGTGGAACTGCTGCTTGCTTTCAGAAAATGGGGGTCTCAAACTATCAGTCACTAGTAGCACATGTGTACTTACCTTTCCTCTGTCAAATAGATGCATGTCTGCCAAGGTATAGGGATAGCTCTCACTGATACTGCAAGCCCTGGTAGATGTAAAAGTGTTACAGAAGTATTTTTTTAAAAAGCAGTACATAGCATATAAATAATTAGGACCTACAGTACACTGTAGGTAAAGAAAAACATATTAGAAGGACAGACCTAGGGTGATACCTTTTGGTAGGCTTCAAAGCCACTGATTAACTATCAATGACAGCTTTAAATATACAGGGAACATAAAAGACCTCATGTATGCCTGTTTTGGTATCATATACAATGTTACTGAGCAACTTATTGAAAAAATAAGATAACAGAATCCAAATTAGATCTTAAACATGAAAAGAAGCCTGAACCTGAATGCTTATAGAATACCTATGAAGAAGGGGCTGCTTTATTTTATTTTATTTTTATTTTTATTTTTATTTTTATTTTATTTTATTTTATTTTATTTTATTTTATTTTATTTTATTTTATTTTATTTTATTTTATTTTATTTTATTTTATTTTATTTTATTTTATTTTATTTTATATTTTATTTTATTTTATGAGAATAATTTTATGACAGTATTTTTCTTTTCTTTTTTCTCTTCTCTTCTCTTCTCTTCTCTTCTCTTCTCTTCTCTTCTCTTCTCTTCTCTTCTCTTCTCTTCTCTTCTCTTCTCTTCTCTTCTCTTCTCTTCTCATGGAATCCTTTTAACTACAAAGCTATGTTAATCTGTTTTGACTCATGAGGTATCAAATCATATATATGTATTTCTATTTGAATATGTTTTATCTGGTAATGCAATAAATTTTGGTGTAATTAGAGTTACTCAGTCCCTCGTAGCTGGGCATCAACTACATATAGTACACCACTAAACAAATAGTATCTGAAAATAGTACAGTCAGACCAGCTGCTTCTTAAATTAAAACATTTGATTTTTAAGGCTAAAGGAGAACATAGAACTGTAGGGAAAATCTATCAAACATTCAATGAATGTTCCACAAAAAACAGGATGACACCTATTGTTTGTTAAGCTCATGTTTATTTTCCTTTTCCCTAGTACGTATATAGAGATTCTAGGTAAGATCCATGTCCTGTTCCCTCCACTGCTTCTTTTCAAACCCTGGAATTGACTATCTCCCAAAGCTGAATTGCCAGTTCCTGAACAGTCTTTAGCAAGCACAAGCACACAGCAGAACACAGGTACAAATGAAGCGTTCATATGGAGCTGCAGCGAACAGCTCATGACTGCCAGCCTCACATTATCTGGACCTCTCTAATTCTCTTCCTTCATTTATAGTGATGTAGCTTTATCGAGCAAATAAATGTTTTTTTTTTTCTTTCTAATTTTTATTAAATGAGTCTGATAACAACACAACATACATCAAATATAAACCAGGTTACTACCAAGTTACTGATGTAAACAACCAGATTTAGTCCACCTTTAGTTTAATCAACCTGAAATTCTAAAATACTAAAAAAAACTTCCTAGGAGTGTGGAAAAATTGTAAAGAACTTTGATGAATAGATAAAGTCAGTATTGGGTAATGATGGTTACAATTGCTACTTATGCTTTCCCTTTGTGTCAAACCAGAATAAATTTCCTGTGAAAGGTCAGAAGGCAACCAGATGAAATCAATTTACATGAACAAGGAGCCTGATAATGTTAAGAGGACTTGCAGAAATCTGTAATTTTCCAAGGAAAATTTTTTTTTGAAATCATCTAAGAAAAGCAACAGCCATTTGATGACTGTAGCAGAGAATTGTCTTTTGAGTAGGGGGGAAGTTCTACCTCTTTTTGGTTTTGTTATAAATACAATAACAACAAAGAAAAACAGAAAATTAAAAAAAAAAAAAAAAAAAAGAGAGAGAGAGAAAAAAAAAGAAAATATAAGAAAACATCGGAAGATTCTTCCTTAAATAATTAAAGTGCTATATTTAAGTGTTATTTAGAAAATTATAAAGTGGTTTCTAAACAGAACATAGCCTACAGACCTAAATGAGAAATATAGATAACTTATCCTATAACTGTCAAAGGATTCTCTCTCTATCTTATCATAAGTGGATATCTGATTCTTATATCTATATCAATGCACCTTAGGGGAGCGGGGATGGACAGAAAGCAAGCCGATGCAGAAGTTTCGTAGTTGGCATCTGCTTTTCTTGGTGTTGCCTTCTTCCAAATTCATGAAGTATTTCTTATAAAAAAAAAACAGCACTGTATTTAAGACAACATAACACTCTGCTTGTACCAGGAAACTTAAAACCAGAAAGAAATGTGGCAGGCAAAATTACACATTTTCTTGGACTGTTCCTTATTTATTGTGGTATCTGCAGCTTTTCTGTTAAATGACTCATTATTTCTAGAAGTATAGAAAGAATTCTAGAAGCATTTCTAGAAGTATATGATCAGATACTAGACTTCATATGTTACCATATTAATATTTGCATTCAGCAGAAACACATCACCTCAATATGGAAGAGGGTGGGTATATTTTTATTATTATTAATTTTTGTCAAATTCTTTAGTGACTCAGGAAAACTGAGGAAATCAACCAAGAGGAAGTTCTCCATGTCTTACAGAAAATACTTGTCTACTTTGGTAACAGGCTCTCCTGAAGAATAGCTGCATTAGCTAGTATAGCCTAAAGCTTATGATTGTGTACCTACCTAAGTACTGAGTTCATTGAGAAACCTCCTTCCTCTTCCTTTCTTATGCCTCTCTTCTTATGTCATTTTTCTTCTACTTATATATAGAAACTGATGTTTAAGAGAGAAAAAGATATAATCAGAAACTGAAAAGGTAGATGGAAAGAATCATTACCTTTATGCATTCTACATTCTTTACCTCAGCTATACATGTGCTCTTTAAAAATTTCTCTGAGTATAGATATCCTCTTGTATAAGCAAGAGGATAAAAAGCAGTTCAGTTCAGCAGTTCATTTAGCAGAAAACAGGCAGCAATATCTATACATAAAAGGTCCAGCTTCTTACATATATATATATATACAAAAATAAAATAAACAAAAAAAAATGATAAAAAAGGAAAAAGGAAAACAAGACAAGCACACTTTGTGCATAGAGACATGGAACTATTTTTTAAAATGGTCACTAGTGAAGATGAATTACAGCTATGATCCCAGTCATCTGATATATAAATTGAATGGCATATAACTGGAAAGGGAATAGGATAGATGGAATGGAAAAAAATCTGAATCAGTTGGAAAACAAACAACTTAAATCAAAAGACCTATTTGAAATAGTCTTACGCAGCAACACTTTATTTTGGGAAAGAATTATGCTCTTCATCCTTCAGCTCTGGAGACCAACACAGAACTAGACTTTAAACTAGAGTGAGTGTGAAGGCAGTGCTGGTGGACAGCCTAACTGCAGTTACAGTAGACTGGGTTATATCTGCTGTAGTGTCTTGTGCCTGTTCTCCATTGTCAGATATAATACTTACATTAAAACCAATGGTCATTCAGAAAAGAAAGCCAAAAAAAAAAAAAAAAAAAAAAAAGAGAGAGAGAGAGAAATCACTTTTTACAAAACATATTCTAAAAACTGTATTTATGATTTATTTTTTTTTCTTTTTATAAGGCTTCATCAGAAAACTTTTGGAAACACTGTAAATGCTGCAGTCATTTTGTGCCTGCACAAGTCTTTTCTCATGAAGGCAGTCTGTTTGGGGAAATTACTCCAAAGATGCTCAATAGATGTCTATTCTGTATTTTAAAAAATGAATGCTTGTGATATTGTCATGAGCAAGTTTATGTTAAAAGAATACAACGATGAAAAATTGAAAGTAAAGCAGCAGATTAAAGTAGTTTTGCATAATGCATAAAATAAAATAATTTTAAATCCGTTTATCTTTGTATTTTGATATTCCTAAAAGGCAAATATAATTTTATGTTAGTTGCTGTTAGGTGGTTGACATTTGCATAGTTTGGGAAATATCACTGCATTACAGATTTTTAATTTATTATTTTTTTTATTTCAATTCCTGCTGATTTCCCTTTTACTTATGGTATACAACATTTATAGAAATGTATAAAAATGTATAACTACTAAACATATTTTGTAAATCTGTAAGTTTGAATTGTCCTTGAAATGTCATAATTTAAAATAATAAACCAAAATTCTACAAAATTAAGATCAGAAGGCAATATTATTGTTAGTCATTACATGAAATTAGTATGATACTGACTGAGTTGGGACAGCACTTAAACATGGGTAACTATAGCATAATCTGTCATTAAATTTCATTTGCTCGAGAAAAAAAAAAAAAAAAGATAATATATATATGCGCATATATGGAGTATACATAATCATGGAGTTCATAGTGCTTTGGAATTACTTACTTGGAGAATTAAATAATAGCAAGATGAGATTGCGCTTCATGCTCTGTTCAGAAAAAGAATGACTCATCCATCCATTTGCTCCATGAGTGAACTGAGCTTTGCAATAGTTGGGACTAATACAACACAGCTCCTGAAATAAAGCAAATCCATTTGCTCTGGCACAAATGGCAAATAAACTCCATCATTATGAGCAGATTTAACAACATTTGCTGAGCTTTTAACATTTTTGTTTTTATTACTTTATAACTGAAGCTGGTCAAAAACAGAAAACATTTTTCACAAAATTGCTAAATGTTTGTCTGACTTTTAAATTCCTCTCCTTGAAGTTTCCTGACCTACTCTATTTATTACACATATCTCTAAAAGACCCATTACCAGAACTACTAAATAGTGAAAACTTCTTCAAAAAACCTGTTGAGAGCATTAAATGACTTTGCTAATGTAGAGAAGCAAGGAAAAGATGGGGAACTTGCTAAAAGTTTTGAAATTACTTATGACTTGAAAGTCATAAGATTTGGGTTCATATTGATTTTTCTAAACTGTACAACGTAAGGGTGACAATGCTATTTAAAATATACTGATCACCTTGGCCTTTTCCTTCTGTGTATGGAAAAGAGGATGGCAAAAGTCTTTCATGCATGAAATTCTATGTAGTCCATAAGAAATACATTTTTGAAATTAACTAAAGAAAAGGGATGGGAAGAACTGGACTCCAGAACTGGAACAGATCAAGCTTAATGTGTCATGAGAATATTTTAGGACTTGACATGCTCCTAACTACAAAGAGAAAATAGGAATTTAAAAGCATTTTTTTAGAGGACTTGTGTCAAGTGACTTATAAAGCTAGTACAATGTTTTTTATAATTCTGAGCTGAAAATGTCTGTATTGACCATTACCCATTTGAAAATTGCATTGACATATACTCAATTTTCATCAAGAAATAGTGAAATATGGTGAAACTTACAATATTTTACCATGGCTTACATTTAATAAAATGCTAATTTGATTTTTAAATTATTATTTGGCTCTTATGATCCTTCTCTTGTGTGTTGCTACAAGTCTTAAAATTATTCAGTGAATTTTCCAGAAAATGTTTTTACTATCATCCTGTAAGATAGAAATGTGTGTGGTTCTATTATTTCCTTGAAAATAGATAAATCTTTACAAATAAGTTGAGTACCATTTCACAGCCATCTGCTGAACTAGAATATACATTGTTAAAAGAAATTATTTACTGTCTAATTTGTTTGTCTGTTTGACAATAGTGGTAAGACTTGCATTTAATTCTAAATTAGCCACCTAACTGCTGCCTACATCTTAGCTCCCTACATCTTAGGTGCCTACTGAAATTTCTGCTTAAAATAGGGATACTACTACTAGTATTACTCTATTACTCTCTTTACTCTATTACTAGTATTTACTCTATTTACTAATTTCTATAGTAAATAGAGAGATTTAGGTTCCTTTGAAGCTCCAAAGCTACGCTCTTTCAAGGTCCTGGAGGACAGTTACTTCTAACCCCATCTTTAAAAAGTAGTACTTTTTAAAAACTCGTGAGTTGCTGGTATTGAATTCTTTAAATGGATATAAAATGGACAGTGAAGTATGTTTATATTTACAAGTATGTACGTTAATAAAGATGTCAAAAAAAATATAGTGTCAAACCATTTCTCATGTCAGGTTTCATTTTAAACAAAATTTCTATGATATTTGACTATTGATAAAGAATTAGTCAAACTCTGAATGAACTTTTAACCTTAAGAAAATTCTTGAAACTTGTTTAGTGACCTTTTTTTAAAAAAAAAAAAAAAAAAAAATCAGAAGTCAGGTTAATTGATGATTTGCATGTTCTGTAGTTTTATACATTTTCTTTTTAAGATTGCCAGATGGATGTCATACAGAGATGATTTACCTGGGATTTTCTTTGTGCATTTCTACACTTTGGTAAGTAAGAGGGAATTGGCTAAACTCCATGGCTATATGATGTAAATAGGTATATGTTAAATCATATGCTGGGTTTGCTCCATATCACTTGTTGCTGCATTGCAATAGACCAATGGATTAGTAAAGTATAACTTTTTCTTGTTACCTGGCTGTGAGCTTTAAGTACCTGATCAATAAACTGCTTGAGCTCAGGTAGGTGTCACCATTGGAGGTCAAAATGGAAACAAAATTAACAAAATCAAGCTATTAATTAATCAATTACAGATAAATATTCTCTGAACAAAACTTAAGCTAAAGTGTTCCCGCCCCCCCCCCCCATCCTCCTCCCCAAGAAACGGATAAAAAGCTAGAAATGTATTGGGAAAAATAAAATAAAATTGTATTATTAACATTCTTCTATACATGCCTAAAAGCCTTCCTTTCTTTTCTTTCTGCTTCTGATGAAATTTCACTTTCCAAACTAAATTGTAAAAGTAGCTTGTTTTATTTAGTCTACAATTTCCCATATGCAATTTATTTTAATTATTTCTAGTTTGTATCATTTTTATCCTCTAAACAATTCTTTTCTCACTTTGCTATAATATTTTCTTGAGGTATTTATAGATTTTCTTACATTTTAGACAAAATACATATATACATTCCTTTTTTTTTTTTTTCTCAGAAAAATTCTATAATTTTAGTTTGAATGTGGTCTGACTTTCTACTTCCATATGCTTGATGCAGAATTATTTTATCAGAATGTCACTTACATTTTTGGTGAAGATTTATTTTTTCCTTTTTTCCATCATCTGTTATAATGACAGATTCTTCTGGCCACTTTTTTATCATACACTACTGAAATCTGCTGGAATTCATGTGCACTAATGTTATGTACAAGCTAGATAATTAGGTCTAATCTAGTCTTGACTTGGTATCCGGTGGAGGGAAATCAGTCTTTGCAAAGGATGACTCATCTCATCCAAAGATATGTACCTGCAGGTCAGATGAATAGACTACTGGAAGAAACTTTCATCCCACTGACTCTAAAGGGTGCTTATAGTGACTGCAGGAGGCTTAGATGTCTGAATTTTACAGCTTTTTTATCAGCTTCTTTTTACCTCAGTTTCTACATCTGTTGTTGCTTTTATTATTGAAAATAATAAAAGAGGAAATTTAAAGAGGAATATTTACATAAAAATAAGCCTATGAAAACCTTTGTCTTTTTACAGGTAAAAAAAAGTTTTCTTTCCAAAATCTTGTTTAATGGAATAACGGTACCCTGCCATTATTTTGTGTATTATCAAAATGTTTCCTAACTGTCATTTAAAGTTCTGGAATTCCTTGGCATTCTTTGAATACACGGAAGGAATTAGACCAGTACAAATAAACACTTTTTCCTAACTACACTGCCATCTTGAAACAAGATAGTTGAGATTTAGGTGTCAAAATAGTAAAATGAAAAATTCATAATATGACAATATAGATTTGCATGTGTTATTTGCACTGTTATTCCATAATAAACCCTCAGTAGTTATTGCATTGGTATGGTTATCCTTTAAAAGATAAATTTGTATTGAAGGGGAATTAAATACCAGGAAAGGATGTCACAAACAATAAATAGTAAGGAAGAAAGTAGAAGAAATATACAAAAGGAACCATTTTGCATTATGTGAAGAGGAAAACTAAAAAGCAATGTAATCAGAGGTTTTATATGAAAAGTGACTGTTCTAAATCTTGGAGGGAAGGATGAAAGTGGAATTCAAACATCTATTACTTATTGATTGTAGTAAAGTTAAAGGAAATTAGTGGAGACTGTGCTGCGATCATGGAAAAGATTTTCATGAAAGTGCTTCAGCTACCTGCAGTGGATAAGCTGTAATATAAAGATCAGAAGGAACAGCAGAGATAAAACTTCAAATATGAACAAGCAAAATATAAAATGTAGTGATTATCTACATGGGGGAAGGAGAAATTGATAGTTATGTCACAGATCCACAACTTCTCTGCCAGTTTTGGTAGCATCACAAAGAAGAAAAAGGAGAGCATCCTAGACTGCATTTTTTTTTTCAGTCCATTTCTGTTTAAGCATTTTCTTCTATATTCATCTGTTATTTTATGAATGGAGATATCCCAGCTCTGCTGAAATGATGGTCTTTCTTCCAAATTCAATCAATCAGTGTGTTGGACCATAAACCTGAGCCTTTTGCTGCACACAGTACTAGTCTGAAGGAAAACTACAGTGAACTTGTTAATGGATGTTTCCTTTCAGAAGTACAACATGTGAAGCTGTTGTCAGTGGGAGCTGCAGGGTGATCCCTGTGAGAAGGGTCTGGGGCTGCCCTGTGGTGGACACAGCTGTTTCCAGTTGAACCCACCACTGGACAAAGCCCAGTGCACCATCCCAGTGTTCTTGTACATGGAAATGAGCATTGCATTAACAGCCTATGTGTCAATGTGCCCCATAACAAACCAGTGATCCACATCATCCAAAGATTAGTATCCACAGGTCACAGTGCAGAGATCAGATGAAGCCTGGATATAGAATGTATCCTAAGAAGGAGTTAAAGTCAAGAGACATTCCCTCCATCTTGTATATGCATTTTTGCTTCCTTATATAATTCAATTATATCATCATTTATCAATTATAATTCCACTTTAAGGAAAGAATGTGGTTAGACGACAGGATGAACAGGTGACGGGAGAAATTTCCTAGGTTTTTAAACCTTATCGACAGTCAGTTCAGGAACAAGATGACCTTTAATCTTACCTAAGACAGGTGAAACAGAGAAGAAATTTGAAAACAAATGGAATATCTGAAATGGAAAATTCTTGATAAATTTGATCTTTGGTGCATTACCTCCTATGTGTACTCACATGCCATAAATAAATGTGTTCATATAAATTAATATAGTGGTTTAAATGTGATGTGTTAAAAGGGTAAGTCATTGTCACTGTGCTGGCTCTCCAAGTCTTCATATTTTTTAATAAAAGCCTTTGGAAAGTTTGGAGATTTTTCCTCCAATTTTTGCTTCCACTGCCTTTTGACTTCAGTGCTACATGATAATACCCAGCAGGTATATTTAGTTGTCATTGACAAAAATCCCTGGTGATATATTTAGTGTATATAGTTGGCATTGGTAAAAATACATGGTGATTTACGTAGTCAGTTACTTGTTCTATCTTTAAATAATTTATAATCTGGTATGCTCTGATCCTGTTAATTATCAGACTTAGTAATAAAATACAGTACAGATAAACTTTAATTTGGCTTGACACTTCAAATGAAAAAGTTGTAAAATGTGTCTTTGGTTTTTAGTAGCTATGAAAAAAAATTGATCTCCAGCTAGCAATGAAGTCATGCTTGAGGTCTATATTTCCTAACTGACAGATTTTAACGATATATATATATATATATCATATATCATATATATATATATGAGGTCTAAGGTAAAATTGAGAAAAGCACCTCAATGGTTTTGCAGCCTAAGTGTCACTGAAAGTCAGTTTATATCTTTCTGAAAACTGAACTTAGACAAAACTCGTCTCTGTATACTTGGCTCTAAAAAGATCTGCATGCAAACCTGCTCTCTACTCCTTTGACCTGAAATATTTTGATGACCAAATATTTTGATGAATGTAGCACTTCCCACTGCTTGATAAATTTCAAGGTGATTAAATCAAAACTTCCAATAATTGAAGGAAGTTAAGTACTATTCTTCTAACACTACAGATGGAAAGCCCTCAAGCTTTTTTTCTGTATGGTAAGACCATATGGTAAGTTTTGAAGGCTACCAGACCAGGATGGCTTCTGAGTCAGGATAACATAAAGTGGTCTCGAGGATACTTTTAGAGAATTCACCTGTCACCAGTCTTCTGTCTTTTTGAACAGAAGCCTGATTTATTCTGATGGAAAGAACCACATTCTTTGAAGACATAGGTGATCTCTCAAGTAAGACAGTTCTGAACTGCATTTCTTGCTCAACTGTTAACCAGGAAAGAAGAACTATTCATGCAGTAAATTGGACTAGGGTAAATTATTAATAAAATATCTTAGCTTGGCTTTATTTTATATGTTTTCTTTTTTTTTTTTTTTTAAAAAAAAAAAAGAACGACCTATGCCTTCCCTTTATGTCGACACCCAATTTGTAGAAAAACTGACTGCCAATTAAATCATTCAGTTCTGTTATCAGTCTTCCTTGCTTCTGAAGTGTTTGACAAGTTTCCTGAAATCAAAGTTTTCCTCCTCCTTCTCTTTCTTGGCAGCGAATTTAGTTCTCAGGCATGTATTTATTTATTTATTGTTCCCACATGAAAATATGGTAGCATAGTAGCACTTCAGTTGCTGACATTTTCCACACATTCTTGAAAACACCTGTAGTCCATCAATTATACTGTCCATGGAGTAGAAATTGTGTAAAGTTTGCCTGCAGTTACACTGTATTTTGAAAATTTTACAGACCTAATTTCTTTACAATTGTTGTAGAATGTCTTCAAAACCTTGTGGATAAATTTATAGACTGTTTGTTCATCGGGGACAAAAAAAAAAAAAAATCAAAGCAGCATAACCAAAAATATCTTGAGACAAACAGCAGTGGGTAATACAAGAACTCTGAGCATACTATTGCAGCAGCCATTAATTTGTTTTGAATAAATGGTAGGTTAGTAGCCTTAGTCTAAGAAATAATTGTACATGGTCATTGAACATAACGCAACATGTTGTTGCCGTAGACTTTGTTTTTGAGGTTCTTGAAGTTTTAACAGTTTAATATCAGTTAAGTATCTTTTTTTTTCTCTCAAAATCAAAGACATGCTACCAAGTTTTCTGTTGGAGGAAAATCCTGAAAAAATATAATCAATATTAAATGTTTACTGAAAGCTAATTAAAAACAACTAAATTCTCTAAGTAAAAACGATTTTATTTACTCCAACCGTAGACGTTTTAGTTGCACAATAGCTTTAATTCTGTTTGGATGTGGCAGGTGCAGATAGCTACTCCTGGAGGTGCAGCACGGCATTCGCTGGCAGAGATAGTCCCTTCCCCTCAGGACCGTCAATGTCCTGCGCTGTCTCCAGCAGTGCGCAGCAGCCGCGGGCGGACATTTTTAGTGCGCTGCTTAAGCATCCGTGCCTGCTTGCTGATGCTCTGATCACATCCTCAGGGGAGACGCTGTCTCGCAGCTCCAGCACGGGCATGCTGCCGAGGCCACACCCCGTTAGCAGGGCACCTCCCCGGTCCCCGCAGAGAGTTGGCAGACCGGGGAACACGGGGAGAGGGACAGAGACCGGTGAAGCCGCTCCTTGCCCGATGGGGCGGGAGGCCGAGGGCAGCACCGGCGCCTCGGGCTGGCCGCGGTTTCAGCGCCACAGACAGTGTCGGACGCGGCTTCAGCACCACGGACAGCGCTCGTCCGGGTGGTTCGGCACCACAGACAGCGCCCATGGGCGTTTCAACACCACGGACGGCGCCCGTGGTGTTTCAGCACCACGGACAGCGTCCGTGGGGGGGTAGGGGGGGAGTGTTCAGCACCACGGACAGCGCCCGCCTCGGTCGGGTGTGGGCGCCACGTTCCGGCGAGAGACATGCGGACACGGACAGATGGACAGCCACAGTCCCAGGCGGGCGTGCACAGCCCCAGAGCCCCCCACGCAGCCGCAGGTGTGCCCACGCGGAGAGGCACGCCGAGACACAGGGGCGCAGACAGGCGCACGGCCGTCTCTCCCGCACAGACACAACACACCCGCGCACGCACCCGCACCTCCACCGCAGCACACGTGCTCGTGCCCCCCGCGGGCAGCCCCGGGAAGCAGGGCACGGACACAGCGGCGCGGCCAAGACACAGGCACACTCAGTGGCACACGCATGCACACGCCCATACCCCACATGTCCCGCAGGCTCCCACGGCCACGCACGGCCACTCGAACACACACACGAACACAGACACACACACATATACACACACATACACACACCCATACATACACACAAACACACACGCGCACACACCCGCACACCCAGCCCCACGCCCACCTCCCCGGCGCTCCTCCCACCCCCGGCGCCAGTCAATAGCGATGCCGATCTGCCCCGCGGGGTCCCGCCCCTCCGAGGCGTCCCCCACCAATAGCAGCGCCGCGGGGCGGGGGGTCCGCCTCGCCCCGCCTCCCTAGTTAAGGCGGCCGGGGGGAGCGGGTCGCTCACTGGCGGGTGGGGAGGAGGAGGAGGAGGACGAAGAGGAAGGTGTGGGGGGGGTGGCTGGGTGGGAACGAGCAGTGCGAGGCGCACGGAGCCCGGCACGCGCACGGCCCCCGCCCCCCGCGCAGTGAGGGGGGGAGGCGGTGCCGGGGGGGGCGAGGGCAGCGCCCCGCCGCGGGAGGGGGCGGCTGGGGCTGCGCCGCGCTACGCACCTGCGGGGCGCCGAGCGAGGCGGGCGAGGAGGAGGAGGAAGAAGAGGAGGAGGAGGAGGCAGCGGCCGGAGGCGCGGAGCCAGCCGGCGGCCGCGCAGCCCGCCCCCGGCTTGGCCAGCCGGCGCGGCCCCGAGGAGATGGAGCAGGAGAAGTACCTGCCCGAGCTGATGGCAGAGAAGGACAGCCTGGATCCCTCCTTTGTTCACGCCATGCGCCTGCTTGCCGACGGTAAGGCTCCGCTGCCGCCCGACGCGGCCCAACGCCCCCTATCCCATCCTATCCCGTTCCCTCCCAATCCCATCCCATCCCCGGGGGATTCCCGTGGAGCCTTCCCGGTGGGAGCGGCGACCGGCGGTTCCCCTGGTGGGGCTGGGCAGGCAGGGCTTGCGGGGCTCCCGACTGCGTTTTGGGGCTCCTCTTTCTCGGGGAGCTCATCGCTGCTTGTTCCCTTGGTTCGAGGAACGAGGCTGTGGTGCTGCTGGCGCTATTGAGCCTCTCATAGGGCACTGCGATGGGCGCTGGTGGCATGTGGCTCATCAGCTTCGCGGCACAGTTTTGCCCAGGACGTGATGATCTTCGTTTGGATTCATGTTGTGATCCGGGATATGCTGCTTGTAGCGTTTGGCTCTGCACCCTAGTTAATCCTGCCCACCTCACTTTAGTCGAACTCGTTCAGGGAATATTTAGAAAGTTTGCAATTTCATGGGTTTTTAGACAACTGCTCGGTGTAGTTATTGAATGTAGGCCTTGTAGTATAGTGCCTCAACTTCCATGGAAGTGTAACCCAGTGAGTTCTCCTCACACTTCTCTGTTTCTTCTGAGGTCCCTAGTAGTCATTTAAAAAATCCCTGTTAAATCTGGAAAAGAAGTGACAAAGGACGATACATAAAGCAATACAAGCGATTGAGCGTTTAGATGAGATCAAGGCAAGAAACCTATGGATAGGCCCTTGAGGGAGTCACAAATTCAAATCACCTCAGTCAGGAGAAGTGAATGACTTCCAAAGTTCTGTTACGTTTTAGGGACAATCAAACTATTTAAAACTTATTATGCTGGCAGTAAATGTCCTTCCCTGTGTCAGCAGTCTGTGAATTGTCTTCCTTAAATACCTGTTCTATTGATTGTGAATGAATGTACTGAATGTCCAGGTTTTATTGGAGTGCTCCTATTTGATAGCTCAGAAATTCAGGGTGAACAAATACATGTTCTGTGCACCTTTTTAATAACTATCTTGCTGCTGAAGCGACAGATATATTACTTTTTATGGTTGTTTTTCTAATAAAACTACAAGAAACATAGAAGTCTGTATTTCCTATCGGGGTGTAGTTTTTGCACCTTGCAGTTTAGTCTTTTCCCAGAGGGGGGAGGTATCTGCTGAGTGTATGCATGCAAAAGATAGAAAATGCATGAAGGACATCATTGAAAGTGTGCAAAGTAAAGTTTTTAAAATAAACAAGACCAAAATGAGTATTTCTAGGAGTCAGATTCATGCAGAAATTGTATTTTGAGCAAATGTGAGACTGAATAAAAGATTAATCTTCTGTTTTCCTCTTAAGATAACGAGGACTAGGTATATGTGGATTTTTAAAAGATGAAGGTGAGCTGTCTGTGGAAGCTGTAGGGAATGCTAATGTCAGATTCACACCAGATACCTGGCATTATCCTTCAAAACACCATCTGTCAAGCTTTCTAGAGATTCATTTTAGAGTCTAACATATGATAGCTATTGAAACAGTTTCACTAAAGTAAGAGTATAACTAGTTAAGGAAACGAGTGAATGCACTGGATGCTGCTGGATATAAATAGAAAGAAAATGCACGGAAAAAGCAGAATTTTTCTGATGCCAGAAAATAGGTGCAAGGATCTCTGTAATACTGTATTTCTAGGATGTGTTAGCAATGAAATGATGCTTCTGGGCTTCTATTCTTTAAAAAATACTATGTGAGCAGTTACATCACAATTGCAACTAGGTGTTGCTTTTGTGGTGTACTAAACTGTCATGATTGCCAGTAGATTTTGTATAAAATGTGTAAGAGTAGCTTTGAAGGTTTTGGCTTCAGAGCTGAGAGCCTCAAGCTTTCACTCTGGCTTGAAGTGCTGTGATTTTTCATGTCAGCAGCTAGAACCTGGAGTTGAGAGGATTCATGCTGCTGTGTGAAAACACAAAAGGGCAAGTAGACATTACAGAAACATGGCTTCAGTTATGACACTAGATTTACTTGTAAAGATAAAACCTCACTTTTTCTCCCCAATAATTCTTTGCTTCATTATGTTTATTTTAAAAACAAATTTCTTACGGTTTTTGATATCTAGGTCTGTGTGTCTGTGTTCTGCAGGTTGACCAGTGTCAGATGCCTATTTGAATCAGTAGATATTTAACCCTCACCACTGAAAGATGATGTGTAGAAGTAATTTACATTAGTCCCTATCTAGGCTAGAGCCTCCCTTTGGCAATGTATGGTGAAACCCACAGAACAGGGATGCTTCCTGAGGCAGGGAATGCACATGCTTATCAGACAACAAACAAAGGTGAGAAAAGAGGTATTAGTGCTACTTATGTATAAAGTGTGAATCGTAAAACACAACTTCTCTAAAAATCACAGGTGAATTCTGAAAATGAACCCAGCCTCTTAATGACCAAATGAATACCTGAGCCAGAAGACGTTATTTCTCACTGCACCCCCGCATTTCCCCCCCCCCCCCTTCCCCCCGGGTCATTACCTGTTTTGTGTAGGAATAGCTCCTAGTATACTATGATTGTTTCATAATTAGAAATGGAAAAGCCATTTATATTTCCTATTAGAAGGATGTGTGTGTTGTGGATGGATGGTGATCTTTTGCCTCTGTGTGCATTAGTTTAAAAAAAAAAAAAAAAAAAAAAAAAACACACACACACACACAAAAAAAAACTTTTTGCAAAACGCATTGAGCATTTATACTTATACTATGACCCAGTCAGCAATAGAACCAAAAGACCTCTTCTAATTGTAACTGGTTGCCAAAACCTGAAGGATAGGCAAATCTTTGCTCTTTGGAAAGGGTTTTTCTATTTTAGTTGTAATATTCTGTGTAGCAGATTGTTTCATGTTTGTGCCCGGAAGAGATAGGTGAAAGAATCACACTGTTTTGTGGATAGTTTTAAACGATTTTATTGTAAACTGTTTTTTTTTTTTTTTTCTTAAGATCATACTGCTTCTACTGATGGAATCTGTCCACACATGCTAGATCAGGATAAATACTTGGTCAGATGAAAAATGTCAAAGTGAGGATAGCATCTTTGAGCAGTACCTTTTGTGCATGAGTTGTGTTTGTCACAGCACAATCTCAAGATCCAGCCATATTTCAGGGCTGTTCTGGTGCTACATCCCATTGCAGTCCCTAACAAGTGACTGACATATGCTGTTTTTGCATATATGTAAATCACTTTTAATGAAAAGTGTCAGTTAACTGCTTATATGTTGCTTGGGACAAGCCAGCTTTATATTTGTAAATGTGACTTTGGAAATCTCGTACTGTATATTATTAAAGCCATATCTTTGTTTTCTTCTACAAACACATAGGAGAAAGACCTATTGGAAAGAGCTAACTAAAGAAAGATCATCTCTCCCCCTGGAAATATCAGCATTACTCGGGTAATGAGGTAGCTAATTTCTCTCTATGTAATGACAGTACAATTGACCTCAAATTGTCAGTTGGCATTCTGAAGGCAATGAGAGCCAGGCCTTTAGCTCTAAACTTGAGTTAAGTCCCTAGATTATTCCATGTGGCGTAGCATGAGTTTGTTAAACCTCCAGTCACGTCAGTTAGATTCATATAGCTCAGCTTCATAAAGCTCCTTGTAGGACAGGGCATGATTATTTAAAAGATGTATAATTACTTAACATTTACACCCAGTGAGCATTAGTAATGTCTTTCATACAACAAGGCTGCAACAATTGTTCTAGCTAGCCTGAAAACTGCTGATGTAATGCCTTATGTTCAGGATTTCAACTGATATTTTTATATACATTGAACTTCTTTTATTTTGGGGACTTTTGGAGATTAATTTGCTTTTCATATGTGAATGCAGATTTCATTCATAACCGTATGTTTCTATTAAAAACCTTTGGGAAGTTTTAAGGTCACATGAGAGTTATTTATCTTGGTGATGTAGAAAATTAAGGTTGTATTCTTAGCCTAAGATGTGAAATGCTCTTGGTCAAACCTGTGACCTGCGAAAGTCAGGCCTCTGATACTTTTTTAGTTTTCTGTAACAAACTACTTGTGAAAAGATACTTACAAATTTTATTAGCTTACTGTCTCTTCAAGTCTTTGAAGTAAAATAAGATTAATATCAAATGTTAATGTAAATACATAGATTAATATTAATTTGTGAGCCATCAGTTTTCTGCTTATTGTGTTGCTTTTTTTCCTGATGCTTATATCTGATGAGAAGAAATCTGTGTTCACAGAATGCTTTATATTAATCATTGTTTACTTTGCTGTCCCACAAAATGCAATGTGAATGACTGGAAAGTTGACTCAGGAAACGTGCTGATGTTTAGAGCCTGTATTTCAGAAATCAGTTTCATTAAAAAAAATAGATTTCCAGAGCTATTATTTGGATCTTATTCAGTAAAAGGGGATAACAGTGCAAACTCTAGATGAATACAAGGTACTTATTTTGGTAAAGCAGCTATGTGCTAGGTATCAGAGTCAATTCAAAACTTATTGAAGTTAATAGGAATCTTTCTGTTGCCATTTGTGGGCTAGCTGGCAGTTCTTACACAAATATGATGTATTAATTGATGCACTTAATATATATGGAATAATGAAAAAGGATATTCTATCACTAGTGCTGACTTTTGAAATGAATGTATGTTTCCGTCTTTAAATGTTTTTTTAAAAGGTAAATTGTTGTTTTACTGTGGTATGACAGCATGGTGCGTGTTCATAATCTTAAGGAAATGGTCTGGCCTTGCAGAATGCAACGTAGATAAGTCCCAGGGGATAACTGGTTTTAGCAAAAACAACATAGCATAAAATATTAGACTGAGTAAATTAAAGCAACCTTTGTGAGTTTATGTTGACCCTACGTTGTTAGTCACAAAAACTGGGCTTCTTGGGGGTGGGGATGAGGGGAACATGTGACCAAAACAAACAAACAAACAAAAAAAACACCTCTACCTTGCAGAGGTCTGAAGCAGTGTTTAGGACCATTTGATCTGTGATCTTAGAAAGCACATCCTTTGAAACACAGTAAATTTCATTACAAAGAAGGAACTATATCAGTGCAATAAATGAAAGCTAGATTCTGATACCCTTATGTGAAAAGTAGTGCTTCACTCTTTAAACGGTGCTATTTGAATCAGTGGAGCCGCTTAAGGTGTGATTCAGTGTGGGAAGTAGAATTTAGTACCAACTGTTTAAGAGAAGGTCAAAGGCATTTTCTGAGACTGAGGCTTATCTGGATAACCATAGCCTCAGCAACACTCCAGAATGCACTGGTTTTTGGCAGCATGAATGTTTTACTTGGAAGGAGAAGAGAGGTTTTATTTGTTATGGGAATTCCTTTAGAAAATTTATTTCATTCTCTAGCTCTCCTTGGTGTATTAATTTGGGGAACACTTACCACAATTGTCCATTTCCCTTCCTTTGTGCATCAAAATAGATATTTTTAAGCTGAAGAAACTCAGAAATTGATATAAGCAGCTGGTACCAAGACAAGGAGGAATAGCTAATTACATAGCTGAATAGAAAATGAACTGTTAACTTCCCAAGCATTTAATACCTGCATAATGTGTGGAATAATAGCCATTTGTAACCAGGAGGTGGCATGGTTGGGCTCCACATGCCAAAATAGAGCTTCATGTCCCAGCACCTCCTGGGAAAGGGCCAGTATGGACCATCGGGTACATCCTGTTCTTGTGCACTGGATGTGTGCTTTTCTTGTTTTAGCGATATGCAGACAACATATACTGATGACCAGATTTGCTATAACAGGCTAGTTGCCTACAGAATCTGATAGGTTCAATAGTGACCAGTGCATAAGACTCCTGAGAAAGGCTAAAACATGTACGTAAAAAATATGTCTACCTAGCCCACTAAGCAATGCAGGAAGAGTAAAAAAAGCTCTTTCATGATATCTGCTGAGAGACAAGTTTCAGGCTCAATATATTGGATCTTATTTCAGAACGTATAAATATTGCTGTTGTTGGGTAGTTCCTGTACAATGCTTGGTAAAGTAGGAGCACATCATGCTTTCCTGTGCCTGGCAGCTGTACCTTAGGCTGAAGGCACTACCCTGATGAAGCAATGTTTCCTTGACCTGCAGGGTCACTGCAGTAATCCTGCATTTCAGTACAGGGTGAGTGTGCCTTTTTTTTTTTTTTTTTTTTTAAAGGCAATTTTTAACTGTTTCAGTTCAAATTTCTTTTCAACAAGCTACTGAATTTGAAGAAAAATTCAATGTCCTCACAGCTGATCTTAGTATATATATTTCTCTTAAATACTCTTGAGAAAAAGTAAGCAATTATTAATCCCCAAGAAAAACATATTTTTAAAGCATGTGTAATAGAAGCTGTTTTGTGGACTGATCCTGCCAAAGCAGTATGAAGGTATATGTTCATCTTTTGTTCACATGACATTTTTCAGCCCTTGGACGGGTGTTGTGATTTAGAGCTCCATAACAGAATAGGTGAGGATGTGGACAGTTTATAAAATGGAATAAACTTTAATGGAGCTACAGTACAGTCTTTGGCATGTAATCAAATAAGAACTGTGGAGGAGCGGACAACTAAAGAACCTTGACATGGGGATAGAGCTCTGAGGTGCATGATAGATGGAGATTTGATGTTTTTTCCTTGTACTGTGTACCTTCAATGAACACCCTTTCATCCGGAAGCTGAAAGTTAATACTGAATTTCAATCTGATCTTTGAGATCTCTAAATGAAAATAACTGCCTAAGAAATACGTATTGTTATTACTTCTCTTGTAAAATTATTCTTTTTAAATCATCAGACAAAAATAATCCTGGTTATTATAGTCTTCCGTAAATTCTGTCATATTTTAATTAGAAACCTGCTGGAACTGAGTACAGCTACTTCCTTATCCTAGAAAGGCCGTCCATAGTGGAACTAATAAAAGCTATGAGGATAAATTATCTAAGACTTTTGGTAAATTAAGACAGAAAAAAAAATCACCTAGAAAAATATGTCTGTTCTTGATTTCCAACTTTTGCTATTAAAATTACGTTTTTTATTTTGAGTACTAAAAAAATTATCAAGAAAAACTCATAGCAATGTTATTCTAGTAATGCTGAAGGTAGATCATCTACTTTTAAGTAAGATGATAAAAAGTTTTGAGGGTCATATGTGGTTCAGCATGATATAACAAAAGCCATCTTAAAAAAACTCAAGAGCTCTGCTTGCAGTGGGCCTTTCAGTTTGTTTTTCTTGCATTAGCATGATCCAAAACGTAAAAGACAGAGGGCAGGTCACTGCTGCCTTTGAATTTCTATGCACCTGCTAAAGTGTGCATCAATAGAACAAGAAACTGAGGCTAGAGTAAAGGTTACACCTAGAGATGTAAAGCTTAAAAGCTTTTGATTTATACAATAATTTGAATTCTGGAAATTGATATGGCTATTGGAGAAAATATTTTATTCTAGCCAGCAAAAGATTGATTTATAATGTATGTTCCTGCTAATCTACAATCTCTGCTTTGAATCTGTAAGGAGAAAAATTCTGCTAGTTCTATTGCAGAAACAGTTTGGATTTGCTAGCTGGTGAAGGCAGCAGTGTTGTCAGCAAAAAAACAAAAACAACAACAATGTAAGGATCAGAGCTGGTGGTTCATAACCAGTCAACTTCCAAAGAGCAGCACTGGGAATGAGAAGAAAAAATGGCTCCCCTAGGAAATCCAAACACTGGAGTAAGCAAACCAAGTCCCACTTTGACAATAACTCCTAATTTAATGCCTTCAGGATTTCAAATACAAGCTTTCCAAAGATTTTTCAAGTGCTTGAAGTTAAAGAACTTGCTATGAAATCAGGGACCCTGTGTATGTTTCAGAAATGGCTTTTTGATGTAGAAGAACTTAGTTACCTTCTTACTTCTTAAAATGAAGATTTTTATGCTCCATGTTTCTGAATATCAGAATGCTTATGTTTCTGATATTTCTGATTGTTTCTGAGCAAATTCATTTCCGGCATTTTCTCTTTAAGATTACAGTAAGCACTTGATGCTGTCTGGGCATTGTGCCACATATTCTCAGTGGTCAGGGAGTGAACTCTGTAGCTGGGAAAGAGTCAGACTTCATTTTTCCAAAATACACAGGACTGTGCTAATTTGCTGTAGCTAGGAAGTTGCCATCCCTAACTTACCAATTTGCAGTTAAAACTGATTATATATATATTTTTTTTTGCGACCTCTACTGAAATAAGCAGCACCAAACTCTTAAATGACTTACTGAATTACTGAAATGACTATGTTGGCACTCAGAGGCTAAATTTAGGACTGATAACATGAAGGAGAATTGCAAGGGCCTTTTGTCCAATGTCTTCAGATCATCGTTCCTCAGAAAAATAGTTAATTTTGGATAAATAATGCTTATTATCCTAGTATATGCATGGGACTGAAGAACTGTCAATACATTTGCAATTAGTTCACTAATATTTGTGTGTAAGCTTCATACTTCAGTTTCATAAGCTTCAGCCTTATTTGAAAGAACTTCCCACTCATACATGCAGATCAGGATAAATATATGAATTGTATCTCCATGTTACATATTTACTCTTATGCTCAAAGCCGCCATTGAAAGGTTGCTGTGCTCAGTTCTGGTATTGCTTGGTCTCCTCTCTGATCCTTCACGCTTGTGTTTAACAAGATTGTCCTGTCTCTATAAATATGCTATTGTGGAATGTCCTGTAATTCACTCTATTTTATTTGTCAGGGGTCCCCCCAAATGCTGTATTACTGCTGTAAAGCAGTAATGTGTGGCTTTATTTGCTACAAATAGTATAGACACAAACAGAACAGGTTGCAAAATGCTGTAAGAAACTTTTAGTGATTAGTGGAAAAAGAAAGGGATCCCTAAGTAAGCCGGGAGTGTCACAAAACAGGTGCTCATGTTACATTTTTGTTACCTTTCTTTTTCCATAAGAACTAAACTTTGAGGTTACCAGGTTATGCACAAACCATCAGTTCCAGTGTTAAAGTACTGCCCCAAAGTCTATGAATAATCTGAAATATGTTGGGTGCAAGGGAATTACGAGACTAAGCATTTCCATTGCTTCAAAGGTTTTGATTGTAATGCTTTTATAATGAGGAACCATTTGTACTGTCAGCTGTCTGAGTGCTTCTTGTGGTGGGGGTGGAAGGAGATATCACATTAGAAAGTGGAAATGGACCAGCTTGATTTAAACATGAAGCATGAGCTTGATTTGATTCTGCAACTGTATAAACACTAAGAAGTCCTGAGTTGGAAATTAATTCGGGACTAATGCCAATTTTTGGCTGCAGCTTTCTGCTGCTTGATAATATGTCTCTGTCCCTTCTCGTGGCCTTTAAAGGTTTATGAATAATTAAAAAGAGGGAGGAACTGAGAGGAAAGGAACAGAAAATAAAAGAATGGTGGAAAAATGAGAGAAAAACAAGGGCAAATTGTTACAGTAATAAAGGAGAGTAGCAATACAGAAAAAGAAAAATGAAAAAAAAAAAAAACACACCTTATTTAATAGGTATAAAATGTTCAGCTGCTTTAGCTTGAAGAAACTTGTGACAGGAATCTCCAACCTTTGAACTTCAGTGAGGACTTCTGAAAGCTTTCAATTAAGTTTTATTCATCTAAAATGGATATATCAAAGCTGCTGATAAGCATTTGAAAAACACTTATCCATTTATTTAAGAAATTAAGATGAGGTTCATGTCTTTTTGAAAAGCTTCTGTGAATAATTATCATTTCAATACTGCTGTATTTCACGTGTTTAGGGATGCTATAGGTGTCTGTGCCATATATATAATTACATTATGCAGGAATTCAACACAATATTTTGCAGGGATGCTCCCAATTTTATATTAAACAGCAACTGAGGTTTTTCCTTTTAACCTTTAGAGTTCTCTTGAAATATTATCAGTTAATATTATCATATTATTATAATATATATTATACATATACATGTACATATTATAATATTATCAGTTAATCTGTTTACTCTTTCTATTTTAAAAAGTAATACTGTTACACTGAACACCTTACAATTCTACTTATAAAGCTTGTCTGCTTCTTTCTTCAGGTAATAACCATTCAAACATTGCATTAGATCTTTCATCAGTGTTATGAACTTCAAGCTTGTAAGCCCTTTTATTTGCTTATCTCAGTAGCCTCATTACAGCTGAGAAGAACTGTCCAGATTCTGTTATTTTAGTACAGCTCCTCCAGCTTTTTCGTTTGCATTGCCTTCCCCTGGCAGCTGACATCTCCCCCAGCTGTGCTCCAAGCAGTTAATATAATTAGAGAACTTTCCACTCCTCAGCCACTTTCATTCTGTTTTATACTCCTCTACTATCCCCACAAACTCAGTTGAGTTTTTTAATTTTAATTTTTTCCATGGAGACTTGAGTTGGAAGTAAAGCTGGCAGCTTTACTGGAGAAGAATGTCAGAAACAGAAGAAATTATGGTGAGAAGAAAGTCAGGTGAGTGGATAATGTATCTTTAGTAGAGAGGAGGATCAGTAGGTAGGGAGAAACTTGGAAAGACAGAGCAGGGCACATCAAAGAGGTGAGAATGAAAATTGGGAATTTTTTTCCCCTTAAAAGGCTATAGTGCTTATGTAGATGATATACTTCACTTACTATACACTCATCCATACATGTAGATAACTAGTTCCCATGTGTATATATTTTCCTACCAAAAAAATAAAAATAGTGGTACCGTAGTGCATTATCTTAGGGAAAAATCTTTACTTCTATGATTTAATTATTCATGTCTGTAGACCATACCCCTTTGTGCATACCCCAGTATGGAGTGGATAATTCAGTGTAACTGTGTTAATGGTGCTTTGAAAAGATTGTTTATCTCATGGGGATATGCACTTCAAGGTTTACTATTAAAAAAGTAGTGATTCCTGCATATCGTATATCAGTTGAGATAAATTTACACAGGTGTTTGAATTTCTAAACCTTCTTAAGTGTCCCTTAAGTTAAATGTAACTCATCTTCTGACAGAAATGTGGTTCAAAGTACACAAGTTGCAATTATGAAATAACTTCTCAGCTAAGGATGAGATGATGGTTAGCATTTTATCCATCTGTATGGGACTTAAGAGAAGAAAGAAGAGGTATGCCGAGATTAATTTGGAAAAAGTTTCTACTGTAGTCTCTACATGAGTAGAGAGTAACAACCTTCACAGTGATGTAAGCAGCAGGTTTTCCTGTGTCTTTAAAAGTAACATGTTATAAGTAAACTGAAACAAACAAAAAAAAGAGATGACAAAAACTTCAAACTGTAAATAGTACAAAGATTATATAAAGCAGTAGGTTAAAGAAAAAGGACTTGATTGGCACTTGTGAGATTAGATTGCTTTAAGGTAATATCAGTTTTTACATTTTACTGATGAGCCTGATAAAAGAAAACAGTTGCAATGACCCTAACTGGGCATTAAGCTTCAATAAATGCTAATTTTCCTATCTTAATATATTAAAAATACTTAAAAATACTTACATTTAATAAAATATTGGAAGGCTATGGTACAGCATATTTTTTTTTTTTTTTTTTTCTGGCTAGCTTAAACACTTAAAGCAGCATTCAGTAAAGGATAAGTCAGGTTCCTTCTCTGGTCTAAAACATCAGTGGAGTAAAAATTAGGAAAAGATAAAATGCAGTAAGATTTTTTATTTTCTGAGTTGGTTAGCTGCTAGAGATATGAAATGTGTGAACTAAATTTAAAATGTTTGTCTTCCTGTTATTACCATTGACACTTGTAGGTAAGTGCAGCTTATATCTTATTTGGGGCACATGTGTAACTGCAGTCCCCTGATTGCCTAGGCCAGTCTACTTGTTGGAATATATAGCTGTTTTTTTCCCTCTCACATGCCTTGGCTTCTTCCTCAAGGAAACAAGGATTTGGTATGGAGAGAAAAATAATGCTGTGTGTTGTAGTCTTGTCACAGCACTGAGTTGGATACAGCCAAGTCTACACCAGAGCTGAGGCTTACTCCCAGGTTCAGAAGCACAGACTTTTTCACTTACATTTAATGTATGATATGGTCAGTATTTCAAGTTAGACTGTGGTGTTTTTTTCACTTTTCCTTCCTTCTACAGATGAAAATCCTCAGGATGAATTAATCTGTTAGTTCATGTCAGTGTGAACCTTGAACTGTGAATTTATTAGGACAAAGCTTGTCATCAGACTGGAGCGTTCCTCAGTTGTTGCTTTAAACACCTGAGGTGGGGGGAGCACAGATAATAGTTATTGTGTCTTTCCCACAGTGATCTCTGTTCAATTTATTGTGTTAATTTTTCTCCCAGTCATGATATTTGTTTCTTGAGTCTTAACCCGGCACACTGGCTCTTTCTGTGGACATTCAGAATCTTCAGGTGTTTGTTTATTTTATGAAGATTTTATTGTCTTCAGTCTCAAAAATGGATCTTACTTCAAGACACCACTAGATGTATTGCATCTTGGCTTGAGTTTTTCTGTGCTGTTCTAGTTCCATGCTCCTTTTATTTCCCCTCCAGTCTCTTCTCATGGGAGATTGGCTTCTCAATGCAGTAGCAATATACCTTCTTGTATCTGTAATCTGAAGTGGTTGGATTTACATGTATTAGTACCCAATAAATGCTGTGTCATCAAAACTTAATATACAGTCTTCAGATACTTTCCAAGTCTTTCTCCAGATTCTAATTTCAGTTTTTCCTCTTATCTAAGATGGTTTAATTCTCCTGCTATTGGATAATGTGTTCTTTCTTAGATGATATACAAATTCTTCTACATTGTCAACAAACAATTACATATTTTAATTGGTTTGTACAACAGTAAAAAAAAAAAAAACAACAAAAACTTACACACTCAAGTACAAAATATGTTAAGTATTATTTGCTGCTAAATTATATTAAATGTTTTTAGATCATAAGTTTGCAGAAGCGATAAAGTAGTCCTCAGTTTGGCTGAAATATGACAAAAGGAGCAGGGGTCATCCTCTTGGGCCATGATGTTGTTGTATAGCCAGTACGTATAAATGTATTTTTTCGTACGGTTGTAGTTAAATACCAGCAATTGTGGTGCTTATCTCTGCATCTATACAAGCATTTGTCATGCATGTTTTTGACAAAACAGAAAAAGGAACTGTAATTTTAGAGATTAAGAATGGGGGCATTGAGATTAAATTACTTCTACAAAATTGTAGAGGAAATCTATGATTGGGTTGGGAACTGCTTGTGCATCTTCAGAGTCCCACTTCATTTCATTTTCTTCAGGATTACCCTTTCTTTTCACACAAGATAAAGGATTTATCCTTTGTTACCCCATTCCTGTTGAGCAAACCTTCATTCTGTAATGTAACAGATAAGCAGGGAAGCACAGGCTGCCTCAAACAGCTATGACAGAAGAATGGAATTTTAGTAGAAAATAGTGTATGAATGAAAATAAGTTAATAAGGTACTTTGGGTATGGCTTTTTCTATTTGCTACTCAATTGAAAGTGACAGGCTTTCTTCAGTGGTCTCCAAAAATACATTCTTGACTCCTGAATGTATTCACAGAAGGTTTCTAGGGTCTCTGCAGAGAGACAGAGGACAACAATACTTTAACTCTATGAATATAATAAAGCCTTACCCCAAACCTAACAAAATAATATTAAATGAAATCATTTCCCTAAGCAGGAAAATTATGTACATGTTTTCTTAAAAATTTTTGCTAAATAACAGTATAAATAACACTACTCAGTAAAAAGCAAGCTTGATTAACTCTGAAACTGCCGACATCTGTGTTATATTGCCTCTACTTACAACTACAGCTTATGCAGCATGCTGCCACTGATACCAAAATGAGTTTAGAATCTGAAAGACTATAATGAAAGTATCTTTGAGCTGATCACTTGCCAAGAGGTGAAGTTTTGATATTTCTTCCAACATTGCCCAACACTCAATTAACGAACAAAGACAACAGAACTTCAGTCATGGTCTGCAGTAAAAAATTTCAGTATTATCACATTTGTCTGAAAAACTTTGCATCTGGGTAGCAGCTGACTATCAATTTCTCTTATTGAAAAAAGTAAATGAGTAAGGTAAAACAGTCTCCACCTGTGAGACACAACCTGTGAGACACAGGCTCGTGATATTCCACGAGGTACTCTTTGATCTGGCTCACAAATGGCCCTCTGGAATTTAGTCCTTCATTTGAATGCAGAGTAGTGTAAATGTCATTACAAACCCATGACCTCTGAGTTCTAAAACTTCCCTCATCTCTCATGATTTAAAATCATATAGCCTGAGGTGCATGGACTAGGAAAAGATGTTTGGTCCAGAGGCATGTCACAGCGCAGCCAAGATGATGATCGAACCCTGAGTAAGAGTTATTCTGAAAGAAAACCAGTACCATTTTACAGTAACAATTTACCAGAGACCTTTAAAAAATAATTATCTGGTGTCTGCTAATATCTGTTCAATGTTGTTAGATGTCTAGAATTAAGAATCTTGTAAGTGTGTGTCATAGGTTTATTTTTGGCTGCCTTAATGCTATCATAACAATATTGTTTCCTTAAAGAAAAAAGGACAACTGCAGGGGAAAAAAGTGGAACCTTTAATATCCATTTGGGTTGACAAAGGGATATCTTTCAGCTGTTTTGTACAACTGCACAAGCAAACCAATAATTAGACAAGATTTACTGATAATTCAGCACTTGAGTTCAGTTAATTTTTAAGATTTTTCTTGTGCCTGAACACAAGTTGTAACTCCAGTTCAAGTTGATTATTTTTAGCTCTGTGAAAGTACAGGATTAACCTTATAGATACTGTATTGTATAAACAGACTGAGATATGATGTAGCACATACCTTCTTGAGAAAAGATGAGAAGATGTATTTAAGAAACATAATTACTTCTAATGAATGAAAGAAGTATTCTTCAGATGTTGCAATCATAATCTATCTGATTGATGGTACTGCTTTATATGCCATCCACACTAATAATATTTTCTGCATGCCATCTTGCTAATATCAGTCATGCCTGAAGATACGTTTAGCAAAATATGATGAACAACTCTCCTATAGTAGTGGACATGCTTGAGTCTCACAGCTCTTGAAGGCTGGTTTGCCAATACAGTAGATCATCTGATGGCTCGTTCCTACTCTTAAATACAGGATTGTTATTGATTTTTTTTTAATATTTTAAGTTTTCTTTAGAGCTTTGTGTAGTTCTTTGCTCATATATTTCCTTGTTGCAATATCCCTTTAGTTTGTATCCCTTTTGTTGCGACATGTCATAAGGCCCTTCCATTTTTTTACTTTCAATTTTTCTTAACTAATTCTTCTGCCTTCATTTTACAAGTGATCTTGTTATGTATCTATCTGAACATACTGTATCTATATAAATTCTTTTATTTATTCTTTCATAATCTCTGCACTTACTTTCCTGAAATGTTGTCCTGTGTCATGTAATGTCCTTGTTTAATTTACAGATTTAGTGCAGTACTTTTTTTATCACTCCCTGTTTGTCAGGGAACTTACCACTATAAGACAGAAGTAAATGGTCTGTAAATGCTATCAGGAGGGTTTGGAATATCTTTTGGAGATGCCTCCTAAAGTGTCCCTCTGTTCATACTGTGTTCTTGTTGCCTGCTCATTTACAGTTTCAGCTTGGTGCTGTAACCTTTTCTTCAACATGCCAACAGACACTTTCTGTTGTTGTCACTATTGTTTTAGTGACCTCTGGCCTTTTTTAGTTAAGTATTGAAACCATCATCTCTCTAACCATTCTCTCCATTAACTTCAGAAGTTTGTGATTATCTCTGCAAGAATACCAACCAAGCACTGTTCTTTCTCTTGTAAGAATGACTGTCTTTTACTGTATCTCTTGCAACACACTCATGTTCTAGGCATGTCATTGTTTCTTAAATAGCAAGCTGTTTCAGCCCACTTTCTGATTTTATTTTACCTTTTATTCTCCCACACGTTGTATTTTAACTTCAACAACTGTCAAACGCATTGTTGCACAACATGTATCTTAATCACTCTTCTGTCAGTTGTCTTGCTTGTATTTTTGGCTATGATGTACTGACTTTGCAAATTCATAAAACTAAGCAGAGAGACAATAACAGCCTGCACACTTATCATAGAATGACAGAATGACTTGGTTTGGAAGGGACCGTAAAGATGACCTAGTTCCAACTAGGTGATCTTCAGGCCATTGGCAGGGATGCAACCCAGTAGATCAGATTGCCCAGGACACCATTCAACCTCACCTTAAACAATTCCAGGGATGGCGCATCCACAGCTTCTCAATACCAACATCTTGGTTTTCCAAGTTAAAAAAAAACAAACAAACAAAGAAAAAAAGGTATATTCAGTTACTAAATTATAGGGCTGCAGCAAAGAAGACCGTTAATGGATTGGAAGGACAGTGAAAGAAACAAAACAAAACAAACAAACAAACAAAAAACATTGGGCTGGATAATACCAATTTTGCTTTGAGGAAAAAATAAGATTTTGAGCTGGGAACAAAAGTATGCAAATAAGACACCAGTGCCTTTCACCTTTGTGGGTGAAAGTTAAGGACCACGCCAGTAAAGGACATGTGGTTGGAGTCTACTGCAGGCCACCTGATTAAGGGGAGCCTGTGGATGAGGCATTCTTGCTTCAATTACAAGTGTCATGGTTGCACGCTCTCATCCTGGTGATTGACTTCAACCAGCTGGATGTCTGCTGGGAAAACTACACAGCAGGCTGTAAACAATACAGGAGATTCCTAGAGTATGTTGTGTATATATGTGTGTATGTATAATTTCCTGGTCCAGGTATTGGGCAAACTTCAGAAGGATTTATGAAAATTCATCTTACTATGCTGAGAAAATGGTGGTGGTATGCAGGAATATGCCACATAAATGTACACCTGACTTTTTGGTGCTTGACAAAAGCTAAAAATATACTTTTATTGAAAAATGTTACTTTGCTGCCATTAAATACTCCCAGTGAAAGTGAAATAATTTAGCTACAGCTGTTGTCATGTTACTATGTGTTACCTTACTGGCTGTTAATCACACCTTAATATTTTAGCTTTCTTCATAATGGATTTTTTTATTAACTGTGGTTTGTCAAGTACTTGTTTTATAACACCTATTCCCGATGCTCTTATCTTGCTACTGCTACTTGTCCTTTCAGTGGGAAAGGGCATTTCAGGGAAGATTTACAGAGGACACAGCTGGGAATCTTAGTCGTCCAGTTACCATGTGCATTCTTTGTCATTGGCATGGTCCTGCTGTTGTGCAGTACCATTTGAAGAAAGGTTTTGCCTCTGCAGAATTTTTGCTCTGATATCTAATGTTTTTTTTTTTTTTTTCTCTAGAGTCTGAAATTATGACCTTCTCTAATAGTTTTGTGTAGTTATATTAGAAAACTTGTTGTTGATGTTCAAGCTAGGAGTGAGATCATGACAAAAATATTCTAATTTTAAACATATAGTACAGACTGCATAGAAAGGTGGAAAATGTTTATGCATTGTCAAAGCCACTTTTCAATCTTGGGATCCTCCCTGTCCATTGTTTGACATTAGTTTTCTTTTAGAGCTCTACAAAATTTGAGATATAATGGTAATGGTAAAATGATGCTATTAAAGTAAATGGAGTCAACTCTGCAGAGCTGGTTGGTTTCAGGTGGTCTTTTCATGGTTTGAAGGTAGTGGAGAGGAGAGCAAATCATCATCTTTAGTGTCGCATGAGGAAGAATTTTCTTTTCCTGTGAATTTACTCACATTGCCTTCAAAGTGCAAATTCTTCTTGCCTTTATAAAGACTTCTTAGACTTCTGCATGGCATGACAAAACATGCATAAACCAAAAAACAGTGCAGTTTAAAGATCTGCTGATTCAAAAGAATACAAGCAAAAAAAAAAGTTTAATGGCTTATAAAAAAAAAAGCTCAGGTAGAAAAAACAATTAGTTGTTTCTCATGTTTAAATGGAATTTACATTACCAATCCAATGGTATTTGGATTTGTTCCTATTGCCTCTTGTCCTGTCTGTTGCTGGATACCACTGAGAAGAGCATTGGTCCAATTTGTTTGCACTTTCCCTTCAGTTATTTACAGACACTGCTAAGATCCCCCTGAACCTTATCTTTGTAGGTTGAACAGTTCCAGCTCTCTCAGCCTTTCCTCATGAGATACTCCAGTCCCTTCATCCTTGTGACCTCTCCAGTAGCTCCATACCTTTCTTGTACTGGGGAGCCCAGAACTGAACACAGGACTCCAGGTGTGACCTCACCAGGTCTAAGTAAGATCACCTCCCTTGACCTGCTAGCCACACTTTTAATGCAGGCCAGGAAGCTGTTGGCCTTCTGTGTGACAGGGACACATTGCTGACTCATGGGCAGTTTGGAAACTACTGGAACTGGCAAGTTTTGTTACGCAAAACTGCTTTCCAACTGTTTGGCATTCAGCTTGTATCTGTACCTGGGGTTATACCAGGTGTGGGACCTAGCATTTCCATTTGAACTGTTCAAATAGAGTAGTTCATTTGGAAGGGACCTTCAACCCCTTTTAACCCCATATATCAGTACAGGCTGGGGGATGACCTGCTGGAGAGGAGCTCTGTGGAGAAGGACCTGGGGGTCCTTGTGGACAACAGGTTGGCCATGAGCCAGCATCTTCCCTATGAGGAAAGGCTGAGAGACCTGGGTCTGTTCAGCCTGGAGAAAAGACTGAGAGGGGATCTTATCAATGTTTATACCCTGAAGTGTTTATACACCTGAAGTGTGAGAGACAAAAGGATATGGCTAACCTCTTTTCAGTGGTTTACGGGGACAGGACAAGGTGTAATGCCCACAAAACGGAGCACAGGAAGTTCTGCACCAACATCAGAAAGAACCTCTTCACAGTGAGGGTGACGGAGTGCTGGAACAGGCTGCCCAGGGAGGTTGTGGAGTCTCCATCTCTGGAAATATTCAAGGCCTGTCTGGACGCCTACCTGTGCAATTTGCTCTAGGGAACCTGCTTTGGCAGGGGGGTTGGACCCGATGATCTCTTTAGGTCCCTTCCAAGACCTTCAGTTCTGTGATTCTGTGATTCAGAGATCATCTACTCCAACTGCTTGACCTCTTCAGGGCTAACCAAAAGTTAGAGCCCATGAAGGCACTGTCCAAGTGATACTTGAGTACTGACAAACATGGGGCATCAGCCACCTCTCTGGGAAGCCTGTTCCAGTGTTTGACCACCCTCACAGTAAAGCCATTTTTCCTAGTGCACGGTTTGAACCTCCCCTGGTGCAGCTTTGTGCTGTTCCCATGTGTCCTGTCATTACTTACCAGGGAGAAAAGACTGGCACCTCCCTCTCTACTTCTGCTCAGCAAGTTGCAGAGAACAATGAAGCAGCCTCTCAACTTCCTTTTCTCCAGACTACACAACCCAAGTTTCCTCAGCCTCTGTTCATAGGACACACCTTCCCACCCTTTTACCAGCTTTGTTGTGCTCCTCTGGATGGTTTCAATGACCTTAACATCCTTTTTATATTGTGGAAAGCTAAATTGCACACAAGATTTAAGGGGAGGCCTCACCAATGCTAAATACATGTATAGCAGGAGAATCACCTCTTTTGGTGATGGCTGGCTATGTTGCTTTTAATACATGTACATCCCAAAATATCATTTGCCCTCTTGGCTGTCAGGGCGTACTGCTGGTTCATGCTGAGCCTGCTGTCAACCAACAATCCCAGATTCCTTTCTCCTGAGCTGCTCTCCAGCCACTTGTTTCCCAATCTGTGCTTGTATTCATTGTCACTCTGTTCCAGGTGCAGCACCCAGCATTTACCCTTGTTGAACTTCATGTTGTTGCTGATTGCCCAGTGCTCCAATGTATCTAGAACCCTCTGTAAATCTTCTCATCCCTCCCAGGATTCAACAGCACCTGCCCATTTAGTATCATCAGCAAACCTGAGGTTCCTGTGAATGTCAATAAAACCCTCTGTTTTATCAATCACTACTACCAGTGTTGTCATCTGCAAACTTGCTGAGGTAGAAGTTTGTTCTATCATCTAGGTGAAGAATGTCAAATGGTATTGCATCCAATATGTGGTTTGTAAGGGCTTTAATCTCTAATTGAATGCTACCCTTACCTGGATTCCAAATTTACTAATTATGAAGAATGTAGAGAAAACATGCAAGTACTGACAAGATAAGTGAATAGCTTCTTTTTTTTCCCTGGTTTATGATCTTCTATATGCACTTAATGGAGTTAGGAAGGTTAGTGTGAAAAGTAGAACAGTAGGAGTCTGCATATATTTAATTTGATGCAACCTGTTCCTTGTGAATTGCTAAGAATACATATGCGTCTAATAGTTACAGGGCTACTTCCATGGTAAGTATTTAACTTCCTGAAGATTTTTTTTTTTCTCCTTTCACTATGATGTTTCTTCTGATTTTTATTGTGTATTTTTTAATATTTGTCTGTTTCAGTCTACTAATCTAGATTTAGTTAACAGCCTCTTCTGGTGTGTTTTATTTTGTCAATGATTGACTTCTTGTATCATTTTCTTAATCTTTCTTCATAGTTTCATCAGTGGCATCACCAGTGTCTTATGCTGAACTCTGCTATGTTGACAGGCTGCAATTAATGTTGCCTTCACCTAAGCCTTCAATTATCAAATTAAGATAAAACTTAGCTATTTTCATTGTCTTAGCATAATTATGACTTAAAAGGAAACTGATAAATTCATTTTCATATGTAGTTTATCTAGCCTTACTTTGAAATATATAGTAAGCACCATAAAGAGGGTGTTCATTACAAGTGAGATGACATAGGACTACTGCAAGTCTGCAGACCAAATGAAGTATTATTGTCTCCAACACATTAAGTTTAAGACTCATACTAATATATATGCTGAATGGGTGGAAAGGGAATAGTATAAGTTTTACCAAGAAACATAACACCGAGTGACTGCAGCTGTCTTTCTAGCTCACCTAACGAATGTACAAGTTAAGAGTAGCCCTAGTTTGCTGACTCCACATTGCGGATGCCTCCTCTGTGGGCTTTCTGCTCTCTGCATATATACATATATATATACGTATATATATATATATACGTATATATATATATGTATATATGTATGTGTGTGTGTATATATATATATGTATGTATGTATATATATACATATATTTTTGCTTACAGTGAGATCAATGTTGTTTAATTCTGTTCATTTGACGCTGGAACTTTTTCTCCAGATTCAACAAGGCTAAATTGCTAACCTACTGCAAAGGTTCAAAAAATAGTTTCACAAAACTAAAGCAGCCTACTTGCATTAATCTCTAATGATGATCATATTTGCAAGCTGAGTGCCCGTTCCTGTTTGGTGTAAGAACCTTCATGTTCAGTATTTTTTTTTCCCCTGATGTCTTAACTACTTCTTTGCTGGAGTTCTTCCCTGCAATAAAGATTTTTTTTTTTTTTTTTTTTTATTGTGGTATGTCTTTTAGGGCATGATGGGCTGTAGGTAGTATTTAAACTGCCACTTGACAAATCACATTTTGCTAATAATTTCTACATTTAGGTCAGATCATAAAATTGCTACTGGAAGTTCTTGCAGCCAGCAAAGAAAATGAAATGCAATTATCTCAATGACACCAATAAATACGAGCTCTTTAACCTGAGCTTTTAAAGGATACTGCTGTAAGCCCATATCCATAGCAGTCAAAGAGATAAAACAGATATTTGAGTTATTCAAAATATAATTATGTTTTATAAACTGTAGTAGTAAAGCTTTGTTTGATCTTCAGCCTAAACTGTCCCCAGCAGATGACCTTAAAGTGCACCAGGGAAGTGGAAAATTACAATTTAGAGATCCAACTGTAGGGGATGAAGGGGCAAAACGAGACTTTCAGTGATGAAACTAACTTTTTTATGCTATACAGTTTTTTTTTCAAATTTAAGTACGATATTGAAAGTTTGATAGGGTACCCGAAAGCTGTGAGTAGCAAATATCTTGTGTGCTTGTAATTTCAGCATAAATCTGTGTATGTAGCTGACAGAATTTGAGTAAAAACAAATGAATTGCTATCTTGTTATACATTTTCTCTCACTATCTTAGTGCATTATTTTAAATTCAGTTTTGTTAAATTGTGTTTTTTTTTTTTTTTTTAATTTTACCAGTTGAAAAAATTTAAGGGGACATGTTTTGGCAACATCTTTCCAGATTTGAAAATTGGAAAATTATTGAAAAATTGGAAAATTTTCATTGCTACCAGCTGCCATAAGGCAATTTCTTTGGCCCCACTTGCACTACTGACAGCTGAGGATGTGATGGGAAGATGCTCAGCCTAGCTAGACTTGATGTCACTGATGTATGGTTCCTGGACCACGGTATGGAAAGATAACTGCTTTATGTGGAACAGATTCAACCTCAGTCAGGATTGTTTGAGCATTGTGTCATGCCTTACCTAGTTTAATATAAATTTCATGGTTTTCAACTAATTTGCAAACACCTCATTCATCTAGGATGTCTTTAACCTGCTTTTTCCAAAATCTGATCCTAGATTTTTCTCTTTTGATGATAGTCTTCCTATGTTAATCATCTTATTATAGCAACCTCTCTATTTATTTATTTTACAGAGGCTGAAATATAAATAACTAATTAGCTCTGGGTGCCTTAATGTCATCTGTTACTAGCTTTAGCTTTGCTTCTTGCTAGTCAGAAATAGGGTTAGTAGGGTTTGTGTACACTTCAGTGTATTCTAAAAGCATGACTTGGTTTATGTTCTTGACAAGAGTTTAAAAAAAAAAAAAAAAAAGAACAGCATCATTACTAAAACACAGTGTTAGTAAATCTAGATATTTTCTATATGGATGAACTTCTGAATTCTTGAAATATAAATTTTTAGTTATATGAAACATCAAATTACAGCATAAAACAACTGAACAAGAAAATTATAATATTGAATTAATATAGATAAAGATGGGTGCTATAAGTGAATCATTTTAGGTAATTTTTCTACCCAAATACAGCTGTTTTCCTCTGAAACCACCTTTTCTTGTGGATTTAATTCTCACAAAACTACGATGGTTATTTATGTTCTGAACTGAAATGGAAACAATTATTTACAATTTTCAGGGAGTGCTGCTTAAGCTCATTTCCCCCTAGCTGCCAGAGAAGGCCACTATTCCCTAAGCTGTTAGGATCTTCAGAGGCATATTGCCCCAAGCCCCTTTCTCTCAAGTCAAGAGGCTGGAGCGATGCCAGTAAGGAGGTGCTGGGGAGGAGAGGTTGTGGAGCTGGATTTTCCATTTGAAGTGTAGCATGTACAGCAGTCCATCAAGTATTTAGAGAAAATAAGGTTTGACTGTGAGCTTCATGTTTTCTAACAAGGAATCAATGCTGTCTTCAAACCTGATATTTGAATTATACCATTGAAAACTGCCATGAAGTTGTGGTGAACAAGTGGATTTGAGCATATATTTTGTTGATGGGGATAGTTTCATTTGCAACACAATAGTTTAAGATCAATTATTGGTATATACTTTTTAAGCTTTTTTTAAACAATTCTCTAGTCTTTTAGAAAGTAGTCATGTCTTTTACATTAAGGGAGTTTATATTGGTTGAATAACTATACATAAATACAGCTTTCTAATATAGTAATATACTTTATTTTACTTTCACTTTCTTTAATGACTAAAATGAGAACTAGAATAATTTCATAAAACATCTGATTGGATTGAAATAAAATTATTCATAGAAACAGCCATATGAAATTATCCAGGTTCAATTCATTTGTTTCATTGTCCTCTAATTTCATTTATGAATTAGGTTATAAATTTCACAGGGTGGGGACTTTGCTTGTTTGGCATCTGTGAAACATCATATATGCTTTTAGAGTATTATGCAAATTTTAAATACCATGAACAAAACAGTTTAAGAAAGTGGAGAATTGGTGTGGCATGCTGTATTTCTTAACCAGTACTTATACTGTTGATTGCAGCATCACTGATTCTTAGGAAATGATACTGTCCTTAGGAAAGGAGACTCTCCAAATGGCAGAGCAGGATGTTTCATGAGTATTTCAGGTAAACTGAAGACTGATTAAAGACAGAATAATACGTTTGTGTAATGTGATAGGGTGAAAATATCAGAGTTTCTCTTAAGGAAACTTTTTTCTGGCTGCCAGAGTTAATAAATAATTTAGTGAAACACAGGTAAAGTACATTAAGATGACCTGTCAGGCAAAATGTTCTAGGATTTTCACAAAGCCTTTAGGGTTCTTTGTAGCAGGCTTCAAAGAAAATGAATAGTGAGGAAGTTATGTTAATATAACTAAGTTATGTTCACAGTAAGGAATGTAACTTAGGTGTGGTTTAAAACCTAATTAGGCTTAAAACAGTAACAGGGGTCTGGGTCTGATACAGCAATAGGAGTGGAGTTAATAAACGCTGCTGATTCTGAGGAAGTGGGCTGCACGCTGTCAAAACTTCCTTATGTCTGATTTGTGATTAGGAAGAGCTGTTCAGAACTATGAAATTCCAGATCATAAATGCATCATGAGAAACCCTGTGACACAGTCAGATGCATCTGCATTTGAGTAACTAACTTAATGGGTAAGACTTTCAGGATATGAGGCTATCATTTGATGTGGATACTTATTACAGGATGAAGTAGAAAGGGACCAACTGTGTTTATGAAACTCAGTACTAACAGAAAATAATTATAACATTGTTTTAGTGAATACTTTAATTGGTAAGGATGAGATATGAAATTACATTAATTTTACTAGAAAAAATAGGTGTATTTAGTGATTTTATTTTAAATAACTAGTGAAGTACAAAGTACCCTTTACAATTACATGACTGACTTGCAATGAATTATGCAAAAACAACTTTAATTTATTTTGCAGGAAGGGTAAAGACATGCTTTAGCCAGCTATTAAGGAAAATTAATCAATTGTCTTTTACTTCCTTTTCAAAAAACAACAACAAAAAAAAAAACACCCCAAAAAAAAGGTAGGTAGTTGTAAAATTAAGAAGTGAATTAAAAACCTATAAACCTATAAAATGAAATAATTATGCACTGTAGTCATCACATGAAAATTAATTCCACAGGGCATTTAATCAAAAGCTGAGGATTGACTTTCACTTTCTGTTAAGTACTGCATACCTAGAAATAAAGTTGACTCTCCACTGCACTGTGCTCTATATATTCTTTTAAATGTGTGTAAGATTGGGAAAAAAAAATGCTGTCAATTTGGGAGAAGAGTATTTTCCTTTTTCTCAGGTGGAAATAACTAAGTTCAAAATCAGTGGAAGTTCAGACTGCATCCATTTACAAGTTTGAATAGGGACTTGTATACAGGTGTTCTTTCCATATATATTAACTTTTGAGAAGTTCAGTTAGTCTGGGAATAGTTCAGTAGGTTAGGAATAGTCTCACGCCAGAATGTTCCTAATAGTTGACTCTCTGTTCATGTTTGCTGTGAGCTTTTTAGGTCACAAAATAATTCTGGTTATTTTGTTATCCGGAAGACTTGCATTGCTATTGCAAAGTAACATAGATAGTTATTTTCATGTACCGATACATTTATATACATGTTAACAAAGTCTTATGTGTAATTGAATTCACACATGTTGAGTGCATTGTTGTGAATTTTGTGGAATTAATGTTGACAACCTTCCACTGGATCATGTTTGCTTGATATGCTGGCACAGAAATGAGGTGAAATACTTGGAAACAAGAATCTGAAAACTCTTCACTTTAAGTAAATTCGAAAGCATCTCTGCTATGGAGCCTATGTAAGGTGTGGAAAAGTGGTGAAAGAATCTATGTTCATGCTCCTCTCCTCTAATCCCCAATTTGTTCTTTCCGCCGTACATCAAGGCCATATCTACAGTAGCAAATGAAACAGACACGAGGACAGGGTCTTATGCCCATTCTGTGAAACTTTAGGATATTTCCTGATATGGTTTTGGAGCAATCCAACTGGAATTCTTCCAAACAAGACCTGGGCATGGTTCAGAGCACAAGCTACGAGCTGCTAAGTACAAGTATTTGCCTTGGTTGGAAGTGTTCAGATGAACAGATGTGAGTTGCATGACAGTTGATCTCAGGGATGGAAAATGCTTGCTGGCCCTATTGTATGCCCCTAGCACAGTTGTAAATTAAGCTGTTGATAATGCAAGTCCCTTTCATCTGTCTTTTCTCCTACTTTCAGGCTTGTACAGCTCCAAATTATGAGACTACATCGCTCATCATATGCTTTCCCTCTCCATTCTCCACAAAATTGCTTTCATGCTACAGTTGACTTTAGTTATCCCTACTCTTGCTCTTCAGTATATCTCTTCTTTCCACCAGTTTCCTTAAGCTGCCATGTCTGGTGCTCCCTCCTTAAAAACTCGGTTATTCTACATTATTTAATACATGATTCAGAACTTACACAATTTGGATGAAGGCTTTAAAAAGCAGAGCACATAGTATCTCAGCCTAATTCCACAGCTTTCTCCACTTCTTTCCTCTTGCCCTCTCACTCTTTCTCCTACAATGTTTTACTTTTGTTAGATTTTTAGGTTGTAATTTCCTAAGGCAGAAAATATCTGTACCTTGTTCTGCTTGTTTTTCAAGAATGATTGGAAAAAGTGATAGGAACATCATGCTTTTCACAAGCCTCTGTTAATCTTCCTAAAGAAATAATGCTACTGATGGCCTCAGAGTTTTCCATACATATCATTTATAACTAGTTGTGAGCTTAGATTGTTTTTGTGCTAGAAGTAGATAACAGAGAAACTGGACATTAGAGGAGAGTTTTGAATATACTACATACAGAAAGAAAACAACAACAACAAAAACACAAAACCTTACTGCTTCTAATTTACTCATCTACCAAAAATATTGAAATATTCCTTATTGCAGAAAATTAAAATAAAGGTGCAAAACATTGGACAAGAGAATAGCTTAAAGGTAATTTAGATTTAAATTACATCAGTAAGTCAGAGTAGCATGTTTGTAACAGTATCTTTATTTGTAACAGTATCTTTATTTCCAATGACTGTTGCCCATCGACTATTAATGCAAATTAAAAGCCACTCTCAAACTTCCATGCAGACAGTGGCTAAAGAGGTGGTCTGTTTTGTTGGGTGTTATTACTGAAGCTGGAGAATAAACAAGCCAAAAAAAAAAAAAAAGAGAGAGGAGTGTCGGAGTGTCACCATTTTGTTTGGGTTTTCTAGCTACTGAACACATTACAGTGTTTGGACATCAAAGGACTGGTCCAGAAGTTATGGAGTTTACATTTGCTTTAAGCTGTTGATGTTGCATATCTACAACTTCAAACTGTACAGTTTGGCAATATGCTCTGAACAACGTTCTATCTTTCACATTCTTTTCGTGCAGTTTTTCTGTCACAAAGGTTAGGATGTTTGGATTTGAAGGAGTTAAAGCCTCAAATATAAACAACCCAGGAGAATGTGCATGGTAGCACAAGGGAACAGAAAATCCAGTAAATTTAACTATTGGAATAGATGTTTTTTCTTTAATCTTTTTAGGCCTGTTGAAATGTGAAGGCATAACATATGTGAGTTGTTTTTGAAAAAGCATCCATGTTAAGAGTGTCCTAAAATTTACTTTTTTTTAAAGTCAGATCAGGGCTAAGCACCAGGAATTGTTCAATTCTGAATCTAGTTTCTATCTGTTTTTGTTTGGTCACATTATTCCACTTGACTCCAGCATTAGGTATCTTGCCCAGCATTAAGTATCTTTTACCGTTTTAAAAGGTTGTCCCAATAGCACAGATTTCTGAGAATATAACTCCATTTTTATCTGATAAAGTTTGCTAAAAATGGATTAAAATTTTGGATTAAAATACAGCCTAACTTTCCATGGTTATGGTTCTACAGATACAACTGTATTATGCTATACACTGTCTGCTACCTGGTAGTATTATTTATGCCAAGATTTGTATAACATCTGGAAGACTAAGCGTGGAATGAGTACTTCATTTATAACTGTCTGAATGGAGTAGAATACTGACAACTCTATCTGAACAACTCCCAGAATGTTTAGGGATAGGGTGATGTCTGTGGAAAGATGGTAGTGGATCCAGAAAAGTTCTGGGAATAGATTTTTCTGAAGACCTGTAATTCTCTAGCTAACAAATTTCTTTTTAGTCTTTTCTGTTAAAATATTTTTGAACTATAAGTGTATCCGATTTTGTTTTCTGTAGTCACTGTGAGTTGTTTTGTGGAGTAGGAATGGGAAGAAATACTTACTTTACTTCCAACATGCTGCTAAAATTAAGAACAAACATGTTTATAAGTGTTGCACAGATTGACCAATCTGTCTATTAGTATGTCAGACAGATTGGTGCTGCTAAGTTCAGGTAAAGTCAAGAAATTGGACTAAAAAGAAAATATGGCATATTACATCAAGATTGAAAAATATGTGACTTACCTGTCACAATGTCTATCTGAAAGTTGGCTGGCTTGGATATTTCCCAGCCTGCTTGAAGCCTGAGTGTGCCCTGTATCTGCTGTTTGTAGCTGGAATGGTTGGCTCCTCTTTCTCATGGACAGTAAAAATGATGAAAACTGTTAACTCATGTTTTGTGCTAATTCATCTCTATTAAACTTTCCTGAATATTAGTTATCTAGGAGACCAAGGAGTGACAAAGCAGGTATTCTCTGGCATTAAGCTAGTCTGAAGAACACCGTGCTGCTAGAAATGTTTTTATTTATTTATTTTCACAAGGAATATACTATGTTTTCCTGTAGCCCAAAGGTAAAGTAAGGTTGTTTTCCCCATGAGCTGAGGCAAAAATATTCATTTTCACATTCTTCTATTACAAAAACTTTGAAGTCTGTATTAAAACTGCTTTCTCTTAGCTTAAGAAAAAAATTCAAAGCACTGAAAGGAAATAGACATAGCTGGGGAGAGTTCATCTTATGTTCAGTCTGTCTTCAGTTTCTAGCCCCAGAAAGAGAGAGATTAAATCTCTGAATCCGGTGGTTCCCATCTAAGGATGGGAGCTGATGTGCTGTTCAATGTTATCATCATATATATACAATGGGAATATGGTTTTCTAATTTAATTCAGGAATGACAAATCATGCTTTCAGGGACATATCGTTGTACAGAAGTATGCTTAGAAGGACTGCCCTGCAATATATCTTAAGATTAATTGAAATATTAGGAAACTGAGTTGGAATTTGAGTATTAATATCCCAAAGTAAATGTTACTGATTGAAAGCTTCAGCTTGATTATGTGGACTTTGTAGAGGAGATAATTTTGAAACCTTGAACAGAAAGCAGACAAATTGTAATGTTTGAAAGACATCTTCCTTCTGAAATAGATTTTATATCACAAAGAAATGTGACTTTTGAATCAGTAAAGCATATAAATTAGGGAAAAAGAGAAACACTTGTCAGTTATTAACAAAGTTTTAACAACTCACAGGTAACTAATAGACCATTGTTTTAATCATACTTTGATCTGTAATGTTTGAACCATGTGCCATAAAACCTTCAGTTACAATACGTTTAAAATGGCAACTTCCTACTGAATTAGGTGGCGGGTATTATTTGTGAGCATGATGTGTCTAGTCTCTGCCTGTCTCTAGATGGACTAAGTGTTCTCCTCTGTCACTGTTCTGTCACATGCAGGACAAGTTTCATGAATATGTTTCAGTCAATGCAAATATGGACTGTATGTTAATACAGTCCATAAAACATGGAGAGATCCAGCTGAATGCTTTAGATATTGTGTGATATTGGAGACATCCATAGAACTGACAGGTATTTACAGGTCCTACCAGGAGACCTTTGCCTTCTGGCATTGAGCTGGAGAGATAGGGTATCTGACATCTCAGGTGGTAGCAAATTCCTATATTTATGCAACTAAATCAAATCCTTACATTTTTCAATAGACATCTAAATTGAGATATATCTTAATTTGAAGCTGAATTCCATGCAGATCTGAGACATCTATCAAAGACTTGCAAGACATGAAATCCTATAGCAGATCTGGTTTCTGCTGCCTTTTTGGTTTCAGGACAGGTAAGATGTCCTTGGGTATCTCAAACTGCACAACATGCGTGGTTTAAGCAGCTGAAGGAAGTCCAGAGTATGTACTATCATGTAAGTTTCTCAAATGCGATAAAAATAAAAAATCATAGAAATGTGAAGAGAATCAGTGAAGTCAGTTAAATACTATGTGGTTGTTCTAGTTCAGCTAAATCTTTGTGACCAAATGGTCTGAACAAGAATGGAGTGTTGATACTATTGTGTGTTCCAGAATTAAATCAGTCTGCCCACAACTAAAATGCTTATAAAGTGCAATTTACTTTTAAATTTTATCTTACATTTAAGACTGAATTCATAATTACAGTTATCGGGATTTTTAAACCTTATTTAAAATCTACTTTTAACCCTGTATCTTAAAGTTTATATTAATTTTTTTGAAAATATCGTATCATTTTCTTATCAAATACCTTATGAAACATTATTTTACCAAAAAATGATCCTGCATACTAGCTAACAACATATGTCAATATGGTTGTTGTTTTGTTTGTTTGTTTGTTTTGATAAAATGATATTCAACTTGAATTCCTGTGTGATATGGACTTATCTGATAACCAGTAGGTATTAAAGAAGAAAATAGGAAAGGAAACAGCAGGAAAGAGAGAACCCCAGGATAAACACATTCAAATAAGATAGCAGTGACTGCTGTATCATTTGGGAAGTAACTACTTAGTTGGCTGTATCCTGGCTGGTATGTTTTATTATCCCCAGTGCTGGCAGCCTAGGAATTAAGGTGATCCTAAAACTGAAAATTATATCATAAGTAAACAGAAGAGTCAGTGTATTATAAATAACTGGCTTGTACAAACAGAGTGAGTTAGTAGAATAGGGTGGCTGTCCTTATGGCAATACACTCAATTGCCATACACTGTATGTTAAAAGTTTAAGGACTGGAGAGGAATCGTGCATTAAATTGTTTCATTGCCTTTTTTTTTCAGCCTTGGCTATCTGTATGTTGTCTTTATTTTTTTTATTTTTTTGGTTGAAGAAGCAATAGTTAAGATCATAGAACTGTAGAATGGTTTGAGTTGGAAGGGACCTGAAAGATAATTTAATTCCAATTCCCCTGTCATGGACAGAGACATCTTTCACTAGACCAGGTTGCTCAAAACTGTACCCAACCTAGCCTTGAACACTTCCAGGGATGGGGCATCCACAGATTCTCTGGGAAACAACTTCTCTGTGCAAGATCTAATCAAAGATATATTTGGGTCATGGGTAAAATTCTTAGCTAGCAATTTTATTAATATATCAAATTATTTATTAAAATTATTAGTATTTTTAAAACAAAATGAATGACACTGAAGTAATTAAATGCAGTGGAAAAAAATCTTGTCATAAACACAATGTCTCTCATACAAGGGGAAAACAAAAAGCAGCACTGTGCTCATTAGGTCACCTGAAATCTATCATAAATAATAACATGTCTAGTTTAACTCTTGAACTTTTGGTTTAATCTTTCACGTTGAACTGTCTGGGTAAAATGGCAACTTCATATAATACTAAGTTTGAGGGAAGCATCATTGTTATTTGAGAAATATTGGGAAGTACTTATTGGAGACTGAGTAGGGAAGATTTCTGGCAGGAAATTTTGATGGCAAAATTGGAAGGATGGAAGAGATTTTAGTCACATGAAGTTCAGAGAGGAGGGTGGAAGGAAATGGTATGCAGAACATTGAGTAGGGAGAAAGTCTGCCTGAGAACTTCTGAAACTGCCAGTCTTGAATGTGATGTTTATCAGCTTTCTCAAGTGGACCTCCTTTCTGTCCTTGCTCAAGGCTGACTCAAATATTCTGATATCCAAACGCATGAGCAGTGCTTGCTGTAGTTTTGCCATTTTTTTTTTTTCATTATGCTCGGTGTGTTACCATTAAAATTTGGAAAGGAGATTTCTTAAGTTAATGTATATAAAAATAAACACAAAACAAAACACCAACTATTTATATATAAAGTAGTCCAAGTCTTAAATAGCCATCCAAATTAATAGGAAGACAAGGGGACAGAGAAAGTTGAAGATACCTGTTTATAGCACTTATGAGGTTAATAAAGGGTGAAACAAAAAGTAAAACAATAAAAATAATAAATAAATCACAGAATCACAGACTGGTTGAGGTTGGAAGGGATCTCTGAAGATCATCTAGTCCAACCCCTCCGCCAAGCAGGATCACCTAGAGCACATTGAACAGGATGGTTTTTTTTATATCTCCAGAGAAAGAGACTCCACAACATCTCTGGGCAACCTGTTCCAGTGCTCTGTCACTCTTAAAGCGTCACATCATATTGAACTGGAACTTCCTGTGCTTCAGTTTGTGCCTGTTGCTTCTCATCCTGTCACTGGGCATAACTGAAAAGAGTCTAGCTGCATCTTCTTTAAATCCTCATTCAGATATTTATATGTGTTGATGAGATCTCCCCTCAGTCTTCTCTTCTCCGAGATAAACAGGCACTGCTCTCTCAGCCTGTCATTGTATGACAAATGCTCCTGTCCCCTAATAATCTTTGTAGCCTTCCTCTGGACTCGCTCCAGTAGTTCTATATCCCTCTTGTACTGGGGAGCCCGCAACTGGACACAATACTACAGGTTTGGCCTCATCAGGGCTGAGCAGAGGGGGAGGATCACCTCCTTTAACCACCAGGGAAGTTGGTCAGCCACAAATGGTTGTGGAGAAGCAACAGAATGATTACACTGAATTTGGCCATCTCATACTGTGGACAGGTATTTGTCAGTGATTTTAATACATTAATTGGCATTTCATAGCTATGCAAATCAAGATGGATCTCAGACCACATTTATTCTGTGGATGTTTGTAGGTAATGTTTCCCTTGGAGATTTCAAGGCCAGGTTGGCAGGGAGCAAACCTGTTCTAGTGGAAAGTTTCCTTTGCTGTGGGGCAATGGGTTTTGAACTAGATGATCTTCAAAGGTCTCTTCCAACCTTAAACAATCTATGTCACTAATTTATTAACTTATGGGCGCTGAACACCCCTGATTTTAATGGTTTATTTACAATTTCTTAAAACCTTTCTTCCCCTAGCAGAACTTTAACACACAGGCCTACTGATTTTTTTTAATTCTTTTAAAAGCTTAATAAGAATGCGGATAGCCCAGTATTAAGCTTTTTCATAAATAAAAAGTAGCTATGGGTGAGCCTTATTGAAATTCATAACTTGATCCAATTATTTTTATAATTAAAAATGAGAATGGAGATTAAATTCAGATTTTTAATTCTGCAGGCAAAACAGTTATGGAGTCTAAATTAGGTTTCATTGCTATTTGGACAACAAAGAGGCCTATTCTGTTCATTAGATTGTGCTTATATTCTGATCATTTTCGACCCTCACTCTCATATACTCTGAAGTCCACAGAAATACTGAGAGAGATGTGAAAAATAGTCATATTTCACTGCCATTCTGTTATAACAGGGCTTACTCTGTTATTAACAGAGCTGCAAAACTAATATTTTAATTTAGATCAGATTATGGAACTCTGATGTCAAAAATAGATGAGAACATTTTAAAGCAGGCTTTTATCTCAAAATACAGGGAATTCTTCTCAACCTTTGATTTCATTGCTGTTGTTCTGGTGAACTTCGCCAATGACATCAAAAGGCCGTAGTAATGAACACAAGAAAGTCTGTACAGGTGCATATGTCATTATTAAAATTTGTTAGCATGAAAGATAATTCAAAGGGAATATATATATATTTATAAATAATGTAGTTGTAATGGGTGAATGTTAAACAGTGGTCACGATAAAAGTAAAAATTTCCATATGATCATATTAACTTAGTATTTGTGGATGAAGAAAATTGTTCATACCTAATTCATAAGAGAAAACTGTCTATTGGCTTTACATGGCAAGGGTTTGATAGAAGGGGAGCTACAGGAGTGACCAATGCAAATGATAGTGTTTTGTTTTGTTTTGTTTTTTTCTAAAATATGTAACCACTCACTTCAGGTGAAAGTTCTCAGCATCTGCTTTTGTTTTATAAAAGGTAGATTTTACATAGTGCTGAGACCTATTGCTAGGTGTCAATGTGTGTAAGTCTTTGTTTCCAAATACCCCTAAATATGCCATATTTTTTCTTCAGACTTCAGTACCACTAGTAGGCTGAAGTAGTGCTCAGATTTAACTTCAATATGTTGCTCAAGAGTGCTTTATATTATTTAGTTCTCTTAAAACCTATTAGTGCCAAGAAGAAATGCCTCAGAGCTAATTTGGTTTTCAGTGCAAACAAAATGCAGGCATCCTACTCCAGGACAAATTACCCTGAGCATGTTTATCATTGTAAAGATCAATCACTACAAAGATGTAATCTTTCTGAGTTTTATGGGAAAGAATGGGAAGGAACTGTGCTAACCATCAGATGAGAGCAATTGCATGTCTGTCTTCAACTTTATAAGTGCTACTGCTTTGGGAGAAATATTACTGGCTTAGTCACAGGCCCTTAAGAATTCAGTTCAGTTCAGATAGAGAAATTAGACTAGTCATTGTAGGTTTACATGGAACAAAAAATTGCTCCTTAAATAATAAACTGGAAACATTTTGATGTGATTCATTTTACTGATCTCTTGTGACTTGCATAGAGAAACAATACCGTTATTACCAATACAGTTAATATCCTAAGAACACCAAATCTTAAATCAGTTACCAAATCTAGAAATAGTGTAAGATGAGCAGAATCATGTAGCATACACAAACATTCTTTTTTGTCCATCTAACCTATTCTCTTCCCAATTCATTTGAACTCACATATTGAAAGTTGCATTCTTGGACCAGTAATGCTGCTAATACATTGTGAGGCTCTAATATTTCTGTAGGACTGTGTCTTCTAAACATAGGATACCACAGTCTTGATATCTTAAACAAGAAGGGGGAACCAAAGTATCAGGGTTTTTTGTTTGTTTGTTTGTTTGTTTGTTTTCAATTTCAGATAGGAAAGAAGACACATAAAAGTACAGTAGAACAACTTGCTTTCTTTTCATGTTTTTAACCACAGATACCTTACTCTTTTGGACTTTATTGGCATATATATCTTTTAAAACTATCTTAACTATCAGTCACCATCATCTACCAATCTGCCCTGTGCATCTCATTAAATATATATATTTATCAACTGATATATATATTAAATATATATGTTTATATATGTATATATATTATACATATATATATATATATATATATATATATCAACTACCATTCATTCAGAAGGCTTTCATTGTTCCATGCACTTAACCTCTAAGCCACAGTGATTCTATTAGCTTTCAGAACTTCTAAGTACCTTGGCGCTAGTGTTGGAAAAGGTAATTCTTCATTGTGGAATGCAATTTGGTACTTGTTTTAAAAAAAAGATATATACTCTGATTCACTGAACAGACACGTAGGCCTCCATCTGTTGAAGCTGTTTATGTGATTAAGTTCATGAATTAGAACAGTGAGTCTGTTATGGAAAATAATCTATCAGGAGCTATTTTTCCTTAAGGAAAGTTGTGGCAACTCTGTTATAAAATTTACTCTAGTAACAGAAAGATGCTTGACAGGCCAAAGGTGTTCTGTGAATACAAAGAATCACTGACAATTAGTCCTTCCTATGATAGAAGAATACCAAAAACGCTGGTTAGACTGGACAATCCATTTAGTTTCTTTCTCTTAGGTCCTGATTACCCAATGAAGAGGCTTGTTGGTCCTCTCCATCAGTTTGAAGAGATGAGCTCTCCATTTTTTCTTACCCCCAAAATTTATTTATTTATTTTTTAACACAGAAAACTGATTTTTGTCAATGTATCAATGTTGTTTCTTTCAATCAACCTTTTGTTCAGCCAGCTGTAATTCTGAGGAATTACAGTGCTGAAAAGCCACAAATATTTACACTCCTTCTGGCTAAGAGGATATGAATCTGTCATGGAGGGATTTCATATGAAGTTTTTTTTTTTTTTTTTGACTTTCATTAAAACTGATCTATACAGAGCAATCTAGTTGTCACATATTTTAGGTAATTAGTAGAAATACCAATTAGTGACAGGTATCAGTCTTTTGATAGTCATTTAAGGTTGGAGACTGAGAAATCAGCTTCCGTTAAAGCTACAATATTTTTATTTTTTTAACAGGGAAAACATTCTATTTTCTATTTTTTTCTATATGTCAGTGCCAATGCTTAGTGTGGAGAGGAAATGTAAACTGTCACACTCCATAAAGATAAAATATATTCTATGTTAATCTTTGTCATTGGTTTGGAGTAGTGTTCATGCTGACCTTATTTCAGTTGTGCTAACAGAATCCATACTTATACCATACAGAACATGGTATATTACATTCATGCAGTGGTTACTGTAGTTTGGATTTTGACTGTTATTCCTATAGATCTGGGGCAAGTTGCTTGGCCTCTACTGCTTTGTTTGTTGTAACACTGCCCAGTTAAGCCAGAGGCTTTCCATGTCAACTGAATCACAAGGAAATCCTTTTTTAATGAGACACAAGGATGTTTTATATGTGAATTACACATGGCTAATACACGATAATACATGACTGAAGAACTATTTTACATTCCTTGCAAACTTAAAGTAAACCAGACATATAGAAAAAAGAGATTTTGGAGTTGTGTGGCACTTTTTTGTGGTAAACTGAGTCAGAACAATTTTGAAAGAAAATGATTTTCACTGTACTGATTGTGTTGTATTTTTACGGAATATGTTGTATTTTTACAGAAATTGTTTCCTGTGGACTTGCACGTTCTCAGTTAAAGGTGCAAAGTCAAAACAGTAGTAAGTTTTATGTTATTTTTTGGATTTGGATTGCTTATTGCCAGAAGATATGTAGAAATACAGAGCTACACTTACTAAAACTTCAAAATTACCGATACTGTATGTAGTTATAAGGAGACAATAGCTGTCCTTGTTACAATAAAATATGCAAGGTAGTTTCTTATTTAGATATCCAATTGACAAACATGTTTTATGACAAAATGCAAATAAAAATTATTCAATCAGATTTCAATATAGGGAGGATAGCACTTTCTCTGTGACAGCATGTCCATGGAGCTCTACCCATGAAAGCCCTCTAGTACTTATTCTCTTCACTGATTTCTTTGCTATTCCTTATGCACTCCCTGTTCTGTAGAGCTTGTTTTCAATATTTAAAAAAATAATAATATTTGGAGGGAAAAAAGTGCAATTTTCAGGAAGGAAAGGATTAGAAAAGATTCCGTTTTTTTTTTACTTTCCCTGAAAGGCATTTCATACCATACTCTGTATAATCACCATAAGCAATCCCTGTGCTATTGGCTGTACTATAAAGGATAGTGCTCTCTTTACTTCATTTAGTGTGAAATCATGAAATATGATGCAGTGAATTCAACAGAAGACATTTTCCAAAATATTCTGGTGATGAGAGCGCTCTTCTCAGAATTAGCAGATGGATATTTATATCCCCTCAGAACATAAAGGAAGTTAATCTATGAATGAGGCTGGCTGCCTTAAACCCTCCGAAGTCCCAAATGGCAATTCTGTTCACCTCCTTTCTTTGCTCTGCCTGGCTGTAGCACAGGGCACTTCCCTGCTAAGTTGCAAGGCTTTTTGCCAATATTACTGGAGTCATCCATAAATTCTCAGAGCAACCTGCCTGAGGGAAATCACTGCCTGTGTCCTGAGTACAGCGCAGTACAGCCCAGCTTTATGTGGACAACCACTACGCACTAAGTGCAAGGATTTGATCTCATTAGGTTTATAGCTACCACTAGCCATCAGTTATGGGGGAGGTGAAAGTACCTTCTTTTTACACAATAGCCTAGCAGCTGTAGCAGACTGAATTCATCAGTCTCAGAGTATCTCAGGGTGTTGTTGGATATAGACCCTTCTCTGCAGAGTTGATTTTAAGCTCTACCAATATTTGACTATTCTATATTAAAAATAAAAATTTAAAAAAATAAAAAATGATTACCATTGCTATCTTCACACCACAGAATTATATCCTGTGGTGTTCCATGTAGTTAGCGGTAGTTCCCTGGATGCTCAATAGAGTAGGCACCAAAATTCAGTGGATTGGATCTCTTTTGATTTAGTCAGCATGTGAGCAGAAAATAAGGATTGTCACATAGAATATCCTGAGTTGGAAAGGACCCATAAGAATCATTGAGTCCAGCTCCTTTCTCCTCACAGGATCACCCAAAAATCAGACTGTATGTCTGAGGGCATTATCCAAACGCTTCTTGAACTCTGGCAGGATCGGTGCTATGACCACATCCCCAGGGAGCCTGTTCCAGTGCCTGACCACCCTCTTGGTGAAGAACTTTTCCTAACTTCCAGACTGAATCTACCCTGTCACAGTTTCATGCCTGTCTGGTCCTACTCAGGTTTCACTTGTGTGGAGTACCCATCTTTGGAGGTTTTCCATCCCACCTGCTTCTGTCCACTGACTAAACAGGAAAAAGATTCCTATTCGAAGGCGTTCACTGCCAGGACTACTTAACCCAAATCTAGACAAAGCAAAGCAGCTGAAATTTAAAGCAAATCCTTTTCCATGATTTCCATGATTCCATAAGACTCGCATCTTATGTGGGTGCTGTAATGATAGAGCTGTTGAAATAGAAAGGTTATTGCTTTTACTGCATTACTTTCTTTTGCCTATCAAGCCCTCAGCAGAGGTAATCCATACCCATATGTCAGTCTAGGTTTTGAAATTTAGAGATCTTTGACTTTTACTCAGTAAGGCACTCATTAACCAACTTCTATCTTCAGAGTGTAAAGGCTACTACTTTCTATAGGGTGAGAAATGTTGACTTCTAGGCACTGCTTTGTGTTAGTTTTGTATTCATAATAGTGTAACAATCAGTAAAGCTGCTAATGCCTGCAAAGCCATTATTAGATCAGAACACTGATCTAGCTTTGGTAATAGCATTATCAGAGCCTGTGACACTTAAATAAAATTGTGAGGTAACGTGGTTAACACAGAATGATGCATAATTATTGCTACACTTCTCTGATCAAGTACAAAATCATAAAACAAAATATAGAAAAAATACTACTTCAGGATTTTTAAAAGAAAAATTAACGTCTAAACCTTCTATATCAGTATTGCTATTACTTATTCATGTTTATATCCATTTGCCTTTAAACAATTTCCATGATCACTTTGAATTATTTCTCACTATACACAATTAAAATATACTTGTATTTCTTTGCCTATATTCCTCTTTTACTTTATCTGCCACTCAGAAAGGTACAGTACTAAATTCACTATTTTAATCATTTTTCTTTAGAAAATATTTTACTTTCTAACTGATTGGGATTTTGGAGAAATATTAAGAAACTTCCAGGATATTTACATAGCTACAAGATAAGCACTGGAAATCAGTAAATTTGATACACTTATGCATGCAGAGCTCCTGGAAACCAAATTTTAACTCTTGGTGAAACCAAAGTTTAACTGTTACTATAACATTCCTTTGTCCAGATGGATCTTAAAAATGCCAGCTGATGAAGATTGCACAGCCTGTTGTCCTAGATACTTTTTTTTTTTCTGAGAAATATTTATTCTCCCATGGTAGCCTTTTGCAGATACATTCTGTATAGTTTAAAATACTATCACTTCTTCACATGGTTATTCCTCCTCAGCTGTGCATCTTTGATTCATTTCACTCAGCCCCTCAGTGAAGCTTGGAAAGCAGTCTAGTAAATTTACTCTGCAAACTCTGGGTATGTACCAGTCAGCTTAGTAGTTAATTTTTCCAGCTTTTGATGGGATAATGGGTATGCATCATATTCTCAGATTGTGAACTCATTAAAAGGATAGTCAGGCATTTGAATATGTGCTGATGAAAATGTCCAATTGCAGCTATCAGTCAAAAATTATGTGAATTAGGGACGCTCTTGGGAGGATTTTACATCCATAAAGTAAATTGGTACTTTGTTATATATACAACCATTCTCCCATAAGCTTTATGTAATTTTAGATGAATTTCCAATTAATTGCAACACGTTGAAATTCTAGTGTGTTGTATATGAAATGAACTTGACAGCATCCATGAAAATTTAGGCTTCTCAACTAAAGAAGTCAATCCAATGCTTTTTCATCAGTGAAGCTGGAATGATTTTTGGCTGCTGAGAATCTCAGCAGGAAGCTGTGTAGTAGAGATGTGGGTGTGCATGAGCATGAATATAACACAACAGGAAGATTTAAAAAAAAAAAAAAAAAAAGTATGCAAAACAAGAACAGCATGGGTTGCTCATTCAGATGACCAGAAAAAAAAAAAAAAGTTTGTTATAAACTGGAAAACAGCAAATGGCCCTTACCTTGTAAGTGTCTTACTACCTGTTTCCCAGATGGCCCTTTTCATGCTTACCTTTGGAGCTGCAGCATGCATATTGCTGTGTGGGGCTAGCGAGGGGAGGAGCAGAAAGCTACTGCGCAGGCATTAGGTAAAGTAGGTACTGTGATTGTGGTATGTTGAGGTGCCAGCCTCAGTGCTCCTGTATGCACTCTGTGCCCCATGAGAGAGGAAGATAATATTTGAAAGGTTTTTATTGATGGTTATGGAATTGTAGAGGTGGACTGTACCCATAGTGAGAGCTGGCCCTCCTTCTTATGTCACTTAGCAAACTATTTATGTGAATAGCTTAAATGTGTTTAATTTGTCTCTAACCTAAACCTTTTCCAAGTTGTTTCACTGGTCTAAGAGTACCATGCTCTTTCAAACATCTAAAAAGCAGCTAATTAGAATTTCTTTTTATTTCTTCCATGCTGTGTTCCATTATACATTTCAACACTTGTCATTTTGTTCTCAGTCTCCAGAAGGAAATGCAGAGATCCACTCATTTGCATAATTTCATATGGGTGATCAAAGAACATACCAAGGAGGAGGACTCAAGAATTAGAATTTATTGTTGGTTTAATTAATGCTTTAATGATCTAATCAAAATATAATAACGACTGATTTTTACTCCAGTTGTAACAGTGCTAATAATACAGTTTGTGTTAATGCTCATTAGTAATACAATGAAATCAGTAGCTGCAAGTCTTCTGTCTTCTGATTTTACTTCCTCATCTCTCCAGTCACCCATAGTCCTGGGTCGTCAAGGGCCTCTGATCACCAGACAGGATGATCTAGTAAGTTTTCAGCATCCTAGTTCTTCACAAGGAATATGGCATCAGTAGTGGGGTAGGGTTTCTTCCCTGATACTGAGTTTGCTCAGTTATTTTTTTTAAATCTATTTCAACCTCACTTTTGGTAATGGATTACACTTTTTACTTGCTTGTTGATCCATGAGGCTGTTTGATTGCTTAGGTTTGTTCATTTTTCCCTGTATGGTATTATATGTTTTGGGGAAGATGAACTACACAAGTGAAGAGCTAAGGAGAAGTTAAGCTTAAAAAAAGGCAATAAATATTTAGTTAGGAACTAAATAGTAAATTTCTGATTAGATTTTTCTGTTGGAATGGATACTTTATTCCTCTGATTACCTTAAAAGTAGTATTTCAAAGACACTTTGATCTTTCTGTATAGCTAAAAGTAATAGAACAACCTGTAGAACAGGTACTAATTTTATAGATCAATATTTGTACAATTCATCTATTATAACTTAAAATTTAAGTATTTTTTCAGAAATTATTATCAACTAGTATGTTGTTACATGCCATTGCTATGATTACACAGACATTAAATCAGTCTGGGGAAGCAAAACAACTTCATTAGAACCAACAAAATACCAGTTAAGTCTTCCATTATACCTGTATGTGCTTGTGATTTTTCACATGCCAACACTTCACTTTACTCCCATGTGTTTTTTTCAGTGACAAGAAAGGTGAAGATTGAAAAATGGGAGGGGTGTGTATGAGTTAGAGGAGAGCAGAGGGAGAATTCAAGTAGGAATATGAAATAAGCCCAAAAGAAAGTACCCACTGCTGCTGGAAGAGGAGGGCTGGATAGAAATGTCTCCTGTGGTCAGGAGACCTTTTCAGGGTGATGAGTCTTTGGCTGTATTTCAATTTAAGGGCTCTCATCCCCAGTCTCCCCAGTCAGCTCCCTGTCTGTACCATTAGATCACTTTCTTGCTGTCCTCCTCCTCATGCGCTTCTTCTGCCTCGTCTACCTTCTGGCTTCTAACTGTGCTCAGTGGGATCACAATATACGTAATGACAAGTGACATGAAAACAAAAATGTCATTAAAAACACATTCCATTTGAGATGACAGATGCTTTATTCGTTAAGTGTATCAATGTTTCATGATGCCATTAGAAGATGGAGAACCTTACTGGCAGACTTCCACAATTTGGACTGAAGGGATTACATCTAATATTGGCTTTAGAAGTGTTCCTCTAAGCCTGCTTGAGTGCCAATGTTTGTTAATAATGACCATAGTCCTGTCATTTTCATTATCCTTAGGGTACTGAAAAGTTCTAGGGTTTTCCTAACTGCTGTCATTGTGTTTTGACATCTTTTTATCTTCCTTGTGGCACGTATCTGTGTTTAATTCACTTTTTTCTTCAAATAATTTTTCTCTTTCTTTATAAATGTGTCACTAGTTATTCTGCTCATTTTACTTTGATATTTATGTTAAGGTCCTGTGTTTTTTCACTTGAGTGTTTTATCAGAACTCTTGACATCAGTGAAAGATATGCTCAAATTAAGGCAATTTTGGCCATATATTTAAGGAGTATGTGTACAGATTTGCTTATACATGTAAACATCTTACTCCAAATAATTTATTCAGAGTTTCTGTATTTATCAGTGATTTATATAATGATGTAGATGAGATGATCAGATTCATAATTTCCCAAGGAATTATGAACACATTCAAATTTTAGTATCCTAACACTGTGCTTTAGCATTGGGTCACATTGGAGAGCCAAAAAGTTTCAGATGATAATAATGTATTCCTGCATGCCTATATTGATTATGAAAAATAGCGTATTAATGTTTATAAGAAATATTTATAACATCACACTGTAAAGAATTCATCAGAAGGCAATCAAGACAGATTAGTGGTTGAGAAGTACATAAAAATAGCAATGCAATTTATTTTAACCTTATCATAATAAACACAAATAAATACATTTTTAATAAAGAATATACCTGCTGTCATTGGAAAAGAGGAAAAAATACAATATCTAAATTATGTTCGTTGAACTTGCTGTCTCATCCTGAGAATTGAATAAAAATTTAAATGATCAACGGTGTAGATTGCAGGCACAGTTGCTTTATTAATGTCTGTTATTATGCACACATATATATATCTATATATATACATACACAGACGTAGTGCACTTTAACCTGCTGGATCAACACTTTTTGCTTAAACTTCCATAGTACTCTAACGCTCTTTTTGTTTTAAGGATTGCATGGGTTTTATTAAATAGAAAGCATACTAAAACAGAGTTTTCTTCCACAGTAAAATTTAGATTTGTAAGAAGACAAAGGGATAAGGTAACATGGTATGGTTTGTACACTCTCTCTTGGAATAAACTTATTCACACCCATATATTAGCTGAGATCTTAAACACTGTGAGAAACCAGCTTCTAGGGCTTGTTAGAGATCTTCTAAGTCACGTCTTTGACAAATACTGCTTCTAAAATTCATTCTCATCTTCCAGTTCACTGTTCCCCTTGTGTTGGTGTACAAAGGATGAGGTTCTGCAATTTTCATTCATTTGACTCTTTGATGATTGGGCTATTCTGGCATTATTTAGGCCTATCTTATGATGTGAGCTGTAAATTGCTGTGGTACCACTAAAAGTGCAGTAATTCTACCTTCTTGAATGCAGAGTTTCTAAGATCTATTAAATGGGCTGCAATTCTGTGTATATATACTGATATTTGAAAATCTAGATATTTTGTTGTTGAAATACCTATCAACTTTTTTTGTGAAGTCAACTTATAAATAACATGATTAATGAACACCTTCAACAAATATGTTTTTAAATACTGTAATTTTTTTAAGTAAGACTACAAATTAAAATGCTGTAGTTTATAGCAGAAGGCTAGAATAGTAGTGATCACATCATATTTTTTTTTTATTCTAAGTCTTATGAAGGAACAAATCTTGTCTTCTTTACTCTGTATAACACATCTTTGCACTTTGTATTGGATCCAGCCCTCTTTGCTATCTTCAGTGACATTGACCTTAATATAGTTATTTATCTGTACATTATCAATGTAATTTGAATGCTGTAGAGAAAGCACACAGCACATAGAATAACTTAGAAAAATTCTGATTTTCCGTATGGGCTCTTGGAGGTGTACGTTACAGTACACAGATGGCTGCAGAATATCAGCCTTTATCAGGTACATTATAGTTTTCACTGAAAACCAGGTAGCACAGAGTGCAAATATGTCATATCTTTCTAGTGTTCAGTGGAGCAGAAAATCAGATATCATCTCTGTCATGATTTAAGTGATGTACGTGGAGCCATTCAGATGGAATGAGTATGTTTTGAGGGTGGTGACAAAGAGTGCAACCAGGGTCTAATGTATGTGAACTAGTCTGATGATGAGACCTGTTGTGGTGGTTTTACTCAGTTGGACAGCTGAGCCCCACCACAGCTGCTCTCTCACTCCCTCTGTCTCCCCCTACAAAAGGGAAAGGGGAGAAAATAAAATGAAAAGGGCTCAAGGAATGAGATAAGGACAGGGGCTTCATTCAACAATTAGTTACTGCCAAAACAGACTCAGCACAGGGAAATTAGTAACATTTATTGCCTATTACTAACAAGCTAGAGAAGTGAGAAACAAAGGAAAGAAACCCAAAACACCTTCCCTCCCCCACCTCCTCCTCCCAAGCAGTGCAGGGGAATGGGGGAATAGGGGTTAAAGTCAGTCTATAGCACTTCATCTGTGTTGCCCCTTCACAGTCACTCTCTGCCCCTGTTCCAAAAGGGGTCCCTCTCACAGGATGCTGTCCTTTCCAAACTGATCCTGCTTCAGTTTTCCACAGGCAACAGCTCTTCAAGAACTGCTCCCATATGGGTCCATATCATGGGTTCCATCCTTCAGGAGCAAAGTGCTCCAACATGGGTCCCTCACATGCAGCATCTCCTGCTAGGTCACCTGCTCCTGCATGGTCCCCTCTCTACAGGCTGCAGCTCCAGCCCAGAATCTGCTCCAGTGGGGGTTCTCCACAGGGCACAACCTCATTCAGGCCACCTGCTCCACCATGGTCTCCTCCAAGGGCTGCAGCATGGTAGCCTACTCCACCATGGTACACCATGGGCTGCAGGGGGAAGACCTGCTCCACCTTGAGCCTCTCCACAGGCCTCAGGGGATCTTCAGCTCCAGCAGCTGGGGCACCTCCTCCCACTCCTTGTTCAGTGACCCAGTGTTCTGCAAGGCTGGTTCTCACTCCTCACTCTCCTAGCTGCTGTAGCCCAGCAGTTCCCCCTGCCTCCCCTCCCTTTCTTAATTCTGTTCTCACAGAGGTGCAAACAACATCTTGTATTGGCTCAATGGTGGGTCCTTTTGGAGCTGTCTGAAACTGTCCCCTTCTAACATGGGGCAGCTTCTGGATTCTTTTCACAGAGGCCACCCCTGTGGTCCCCCACTACCAAAACCTTGCCATGGAAATCCACTGCGCATGTGGACAGCAAGGTGGGTGCTTGGCAAAAAGTAAAATCCAGCACATGGCTTGGTAGCTCTGCTATTAGGGTAGGAGTGAAGCCAGCTTAATTCTGTAAGAACTAGGCTGATATTTTTGAAGATTCAGGAGAAGCATTTTGTTCAAGACCACCTTTAAGGAGACGTCAGTTCTTTGGGTTTTTGTCATATACCATATATTCAGTGCAGTGAATGAAAATGTTTTAAAAGCGTATTTAAATCAAAAAGAAAAATCACCAACATACAGAAGACACTTCTGTGTTACTGGACCAGTCTTTGCTGTGGTTATTTCGACATCATTGTGCTGTGACTACCATTATGCTGTGCTCAGGTTATTTTGTGCCTCCTGTCATTACACTATCTTCCACCACTCTGTTTAATTAAGGGACTGACATCTGCTGTGAGGTCATTTTCTTCTTTCTGCATTACCCATGACTTAATCAATTTTGTAGTATGGCAAACATAAAACAGTGCAGAATAATTCATAGCATTGGCTATAAATTTGATAGCAATAATGTTTACATTATTGTTTTTGTAATTTATTTATGCATCTTTCCTAGTTAATAGCCAGATTGGACAACTAGAATGTTTATTTATGCTTCCTTCAACTTGCTTCTTTACAGTTATGATCATAACACAATTACTATAAATAAATCTCTCTCTTTAACCAAAAAAAAAAAAAAAAAAAAAAAGTGATCATTACTCTATTAGTTTATTTTCCAGTCGAATCATGAATTCAAAATTAATGTAATTTGAACACATGGTACTCATCTTTCCTGCCTCAGTTCAGTATGAATTCATACACAAGGAACATCTGAATTTATTTATATAGCAGAGTGATCCTTTTTGCAAAATTACAGGTTTTATTTAAGATGACACAATGACAAAGATTTGATGGCCTAATATTTCAGAACATTGTGTGGTTTATTGAAGAATACTTACTGTTATTTATGAAACCAAACTTGTATTGTGTCTGTTGACCACCTTTTGCCTTTAAAAAATAATTTTAAACAGTCACAGTAGAAAGTGCGTCCCAAGGACAATTCCTCATTCTGCTCAAGGAATAAGGACTTAATTCACTGTGGAATTTCACTGCTGCTGTATCCACAATACCTAATGTCTATAAAATAGTTTGAGAACTGTAATAGTTATCATTAAGGATTTAGTTTTACTTATAAGTTTTCCATGCAGAACAAGGGAGATGTGTAAAAATTAATTAATTAATTAAAATAAAATAATAATAAAAAAAATTGAGAGTATTTGCTCATATTTCCTCATCTTTCCTGCCTGTGTTTATTAGGAATATGAAAGACATTCATCTGCTAGCAGGAAAGGAGGAGTAAAACATGATAAAATGTCACTAGTTCTATTTATGGTTCAGCCTCTTTATTTAATAGAACATGGTTATTAACATTATGCTATGAAAACACTTGATTTTTAACCATCTGTTTTTAATGTTTTAGTTCATATATGGGAGAAACTTTCTAAAATTAAGAAATAGCTTTTCTGGCACTGCATAATTTTGTGATAGATTAATATTTATTGGTTGCTAAGGATGAGAGTTTGATCTGAGGTTCTGACTAGAGAATATCATCACATTGCCTTGACTGCCAAAACAGATGTAATAACGTTTAGGACACTACCTAAGCCCAGAAGAGAATGCTGGTTCACTTCTCTCTTTCCTGCCATAGGCAGGAAAGCAGATGAGCAGTGTAGGATCGGTCTTTCTAAACCCTAAATCCATTCAGCTGATTTTCTTCTGTAGATTGTTTTTCTCTTCTTGTTGCTTCAACATCATTCATTCTGGGTGACAGTTTAAATCTGCCTTCTTTGTATCCCTTCAAAAAGCAAAAAAACTCCTGAAATAACCTTTTTAGTAGCTATTGTTCTTCCTATAAGTTTCATCAGTGATTTTCTCTCTTCTCTTTGCACCAAACAGGATATATGTTTCTGTCTTCAGATCTCTTTGTAGCCTGTTCTCTGATCTGCCATTCCACTCAGCCGTTCATCGTTCATTACTGAGATGACACCTCCCAGCTAAGATCTGCGTGCCAAGTTAGCCTTCATCACCCTTATCACAGATTCTCAACGAAACATTTTCATGCTCTTTCATTGTTAATGCCATTTTAATACCTGTAAAGTACATCTCAATCCCCACACCTTTAATCATTGCAGAAAGTTCCCCTCAATATTTACAGCAACAAAATACTAAGCAACAATGGATGAATTATTTTAGTTAAACAAATAAATCTATTTCTGTGGTGATATGTATATCATTCAATTGTTCAAAATAGAGGAGCTTCCTGCTTACCTTTTTACCTAGTTTCATGTTATGAATAATATGTCAAAAAATATAAGTCTCTCTCGGTAGTGACAGTATCCATTCTACTATTCATCAGTTTCATATTGGAAAGTAGTTCTTAAACTTTAAATAAACATTTCTATTTGTATCTCTTTCCTAGTTTTTCCTATAATGCTAATTATGCATGTAGCAATAGCTGTACTATGTATATTTAGTATTTAAGTACTAAGAACACATCATAATGGAACCTTCCTTAAAGTATGTGCCCTGCAGTGTAGTGTTTAGTCCTTAATATTTGAAGAGGGTCCAGGCTCATGTGAGTGCCTAAGGGAAAAGAGGAAGACATGCCTAAGGCATTTATTATGACCTTTTTATTTGTATAATGTTTGCTTTTTCACGTAGCCTTTTAAAAGTCATAACACCATTACTTCATCCTTCTGTAGATACCTTCTGAAGTGTCATCTGCACTTAAGTGCCACCAAACACTGTGGTGTGACAGTCTGCAGGTAGGTGGCAAGCTGAGGTTTCTCCCAGTACATAAAATTGGTTGATTTGCTGTAACTGCAAATTCCCATTCCCTTAGTAGCATCTTGATTTCTGTTCTCCTAATGTGTCTCATTTCAAAAATTGATGGGGAATTATCAGGAACAGGTTCTGTATGCTTTTTTTGTTTTGACTTTCATTCAACGCTTAATGTAATACAGAGCAGATTTGTCCCTAGACACAAACTCATAGTCTTAGCAATATTATTGAACAGTGTTGCTTTAAATATTTACATTTCCCCAGAATAGTTAAACCTTTTCAGAAATTTATAATGCTTTTATTTTTGTTATGATTTTATTATACTTTGTGCTATTCTGTACCTGGTATTCTATGCCCAGAATTCATATAATTGAATTGGGTGCTTGCCTGATTAGATGCTTGCATTCCCTCAGAAATCTTGTTCTAAGACAATGCCCAGTCAGTTGAGCTTAGGTTTAAGGTTAGAATAAGGTGCCTTTTCAAGCTTTAAGAGTAGAAAATAGGCTCCTAAATAGCATTATGGTTCTGAAAGTATCACCCTTCTTGTTTAGTGCCAACATCATAAAAATAAATAAATAAATAATTGTGTTTTTCCAAGTGAAAGAAAAACAAAAATGATGTGATTCTGTGATTCTGACCATTGCGGAGAGAGATTCGGTACTAACAAGACAACTATGTTTAGGACCCAGAAGTGCATTTATCCATGGGTTGAACTCTGTGTTTAGGAAATAAGCAGACTTCGACAAATATTTCTTTCTCCCTTATGAGAACTAAGAGTACAAGATAAAAATAAATAAATTAATTAATTAAATATGTAATCAGTTGTTGTTTGTATACAGAGATCAACAATAGAAGGGAGAAATATTGTTGCTATGTGTGGAAGATTTTTTGCCTCAAGTTCTGTGATACCAGTGTAAAGAAGATGAAGAATAGTCCTTTTTCTTTAAACAGTAGTATTGAAGAATGTAGTAGGTGCTCATTGCTCAGATACCACTGGTTAGGATTTTTCATAACAAGAAAAGTGGAGGGGCAAAAGCAAGGAAGGAAGTCAATTACTTCAATTTCACTGAAAGAAAGTCATGCATTCTCCTTGGCTTTTTACGGCTGTTTTCCTAAGGGTATTTAAAAAAATAAAATAAAAATGGGCTTGATCTTTGTGTATTTGGTGGAATCTCATCTCCAAAGAGCACTTTTATTCTACAGGTGAAACTAGAAACTACGCTGGTGCAATGAAGAGATTCATATAAGTTGTGTATGGTTGGATCTACTACTAGAAGTTTATGATCCAGCCTTGGCCTTATACATAAGCATTAAGGGCTAGGCTTCAGAAGGTATTTAGTCATCTGACTTATTAATTTCAGTTAGAATTAAGCGCTTAAATGCCTTTAAAATCAAGGGCTAAATTCATTTTTCCTTCAACATGGCAGTTTTAGAATGTATCTGTAGGCATTAATTTGTTTTTATATTTCTATTTAACTTAGGGCTTTCACAACAGGTTTTAATATTTATCCCCATGGCATACAGTTGTTAGAGCTGCAAGTAAAAGACTGCTACACTTCCATGGTGTCTTTTGTTTACTTCATTCTGCACTGCTTACAATTTGGTTTTGTCAGCTAAGTGTTTCTACTGACTCTTAACACGTGACCTTCTCAGACACTTCTTTAATAAAAACAGCATAGTTTCTTCTGAAACATTTATTTTCAAATCCTTAGAATTTTTCATCATTAGATGTTTTCTATATGGTATAAGGAAGAGAAGATTAATAGACAATACCCAAAATAATGTATACATAACAAAAGTAAATCTGTATATTTTACATTTCCACTTGGCAGATAGCCAGACAGCCACTTAGTTATGGCAACTTATTCCAAGGATTTCAGTTAACTACATGAATGATCATACCATTTTTTGCTTGCATATATGAGTCTGTTTTCATATTATAAGAATAGCCTAGACTATAATTTGTGTACTACAGTTTTAATTGGTAAAGATGTTGACTGTAGCATCTTTTGAAATATGTGGATTAATGCAGCCTAAGTCACTGGAGTGTTCATGTTAGGAGAAACTTCTAGGTAGAAAAGCTAGAAAACACTGCAGAAGGAATAGAGTATTATTTATAAGATGATGTTTGAAAATCTGATTTTTATTTTTTATTTTTTGCCCACCAATGTTTAATCCAAACAACATTTTCTATTAGCTAGTTGATAACTTTTTTATTTTGATTACAGAGTGATGTGTTTTTCTTGCACTGTTCTGAACTACTGATAGCTGGACACACGAGCTCAAATGTAACTAACCTTTTTTTCAAAAGCTAAAATAATCCTATGGGAAATTCTTTTAATGTCTGTTTGTATAATTTCAGTTGTACAAGTGTTTTTGAAGTAGGATATTGCTATTATCTCAATTACTGAGCCAGCCTCATTTGTTTTCTTGACCTTGATTGACTATGATGTGTTGGATTTTCAAAGATGCTGTAGCACCACAGTGGTATTTAACATGTAGCCTGTTCTTAAATTCCATTTGTATGAAGGATGTTATCTGGTATACTGGATTGTTTCTGTTTTACCTTTGGCAGGTTCCTTGTAGGACCTGATCTTGATACCTTCAGTTCATTGCTTTGATACAGCTTCCTTTATCAGGTGTTGCTTCTTTGCAGTAACAATAACCAGTTTGTGTCCTTCAGGGTTTCCTCTGCCATATTTGAGATATTAAGACCCGTTTTGATAGTCTGCAAAGGCTTAACATCTCTCAGGTTTTACTGTTTTTTTTTTTTTTTTTGAATCTTCATATATAAATCACCTTTCTTAGAAGAAGCTGTTAAGGAGATGACATGGCCACGAGAGAAAGGCAGAAATGTCCTAACCTCAGAGTGAACCCCACCCAATAAGTTTAATCATAAAAGAAATGAAATGAACTTCAGAATGACTAAACTGTAATTCTTATTGTACATGGCTCTGATCCATGCAGACATAAAACTGTCTAAGTATATTAAATATACCTGGGAACATTCATTGGTACTGCAACTAAATGGCATGAAAATTGCTGGATCCTTGCTATTAATTTCTTTTGTTGTCCAAAATAGAGAGTGCATATGGAAATTTTATTGTGTATGGTCCCTGATTTTTGATAGTGTTCTCCTCAGCCATACCCCAAAATTGTCTGGGAGAATGCTAGTGAGTCTAAGTCCTGCCAGTTCTCTTCTGACAATTTGGTGATATAGTTGGTCAAGTTCCAGTTCACACTGACACTGCCTGATGCTCAGGGATTTTGTAATTTGAAGAAACCACTGGTTAACTTATAATGTAAAAATATCATCCATTCTTCTGTCTTTTTGCAGTAGCTTGGTCACAAACAGTGAGAGAAGATAGATGGTCTCTCCAGTGCTCCTGAGCAGCCCCTGCACTCTTACACACATTAATTGGTGAACCTGAATATAGACTCCCAATCAGGATAGTGCTATGTGTCCTCACCCTTCCAGGAGGCAGGAGGAATTGTCAGGCTTATGACTGTCTTGGCATAATTTCAATTTTGCTGTCTGAGAATTGCCAGACTCAGCTTTTTCTCTGTACTGGCATGTTTAAATAGAAAGACATCATATAAACCTAAGGACATTGAGAGACGAACCAGGTTTATTAGCAAGTTAAATTTAGTTCAAGGAGACACAAATCAATGTATATTTTAGTGTGTATGTATGTATATATAAACCTACATGTATATATATAAAAATAACAAATCAATGTTTAACATCGAGTTAAAATCGGTGAAAGGGTCTGCTTTTGCACATTTCCTTTTCAGCTCTCCTTCAGAAACAATTGTTTCTCCTCTCTATTTGATATTTGGGCTTGCACTCTACCTCAGGCACAGTCTTCAGATTTGTTCCCCTGATTTCTCACGTCCTGCTCAATAACTTGCTGTCTTCTTCAAACAGAAGATTGACAAAGTATGACATGAACTTTTGCCTTTCCTTTCTCTTCCTTTTTATTTTTTCAAAACTTGATTGATCCTGCCATCTCTTTTCCTGCTTGTCTGTTTCTTATTTCGTTGAATGTCCCTTGACCATCTTTTGATGCCTCTCATTCCAAATTCCCTTATTCTTTGCTCCTACCTTCCAGCTTCATCATGGATTCCTGTTTTTCCAGAAGCTTACTAAAATGGAAAACAAAGCGTATCTACAGAGTGTCTAAGCTGTCAGAGTGCTTCATTTTACTTTATAGAACTGATGTGAAAGAAAGTCTTTTCAGGCAAGAAAGAATTTTAAACCATTGGAGGATTCTGAGAAACCAGGAGAAAATCAAAATGCAAATATTTCTTTGTGTGTCTCGTCTATCCTATCAGCCTTTTTTAAGAATTATTTTTTTTATTTTTCTTTTAAAATTGTTTACACTTCCCATTTTAATTGAGGCATTAAAAGACCCATATTTTTTCCTTACAATATCCTTCTAAATAAGCAATTTTAAAATGGACATGACTGTTTTCAGTACCCAAGTGGACAACCATAAAGCTGTGTGTCTGCAAGAACACACATGGTCCTTGTGATTATCAATAATTCTATCTCTTGGATGGATGTTTTCTGACTGAAACAAAATCTGTCATCTTTTTCCATTTCTTCGTAAAACTGAAATGATGAATCTGTGAGAGCTGATAGCTGTTGCTTGTTGCAGCATCCATCCTTAACAACAGGAAAGCTATATGATTTTTTTCAGCATTAAAAAACAAACAAACAAAAAACACTTAGCCCTGCTGGAGTATTTTTGTATAAGGTTGTACTGGGTCTGGCTGGAATGTTAACTTTCCCGGCAGCAGCCCATACAGTGCCATACTCTGTACTTGTAGCTGGAACAGCAGTGTTATCACACCAGTGTTGTGTCTACTGCTGAGCAGCAGTGGCACAGCATTGGGCCTTTCTCTAACCCTCCAAGGGGGTGGGCAAAAAGTGAGGAGAGAAACATCACTAGGGCAGCTGACCTAAACCAATCAAAGGGATATTCCATACCATGTGGTGTCACACTCAGCAATAAAAGGTGGAAACAGGAAGAAGAGGGGAGGGGTGGGCTCTCGTTGAGAAGATGTTAGTCCTCCTCTCGAACACCGGCTGCGTGCGTTGAGGCCTTGCTTCAAGGACGTGGTCAATCATCGCTCATTTGTGGGAAGTAGAGAGTAATTTCTTTCCTCTTCACCGACTGGAGAGTCAGGGAGTAATCAGCAAGACTCGCTCACCCTTTAATAGTCCTATATGGCCAGTACGAAAGTCTAATGGCGAGTGGAGGCTAACAGTGGACTATCGAGGCCTGAATGAAGTCACGCCACCACTGAGTGCTGCAGTGCCGGACATGCTAGAACTTCAGTACGAACTAGAGTCAAAGGCAGCCAAGTGGTATGCCACAATTGATATTGCTAATTTTGTTTGTTTGTTTTCCTCCCTTTTCCCCTTTTCCCTTTTACTTCCCCTTAGTTAAATTGTTTAGTTCATGGTAGTCTTTATTTAATTATTATAATTATTTCCCTTTAATTAAATTATCCTTATCTCAACCCGTGAGTTGTTCTTTGCTTTACTTCTCCCCCTCCTCATCTAAAGGAGGGGGAGTGAGAGAGCGGTTGTGGGGTTTAGCTGCCCAGCACGGTAAAACCACCACAAAAATGGTTACAATTTATTGAGAAAAGGAACACTTCTACAAAAATCCTGAATTCCTCACTGGGTTGCAGTTCTTGTGTTGAACTGAGCCAGAGCAGAACTGTTTTTCAGTGGAACAGATTGTCTTGTAACACAGTCTTCCCCTGGACATTTTCTTCTTTAAGAATGAGCCCTTGGCATTTTGTGAACTCAAGAGGCTCTTTCCTGTGCTAATCAAGGCAGCTGACAAACTCTTCAGCATGCTTAAATCAATATGGGTTAGCCCAATTTCTTTCTGTGCCATGTGCATTCTTAGGAGCAACAACAGATTGACAGATGTTTCTTTTTATCAGGTACTGGGATCATCAGTGACAGAAACATAACTAGATGAAAGGTTTGTTAGCTTGAGACATAAAATGCAGGCAAAATGAGCAATTTCTTTCAACATTGTCTTTGTGAATTGTATTTTTCCATGTTTATTAAATATTTCATGATATGTAAACTATAGTAGTATAAGCCATTTCATCTGAACATGGTTAATTAGGATGGTCATTTCAGGACAATTCTCAAATCTGGGCAGCCTTAGAGACTTTATAGTTGTTTAACTAGTGTGCTAGGGAGGATGAAAAAAAAAAAAAAAAAGAGAGAGAGAGGATGAGATTTCAGCAGAAGAACTTATTTATGTGCCTGGGAATGAGCAATAATAGTGAGTTAATTCACAAAGATGACTTACAAAGTGGAAGAGACAGGAAAAAATAAAAGATGTTAACAGACACACAGAAGTATAACAAGCATTTTCATTAGCTTGACAAGTCTAAGCATGGCAGTTTTCCTTTTCACGTTTACAATTAAAGGCTTCCCTGCCAGGTACTTATACTGGAGGAAAGAACTGCTTCTAAAGAAAAGCAGGGCATATGTTGGATTTGTATGTCTAGCTTCTAGATGGCAAATAAAATGGCATTAAATTGGTGGTGGTGGGGGGAAATGCTGAAAAGTTCTGCTTTTTAGATTAAATTTAATGTTTTGATTCAAGTACTTCTTTAAATTTCCATTTTAGTTCTTCTATTTTAATTCTTTATCCTGTTCTACACACCTATTATTAGGTTCGTTTTACATTACCTGGTTGCTTTACATTATTCACTAAGCAGTTTAATTATATATATGCTAGTAAAGAGGAAAGCTATTAAGAGCCTGTATAGTTCTAGTAGCAGCCTATGGGCTCCTACATTAAATAACATTTCATTACATCTCTTCTCATTCATGTAACCTGTGCCTCTGCATTTTTCATGTATTTAGTATTTTCACGTTCTGGGGAAAAAGAAGAGAAGCGACATATCTTTTATGGGAATTCTAAGGAAAGATTTCCACTGAAATACAGTTATTTTGTACAAATCAGTGGTCGATTTCATAGAAAGGCTTGGGTGGGAAGGGACCTTAAAGATCATCTACTTCAAACCCCCCTGCTGTGGGCAGGGATGCCACCCACTAGATCAGGTTGCCCATGGCCTTGTCCAACCCTATCTTGAACACCTCCTGGGATGAGGAATTCATAACCTCTTTGGACAACCCGTTCCAGTGCCTCACCACCATTTGACTAAAGAATTTCCTCCTGACATCTAACTTAAATCTCCTCTCTTTTAGTTTGAAACCACTCCCCCTTATCGTATCATTGAACACCTGTATTAAAAGTTGCTCTCCATTTTTTATATAAGCCCCTTTGAAAGTATTGAAAAGCTGCAATGAAGTCACCCTGGAGCCTTCTCTTCTCCAGGCTGAACATGCACAGCTCTCTCAGCTGTCCTTCATAGGAGAGGTGCTTCAGCCCTCTGATCAACTTTGTGGCCCACCTCTAGACCCGCTCTAACAGGTCCACATCCTTCTTGTCTTGGGGGCCCCAAACCTAGACTCAGCGCTCCCGGTAGGGCTGCGTGAGGGCAGAGCAGAGGGACACAATCACCTCCCTCCACCTGATGGCCACTCCTCTGTTGATGCAGCCCAGGATGCAGTTGGCCTTCTGGGCTGTGAGCACACACTGCTGGCTCCTGTCAAGCTTTTCATCCACCAGAACCCCCAAGTCCTTCTTTGCAGAGCTGCTCTCAATGAGTTCTTCTCCCAGTCTGTACTCGTGTCTGGGATTGCCCCAACCCAGATGCAGCACCTTGCACTTGGAATTGTTGAACCTCATGTAGTTCATGTGGGCCCACTTCTCAAGCTTGTCCAGGCCCTGTTGTATGGCATCCCTTCCTTCTTTTGTACCAACTGCACCACTCAGCTTGGTGTCACCTGAAAACTTACTGAGGGTGCACTTGATCACACTGTCTGTGTCATTGGTTGAGATATTAAACAAGACAGACCCCTGAGGGACACCACTTGTCACTGACCTCCACATGGATGTAGAGCCATTGACCACTGCTGTCTGGGTGTGACCTGCATGCCAACTCCTTTTCCACTAAAAGGTCCACCCTTCAAATCAATCTCTCTCCCATTTGGAGACCAGGATGTCTTATGGGACCCTGTCAAAGGCCTTACAGAAGTCCAGGTAGATGACATCGATTGGACTTCCGTTGTCAACTGATGTAGTTACTCCATCATTGAAGGCCATCAGATTGGTCAGGCATGATTAGCCCTTGATGAAGCCATGCTGACTGTCTCCAATCACCTCCTTGTCTTGCATGTGCCTTGACACTGCTTCCAGGAAGATCTGCTCCATGATCTTCCTAGGCACAGAGGTGAGACTCATTAGTCTGTAGTTCCCCGGGTCCTCATTTTGACCCTCTTAAAAAATGTGAGTATTTGTCTGCCAGTCTCCTTTTCTAAAATAATATTTTAACATGTTGTCTAATTTCAGACATGTATGATATACAGATAAAAATTCATGCATTTGAATTTCCTACGTGTTATTAAGAAGGAAGACTGGTCTTTGTGGCCAGGGGAGAAATTCCAAAGTGGCTTTGTTGAGGGAAAACATGGTGGCTCAGCACTCTTTCAGTTCTGAAAGGTAGAAAAATGCTTAAAGTAGCTTCTACATCAACCAAAATATCTGCTACCTCCTTTTTTACCTAAGCAGATGACAGATGTAGGAGGAAGCTGAGACAAAAAGGACACATAGATAAGAATATTATGGTCAGAAATCTATAGGAAATAGAAATTAAATAGTTCTCTCTGCCTAACACATATTTGTGGGAGTGATAAGGTAAAAGCAATGCATGAGGTCAGATATTTGGGAAAGAGTCATAACAGACTCTGGGAAACCTATATCTCCCATGGCGCTGAAGCCTATGTTTTCCACACTGATACTACAATGAATCATAGAATCATTAAGGTTGGAAAAGACTTCCAAGATTATCTGATCCAACCATCCCTCTACCACCAATGTCACCCACTAAACCATGTCCCTAAGCGCCACATCCAACATTTCCTTGAACACCCCTAGGGATGCCGACCCCACCAGTTCCCTAGGCAACCCGTTCCAAGGCCTGACTACTCTTTCCGAGAATAAATGTCTCCCGATTTCCAACCTAAACCTTTCCTGGTGCAACTTGAAGCCATTCCCTTTAGTCCTATCACTAGTTATCTGTGAGAAGAAGCTGACCCCCAGCTCCCCACACTGTCCTTTACGATAGCTGTAGAGAGCAATAAGGTCTTCCCTGAGCCACCTCTTCTCCAGACTAAACAATCCCAGTTCCCTCAGTCGCTCCTCATAAGACCTGAGTTCGAGGCCCTACACCAGCTTCGTAGCCCTTCTCTGGGTATGTTCCAGGGCCTCAATGTCTTTTTTGTACTGAGGGGCCCAAGACTGAACACAGTACTCAAGGTGCGGCCTCAGCAGAGCTGAGTACAGGGGTACCATCACCTCCCCAGTCCTGCTGGTTACAACATTCCTGATACAAGCCAGGATGCCATTGGCCTTCTTGGCCACCTGAGCACACTGCCAGCTCATGTTCAAGTGAGCATCGGTTAGCAGCCCCAGACCCTTTTCCTCTGCACATCTTTTAAGCCACTTTCCCCCAAGTCTATAGCGTTGCATGGGGTTATTTTGACCAAAATGCAGGACCCAGCATTTAGCCATGTTGAACCAAGCTGAGTTACACAGTACTTGAGGAGTGCACTCAATTCTCGTGAGGCCTGTCATGGATTTTTATTCCAATTTTTAGATGTCCTGGGCCATGGTTTATGATATGCCTTGAAAATAATTGGACTTGGAGTTGACTTGAAAATTTGCAAATTCAAATTGGGAGCTGAGAATTTATTTGGTGTTATAATAAGTTGCTGGTGCATGTGCAGCATTTCAAAGCGGAGTTGAGAAGAAGAAATGCATCTACGAATTTTTGACAGTGTGAAAAATGATCAGCAGCTACTGTGCCAATGTGGGCTCTTCCAGCCTGCTGGAGTTAGAAGTACAACTCCTAGGTCTGGATGATACACTTTTGTAAGATCTCAACTTCAGCAAAGATTCAAAAATATGCAACAAATTAAACAGTTGTGTATGTTCCTCAGAAGCAGTTTTCACTGCTGTTATGAGCTTCTCAGGTTGCTTGCCAAGTTTCCTAACTGTCAGCTCTCCTGCTTGCTCTGGACTCAGTTTCAGTAACTGCTCTGTGTCAGTGAGCTTGTCTGTGAGAAGTGTATTCTTCGCATTTGAATCTATACTGTCTGATTAGTATGGCTGATAACATGGACCTCAACTTTCAAAATATTTTATATTAAATAAGAAGTAAAGGATCTAGCGGGGAAAAAGAAAAAAAAAAAAAAAGAGAGAGAAAAAAACACATTCCATCACCGATTTTTGAATATGAGCACACATATGCATATCATTTGAAAACATTGCCCTTGTCCCTTTCTTTCCCTATGGCAAAATAACAGCCTTTTGTGTTTAGCAGTGATGAAGTGGGTGGCAGACAGGTTCAAATAGACGTTCTTCACCTTTTAGAATTGATTCCTAGAAATGAAGTTGGAGGAATTGAAGGATATTTGCAGGAAATGAAACAAGTCTCCTTGACATCCATACATTCTAATTTATTGCTTTGGCTTCTACAGTGAAAAGAAGTACTCTTAAGACAAGGTGACAAGCCTATGAAAAACATGCATCTTGTTTACTTACATATGAGGTTGTAATACCACTCTAGAATGAGTTCTGATTTCCCACGTCAAATAGTCTGGTGTAATGAAATCACATTACCTGGTGCTAACGTGTTTTTTTTTTTTCCTATGAAAACAAGTTATCTTGCTTGAAATTTTGCTTTCTATGGTTGCCATAGAGAATCCTATTTTCAGGCAAGACCCAGGTTTCCTTGTTTTTGTTGAATGGTTTTGTATTGAATCAGAAGAATGTCTCTCATCTTGCCTCAGTTCCAAGTGCTCTTTACCTTGTAGACATGGTAGCAGAGAACACTCATTGTCACTTAACTAAAACTAAGGTTTAGAAGCTACACATATCTGCTATATATAGCACTTGTTCCCTTTCTGGGATGATAACTGGACTAGCTTCTGTATCCTTACATTATGACCATTTCATTAAACTGAACAGGGCCAATACACTGGCCAAAATGTTGTCACCCTGTTAGCATGCCCCCTGTCATGTCTGCAAATCAATATTTTACCAATTGGTAAGAAATGGCCTGAATATGGGTGAGGAAAACCTAACAAGCCTGGTATTGGTATGAGTGTGTTCTGTCAAATTAAGTGAAATTCTACAGAAAAACATGAGAGACTTTATACAATTAAATCTCTATAGATTTTAAAAATAATCTTAAATTGTATTCTTTTTTTTTTTTTTTTACTTAATTTTAATTGCATAATAATAAGTATATGAGTTTATGTAGCTGAATAAGCCATGTATTTTTAGCTTTCACTGATACTTTCTCCTGAAGAGGCATTACTGGAAGTTAGATGATCTTTAAGTGTACATTACTGATACCCTGGAGCAAGGATCTATTTGTACAGACTTCAGAGTGGAGGCTCAGAGCAGATACGATCTCCAGTGTTGTTTTTTGTTTGTTTGTTTGTTTGTTTTGTTTTTAACACAAAAGGTGTTATTTGTAATTGTTGCTTCCACTCTGAAAAAAAATATTAAAATGTACAGCAGGAGAAATCAAATATCAGTTATGATGCTTTTGTAAGAAACAATGAGATCTTTTGGATGAATTATGAATTCCTGGAAATATCTAGCGAACCTCTGAATATCATTAAAATTGACCACAAAAAAAATCTGGAATGTGTCTGTTGCCTATGTCATACTAATGAGTACCTGGGTGCAGCTTCTGTATAAATGTAACTCTTGCTTGTGATAAAATCAATGAATGTTTAAGAGAGAGCATCACTGTAGACAGATATTGTGATTATATATACCAGTACCAAATATTCAGTTTCTCTCTTTCATGATTTTTAATAGTTTTGAATAATAAATATATTTAATATATAATTGTTTGTTTCATGCTGTATGGTAGCCAGAGCTAATCTTTTCTATTTGCTGACAGAAGCATGTTAGGAATCCAAGGTCTTATTCTGAGACACCAAAAAAATAATTTCCACCTCTCAACAATTCCTCACAGTTACTTGGGGTTTCATCATCTCTTCCTCAGTGAAGAGTGACAGTTTTCCTGTCACTATTTCAGATACAGTCAACATTCCAAGCTCAAGATCTGAGATCACATCCTAAATGGAAACTGCTGTTTCAAAGGTTTGTAAAGGCTCCTTTTGTATACTTTGATAACTGTGTGAGCTGAGGTTATTAGCTCATTAGTTGCATTGCTAACTGAAAAAGCAAAAGAGGTCAGTGAGAAGCCTGAGCTCCAAGCAAAATTTTATGCCTGGTCTTTACTTCAGTAAGTAGCATTTTATTCATAATTTTCAATTCTGTGTAATTTCAGATGTCAGTCTTATTCTGTAGCTATTCTACCTCAGTACAGGAAAATCCTAAAGCATCTAAGTTAGAGCAGGGGAAAAAAATGCTTGCTGTTCAACTCGCTCTCTTGCTCTGAGGACAGAATAGCAGACATTTTTATCACTAATAAGTTCTAGGACTGAGGAGGAAAGAGAAAAGCTTTTCTCCTTTACGGAAACTGTGAAGAGACAGAAAAGCTTCCTTTTTTGCTAGTTGCACTAGCTGGGTAGAGCAACTTCTCAAGAATACCATCAGCTTTCATATAGGAAGGGATAGATAATGAATATCTCACTGAGGGACTTACTGGTGATTTCACTGATTGATTCATCTTTCACCCCTACTTATCTGTTCCACACCATACAATATGTAACACAGCATTGATGTTTTATTTTCAGATTAATCTGAGAGCATGTCTTAAAATGACTTGTTGAGTGGGCTTTCTCATAGTAGAAGCTACAAAAATCTTTGTTGACAAAGAAATGCTTTCTTTTTCTTAAGCATCATAAAAATCCAGTTTTCTAGGATTTAAGGACACCTAGAGATACTTTCAGAAATAAATACTCTTGATATTTTTTTGACGTTTTTTGCTTTGTGAGTAAATATTTGCACTCTGTACTTCCTCTTTTTATGAGTAGTCTCATTCCCAGATGAAAGAAAAACAGAATTAAATAAAAAATACCTTGTCTACTTTCAAGCTGGTCTTTCATCTAACTGGTAGCATATTCACAATACTATCAGGGACAACTATATTGAGTTCAGTAACTTAGTGAACTGTACACTGCACTGTTCTAGCAATACAACAGCTGACAACATCAAACCTTCATCACAGCCTATGCAGGCTAACTCCCCAGAGAAAGACACATTTAAAAGAACCTTAGTCTTAAAAATTTCACCTAGTGGCTTGCTTTCTTTTTAAGTCTGGTAAAAATAAATAAATAAATAAATAAAACTAAATAAGTTTTAATCAGTGTTATAATTTCTCAGTACTTTTAATATAGAAATGTACAAAACAATATTCTCCCCAAAACAATGAAGAAATTCATGTCTTGTAATTAATGTTGCTATGACTCTAATTTTGTCAACAACTATATTTCAGTATGTTATTGCACTCGATATTCATCCTTGATCTTTTCTTCATAGTGTACACACTAAATGACGACCTTGAATGATTGTTACCATTTTTACTGAGGAGAAAAAGATTCTACCAATTTCTCTTCATGTGCTACATTAAATTTCATCATAAAAGCTACATTTTTTTTTTTTTGTGAGATATACATATATCTAGAATTACATGGAATAGTGTATTGAGGAATTACCTGGCAATAAAAGTAGAATTTCTTGGTATAGTGCATGAAAGAATTACTTGGCAATCAGACTCAAAATTCTTCCTAGAAAGCTGTATGTCTGACCAGATGATATGCAGAAATTTAGCAAGTTGTGATATTACTAACTGAAAAATCTTTTTAGTTATTTAACACTATTAATATTCCCCTTATAGCTTTTTTAATATTCTCCCTATAGCTCTGATCTACTGATTTACGGATCTAGCCATAAGTCTAGGTAGATACACTAGATAATTTTATTTCTACTGTATTTCTACAATCTGTATTTCTACTGTACTTCTATAATTTGGAGATCACTTTGGCATACCCATGCAAATTGCTGAGAGCTCTATTAGCTCTATTTTGAGAGATTTCAAAATATCAAACTGAGCAGTAAAAATCATTTGTCTATATTAAGAGGAAGATAGGAAATTGAAGTTGTTTCACTCATTCCTTGCTCACTGCAATTTTGTCCTCCTTATTTTTTTTATTTTATTTATTTTTTTATCAGTTAAAAATATGAATGCATTTAGATCTTTAACTTCTTCTTGTCTATATTAATACATTTTGTTAGGAGGTTTCCTGGAAAACCTCTAAAGGCAGAGATGGCATAGCCTCTTGGGGCAGTCTGCTCTACTTCTGGGCTGTCCTCGTGATGAGAAAGTTTTTCCTTATATTGAGTCCAAATCTCTCGTTTCACTTTTTCTCACCTTTTCCCTGTTGGGTCTCATCCTGTGAAGAACCTGACAACATCCTATAACTGGGGGGAGGGGGCCTGCTTTTAGGTCCCCTAAAGCTGTCTCTTACCCAGAAAAACAGATCTAGTTCCCTCTTCTTACTTGGCAAGTGCTCCAATTCCTTATCATCTTGGTGGCCTCTCCTGGACTCATCTCAATTTTAATGTCTTTCCTGTTCTGCGGGAAAGGGGACAAATCTGAAACAGCATTCTAGGTTTGGTCTAATGAGTGCTGATTAAAGGGAGTAGTCACTTCCTATGTTTCCTCTATGTTTTGTAAAATATCAACTTTATAGAGAATAATGGCCATTAGGACCAGCAGTGAAAAAGGGCTGTAGTATATATTGAACTTTTAAAAGACACTGCATTTTAATCTGTGTCTAACTTCACAGGACCTTAAGTAGAACATTATGCCTCATGGAATTTAATCGTAAGAGAAAAGTCTGTGAAATACCTGATTTTATTAATGTGGATGTTTTGAGTACTTCAACAATATACATGCTGTATGTAATTTTTTTGTTTGTTTTCAATCTGTAGCATGGCAAGTTGATGCTTTCAGCTTCTAAGAAACTGTAAACAGCCACTTCTCTCATTCCTTCTTATACTATTTGTGATTTTACAGATATCTGTCATTCCTTTTTGACCTGTCTTTTAAAATTCTTTCCCAACATTTATTTTAACAGCCCCTTTTCTTGTCTGAGCCAAGGTAGTTCAGCTTGAGTTAATACAGTTACAAAGCTTCTGGTGATTCTGAGCGTAGACAAATCAAGTTCATATCTGCCTACAATTGCTCACATAGACATATAGATTTGACCCATCATTTTCTAACAGGTATTGTATTAATCACTGGCAGAAATATTGCCTTACATGTGTCCATTCTAATAGGTATTACTTCTTTATTCTCCCTGAGTCATCTTTACTAGCTGTGTCAGTGAATGAATATGTGTACATACAGTGGAGAGGAATGTTTCTAACAGATGCATACAGTTCTGGGTGAATGGAGAGAGCCACGGGCTAATTTTTCAGAGCTAGTGGCTGATCATGCTGTCTTGATAACCCTTCTAAATTCCTTTTAGATACTAAGTGTTTTTACTTTTAAATAACCTATCCTTTGGGGTGTGAATTTCCTCTTCATGACAGGAAGCCTCTTAGGATGTTCTCTTCTCACAGATCAACTTCACTGTAATTGGTCCAATTGTTTTTATTGAGCCATCTGTTGTGTTCTTTTTTTCCCCTGAAAATCCCATAGCTCTGCTTTCAATTACAACTGAAATATGAGCCTGTGTGTATATTTTTAGTATTTACTGGTTTTAAAAATACTCTAGGGTGTTGTATAATTTTAAAAGCATTGTAGGCACTCAAGGTTCCAACTGTGTAATTTTTAAAGATTTTTAATAGGAGCTCTTATTAAGATAGAGATGTCAGTGATTTACGACTTGTTTTTTTTACCAGCATTGGCTTACTCTTTCTCTTACAGTTCAAATGTTCTTCCATTCACCACACTAGAAGCACATAAAGAAAATATGTGCTTCTCAGAGTTGTAGATAACCTTTCTATACATAATACAGCACACAGGCAAGAGGTTGGTGAAATTCCCATTCTGGAAATCACTCCCATCAATGTAAATAGATGGTTCTTTAAAAAGGACATTGTAACAGCAGGTCATGCTTCTTTACTGAAACAATACCAGTGCTGCAAACACAGTAACCCACAAAGCCTGATAGGAAAGGTGCAAGTTAGGCTTGTAGAATTCCTTTCAGTGGGAGGTAAATGTTGACAGCAGAAAAAGGGCGGTGTAGATTTCATTTTTTGGTAGGTTGGACAGGCTGACAAGAAGTACATTATTTTTTGATGAGTTTTGACATGATTCTAAGTGTAGCAAAAGGATGTTTTTACTGTGGAATGCCTAATTTTAATGGGAAAACTATATTCATGACAAAAGTTTTGTAATAGGTGTCAAGTGTGTTGAAGTGCACTATAATTAACATCGTTTTATTGGCACTGTAAGAGTAAAGCAGATAGTTTTGAAAAAGTAAGAGTTGCTCATGCAGCTGTTCTATTTTATGCTAAATCACTGAGGTAAAGGAAAAAGAAGCTATTTCCCTCAAAAATTCTGAATAGGCTGATGCTACTTGCAGAATTTTGCAGCTCCAAGTCTGGAGAGAGCTGAAGATCAATTTTTATGGGGAGAAAAAAATCTAAAAGATGTTATAAATGCCTTTATTCTCTGACACTTCTTTAGTTGTGACCTCTTTTGCATGACTGTGATACGCATGTTCTCTTCTAATTAAGAGGGGTAAGATACATGCGTATTATACAAAAGGAAGTGCGAGCGTACTGTTACAGATGAAAGGCGAGAATGAAGTGTGCTTGGGGATTGACAGGTACTGTAGGAGGTAATTGAAGAACTATATGTCTCCCTGCTTAATTCAGTTAGCTCAGAGCAAAAGTGGGTGGAAAATGTGTGAAGTTTCTTCTCAAGGAACTTGTCTTTTCTCTTCTTGCCTAAGATCAGTGTTGGGGAAAATGTTCTGTTGGGTTCCTTGTTCTTATTCTTGCTGGAAGAATGCTGGTCCTTATGGACCATTTGTCATTGTTCTCAAAATCCTGTACTAACAATGCCTTTTAGTAAACACAAAATGTATAATGGTTGCATTAATAAAAATAAACATGAAGTTCTAGCATCTAAAGAAAAGTGTTATCATTTCATGGTGTGTGTTATATGTGGTTATAGGTTTCACAGAGGGCTGGCAGATCAGTTGAAACTTGCTGCATGTCAGGGCCATGAGCCAGCATACTAGCAGTTTGATCCTTGTCCTCATTTTTTTCTGACAGTGTTCTGCTCCATCTGTGATGATCGTAGTCACAGAATGACACAAGGACTATACAGAACAGAGAACAATAAAAAAAATCAATACATTTTCTCTGGGTCCAGTAATTAATGTATGGCATCACCTCTGTCTTCTGAGAAAGCTCCTCTTCTAAACAGTCTTACTTGAAAGCCATGATGTTCTTTGTAAACCATTGGTTTTTATTGACTTTATTTATTGACCAGTCTTTGGACATGTTCTGGATAATCTATGGCACGTACTCCCACTACGGACATTAAATGTGAGTCTCTATACAGAACATACCCCAGGCACAAATTTCACTTTGAGGGTTAGTTTAAAAGTTTCTGAGGAGAAAGGAGAAGAAAGGAAACTGTTCAAATGCTTGCTACCAGCATGCTGCCACCATTACCTTTGAACTGGCTACCCTTCTATGATAGAGCAGATTAGAAGTAAAACTACTCCATGTATCACTGCCACCTTGTAAAAAGAATGGAAAGTAACAGAAAAAAGTTATCTGGGGTGTTCTGGGAAATATACTGTGAGGGAAAAAAAAAAAAAAAAAAAGAAATAAAAAAGAATGTGGACTAAACCAAATTTTTTTTCATAATAATGCATTAGTGTCATTGGTACTAGGGCAGAAAGAAAAAAAAAGTCATAAAATCTTCAGTATTTCAAACTGCTGAAATACAACATATGGGGAAAAGACAAGTCCATTTAAAGTATTCAGTACAACATTTAGAGACAAGTGCAAGGTAGAACTGTATGAAAAAAAAAAAAAACAGCATCCAAGCTTCAATTTCTTACTTGTCATAAACCTAAAAGGCCTTGCAAAAGTCCCTCCAAGAATTGTTCACTAATGCAGACTTTAAATAAATTATTTGATCTAAAATAGGTAACATTAACATTTATTTAAAAATTCTGACATGGACTGTTGTTTTACATACCTTTTTTCCTGGTGCTTGTTGTAAATCGAATAGGCTTGTATTTGTGTCACACACTGTTGTGTGTTTCTCTTTCCTGTACCTGCATTTTTTGCCTTGAAAATGCATGTTTTTCAGACCCCCAACTATCCCTCTTGAGCCATTTAATTAACTGATTATGAGAATTGCCATTTCCTTCCTGCACACTGGTAAAAATGTGACTTTTACCTGTACTGTGATTTTTTGTACCTGTACTGTTAGGAAACTCGAGTACCATAACAGATATTCTTTGCAGAGTAGTGAATTTAATTGTTGGTGTTATTATTTTATAGAGCTTTAGGGATTAAAGAATTCATATAAAAGCACTCAAAACTATTCTACCCCAATATATTTTAAAGTTCTTTTTGTAAATTCTACCAACACGTTCTACCTCATTATCATCTATTATTACTTATTGCATTCCTTTAATGAAAATTTGGTTTTTGCAAGACTTATTTTTATTTCTTAATGTATTTTGTACAGCCTCTAAGTAACTCTTCAGTGTTTTACTACTCTTACTGACTTTTAGCCCTTTCAGTTGGAATCTGACTAACTCTGGCAGGACACATTTACAAAATAGCATCAAGCTGTGATGATGTGATCCTCTTTAAAACATTGATTGCCTGAATCATAAGCCTCATCTGTTCCTGTTCCCACTGTGATCATTTGGAATCAATTTCATCTGGGAAAGAATTAGTCAAGCAGTGCAAACTGTGAACTGTCACCTCTGCCTCACAACACTGGTGACAGTTCAGTTTTTTCAAAGTTAACAGTATATGTCATGTGAGTGCAAACAGTTCAGTGCAAAATCTATATTACAATGTAGAAGTTTAAACTTTCTGAGGATGACGAATGTCATGCAACTGATTGCTCTCTTTTTTATTATTTTCAGAAATTGAAAAATTTCAGGGTTCTGAAGGCAAGAAGGAAGATGAAGAAAAGAAATATCTTGATGTTATCAGCAACAAAAACATAAAGCTGTCAGAAAGAGTTCTGATCCCTGTCAAACAATATCCAAAGGTACCGTAAATATAGTCTAACTCTTCTAAAATCTTTCCTAATAGAATGGTGGAAAAGCTATACACTTAACCATTTTTTGATTGGCTCTCATTATGCAGGCTTCAAGATATTTAAAAGACTAGAAATACAGCTTCTGTCCGTTTACCTGTATATTATTAGATTTTATATGCTCTAACTTCTGTTTCAGGGCCTTTCAGAAAAGCTATTAAAGTGCATTTCAATATTTTCTTTGCCTTCACCTTCTTTTTTTTTTTTTTTTGAGCTGGTTCAGAGGAAAACTGCTGAGGTTTTCTGTAGGTAGCTCTTTTAAAGAAAATGGCAAGATACCATATTTTTAGAAAATAAAGGACTTGTCGAGGAAAAAAATACTCTAACAAAGTAAAGAAAAAAAAACAATAGCACACCACAGTAACTCTCAACAGTCAGTTGAGAGGTATGCTGCAGTTTCTTCTTGTAAGAATTATGGGATATTCTCTGCTGTAAGAATTCATGAAAGATAAAGTAACAGGATTACTGTAAGCTATGAGCTTAACAAAGTAAGACCCTGTTTATAAAATTCAAATGTTTTTCTGCCATACATTTCCTTCATATGATAATTTTGTTCTCTTCACTGTTACATACTGTGATTAAAAAAGAAAAAAGAAAAAGAAAAAGTTTTGCTTATAAAAAGAACTGCAAATTGAGTTGTTTCTCTGAAGCTTTAGTTTTTAATTTCACATATCTTTGGTTATATTTTACATGAAAGAAGAGAATATAGTTTTATTTGTACAGCCTTGTATTTTACATAAACAGTTTTAATAGTATTCAAACTGAAATGGTAAACATCTCCATTTATCTCTAGAGTAGTTTTTTCTTGCTGATTTATTATCACATGGTATTTGGTTCACCATTAGCCTTGATTACACTCTCATCTTTTTGCCTTATACTTTCATCAGTAATAGCAATAAATTACTATGGATAAAAAGCCTATCAAACAAAATGAAAGGTGTAAAAAATTGAGATTCAATGATTCCAGCTGACATTTACCTCCTGACTAGTGAATATAAAACTGAGATAATGTAATCATCCAAATGGTGAAGACTGTAGAAATGCAGGCAGTGCTATAAGGAATTACTTTACTGCTTCATAGCCTGAGGTACTTTGTCTAGATTTCTGGTATTTTGTATAAATGCTATAGGTGACCTGAAATTTTTAATAAGAATGTAACAGTGCTGTAACATTTTTAATGGCAATGTGATAATTATTCAGAATACTATTTGATGAAGATAGAATGAAAGACGAGCTATTTAAAAGACAAATACAATGATCTATCCAATGTATTACTTAAATATGATTAAATTAACCTTCATTTACTTTAATGAGCTTTCTATATTAATTGGTAGTGTAAGATAGGAAGTATTTGTACAGATTTTGAGCAGTGAACCAAAAAAAAAAAAAAAAAAAAAAAAACCACAGTGCAGTGAAAATGAAATACTTTCAGCAATGCAAAACACACCCTCAGAAAGTTTCTGTACTTGCTTTCCTAACAACATTCCATGTTCAGAATGGAATAATTCTCAGAACTGCAGGTTACCTGCCATCCTTTAAGGGTTAGATTTTCTGTTTGTATCAAACTGCTGATTGCTGTGGTCTACTGTATTATCTTTTCCTGATGATTTGTAGGCATAAGGATGGCCAAAATCAGTATACAGTGGTTGCTAGAGATTGCTTTATAAATATCCAGAAAGAGTAGGAAGTGGAAAAAATATATATATTTAGTAGAGTATGGTAATAAGAGCAGTTGATCAGATCTTTGCCTTATAAACAGTTCAGTCTGAGCTGTATTTGTATTTGAAAAATTATTTTAAATTATTCATTCATTCTTTGCTGATGAGCTTTTCAGGATAGTGCTGGGTGATCAGGGAGATCCCTGAAAATCTGAAAGAATTGTCCAAGAGAGTAAAGATTTTGGGGAAAAAAAAAATCTGACCAGTTCAAAAAAACTTTATTTCACAAGATTCACAGCCTCTCTAATCTATTTAGGAATAAGGTCATTCCTTTGAAGACATTTGCTTTTACTGTAGCTACATATAGCAATATAAACTCCTCCAAGGGAATCCTTGGCTTTCAAGCTGAGTTTAGTGTGGTCTGTGGGTTAAGCTGTGGTGAGGGTAGATCTCTTCAGTGACAGCTTTAGAAGCAGAAGCAGCATTTTAAGTTTTGAGTGAGAATTAACTTGAACACAGAAGGCTTTGATTGGCTAAGCAGCTCTTCCAGTTGTAGTATAGGTATTATAAAACTGCCTCAAAGTATCTACAGTTTGATTTGTGAAAATGGTGATGCAGAGACCAGAAAAATAAAATCAAAGCCTTTAATTAGCAACAGCTGCCTTACATTACCATTAAAGATATGTACCTTTCTACTTTTCTGGAAAACAGAGACAAAAAAAGAGGGGGAAAAAAAAAGTTTAACCTAGTAGTTCAGCGATGATCTTTTCTTAGATGAATTACTTTAAATCTCAGTAACCCAAGTAAAAATAGTGCCTCATTTAACAAACTCCTCTAGCAGCAGGAGTGTGTTCTAATGCTCTAAAATTTCCTTCAGCATTCAGTAGTGCAGTATTTTCTTTTTGTTGATCCTTTTTGTCCTGTCTCATAATGACATTTTTTATTTCATACAAGCATTCCAGCTAAGGCAGACCAACAAAAATGCTCAGAAGAATATTTATTACTGACTTTTCCATTTTTCAACTTTTTTTAGTTGTTCAATTTAAAGCTTGCGCAGAAATACCCAGGGGTTATTCATAAAGATTTCACCATTAATCAGTTGCATGTCATATTTCAAATAAATCAAATGTGGAAAAATAATGAGTTATTTCTAAAACAGAAAGAGAGAAAAATCTCAAATGATCTTGTTGCTGAAACTCACAAGTTTGAAGCTTGATGTGCAACTTGTCATTTGCAAACCAACACCTACGGATTACAGAGCCTTAATTTACTATAAAGGCTCAGGGTCACAACACCCAAACAAGTATAATTTATATCTCCAGTTATTGTCATGAAAGTCTCTGTTGAAAACCTATGACTATCAGTAAGCAATTTTTCTTCACTTAAATTGCAACAAAGAGTTACTTTGTTTTGAGTTACTACCTTATCAGCTTAAAAAAACTTTGTGGTATATATGTTCGATATGACAGAACCTAAGCCAATTCAACATTGATTTAATGATCTTTCTTTTCAGTTGTTTTCTAGTGATATGATTATTGAATAAATAAAGATTTGTCTATAAATAAAAGCATACAGTATATTATATAAATATATAAATACAATATTAAATGAAATTATTCATTTTCTGTGATGCTAGAATGAGTTCCAAAAATAAGGAAGTTCTAAAATGAAATCTCAGTTTAAGTACAGAATTGTAGATTAATTTTCCCTCTACTGGTTTGTTGGATAATGAAAACTATCAAAATATAAGATAGCATGTCCTGCTACCAGTATCTGCAGACACTACCACTACGTGGTTTGATAACCAGGGTTGACAAAAGTAAGAAATGGTTGGTTCTTCTGTATGACTTCCTTGATTTAGAGTTGCCAGAGCCTCTTAGAGGAAGGAAGCAATGTAGTGAAGCCTCTTCCCTGCACAAAGGCAGCATCCCAACTCAGCTACCTGGTAATAATAGTCTTTCTGAGAAACTGGATAGCTTCAGCTGAGCTTTCTCCTGGAAGCTTAACTACCATTTTAGGAAAAAAATAAATATATAATCCAACCCTCAACTTCTTGAAAGGCTGCTAACACTCTGCTTTATATTATTTAGGCTTAGGGAAGAAACATAAACTAACCTTGATAAATGCTGTGAATTAAGTTAAATTCCAGTTTCCTGATATTCTTTGTTTTGGCTATGTCATGACAGTTCCTTCAATTACTCAATTGAAGTCACCTTTCTTCTTATTCTTTGTCATTTTTTGAACTGGTTATGCTGTGAATAACATTTCAAGCTAGCAACACTGCTCCTGAAATGAAATTTATCTGTTCAACTGAAATCTAGTGCAGTATGTTGAGCTCTTTAATATATGAAAAAAGATTCACGGTTGTTTTGCACAGCACAGTACTGTACCTCTTTCATATATACTACACCTCAGAGTGGATCTTTCTACTAAAAATTTTCTTATAAGGTATTGAAACAGATTTTGGATGAAATAAACATTTTCAGAAAAAAAAAAAAAAGGTTTTGTACTTTATCTAATAAATTTAGCAGAAGTTAATAGGATTATTTTGTTTGTTTTAAATGGTCTCTAAGGGATCACAAATAATTCCAATGAGTTTGAACACAGAGAGTGTATTAATGCAAGTCATCTCCATGTACCAGCAGTGTCAGCTACCAGTATTTGATCACTCATTTCCCAGTTCTAGTAAGTATGTAATTAATTAAAGAGATAAAGTTAAATGTTACTCAGTAACTGAAGCACTGGTCTTTCATGCGTATATTAAATATATCCTTCCCTTATATATGTTGTGTAAATCAGATTAGAAATATATGTAAGAGACTGTCTAAATTAGTATAGAAGAAATTTCTCTGGACACTAAGATATATCTCAGCTGAACTGAGATTTTTTTCTGAATTTTCACATGTATTAATAATTAACCACTATTCTAGTTAATTGACAACTATATATTTGTGTGTGTGTGTGTCAATTCCACATTTAAAATATATGAGTATAAAAAAGTCTGGATTAATTCAGAAGACTTCTGTGCAGTGGCAGATCCATGAATATTCCTCTCCCCCGATAGAAAAGTACTTACTTTCTTGCTATTCTTTTCTTGATGTTATTTCACATAGGGAAACAAAGTCTCTGATGTTTCTGTTCAGTGCATTTGGAAGTTTAATTAGAGGGATGGACACAAAAAAAATACACTTGATAATAAGAGGAAGATGTCACATACTGGTGATAAACTGGTAAGAGTTCTTACTTGTAAAGCAGAGCAAAATTTATGAATAGAAATGAATAAAGAGGAACTTTGGTCATGGTATCAGTAGAAAAGTGATAAAAAGAAAAGGTGTCCCTCATTAATGAGGAGAGAGTAGAAAAGAGTACTTATGCCTGAGACATAAAGAAGAGCAAATAGTCTGGAAAATGTGACAGAAGGTTCAATTCACAAAAAGAAATACTATACATGTATGTGCAGTGATGTTTTTTTACATGGGGAAGTAATTTGGAAAATGGTTATACAAGAGATAAGAAACAGGAAAGAGTAAGAGGTAAAGCAACTGAAGTTGAAGACAAACAAAACTAAAACACAAAAATAAACAACAACAACAACAAAACACAATTCATTACCGCATTAAAAGAATAGTCAGGATTGAACAAGGCGGGGGGGCAGTCTGAAATGCAATATATGCTCATTCTCTAGCCAGCAATGACAAACGCTGAAGAACAAATTGTCATTTTCCAACAAATTGGCCCTCATTTATTTATTTTGGTTTCTTCTACAAAGGCTTTTGAGCTTTTTTTCTTGGCATGAATTTGTGAATTATTTTTAAGTATGAAACAAACTTTACTCTAGATGTATTTCCTGATAAAAGTGTGTGAGCAAAGAGACAAAAGATCTCAAGTGGAGACAACTCACTTGTCCCTTATTACTTTCAAATGGGTATGTTTCTTTGTGTATATTAAGAATCTATTTGGTCTGATCATTTATTGTTCTCATATAAGATAGATTCCAAGTGTGTGTTTAAAATTGGTAAATTTAAAAATGCTTTTATTTTTCATTTAAAGTTTCTAAATTTTAATTTTAATTTTTTAAAATTGGTAAACTGGAGCAACTTTGGACACCTAAATGTGACCTAACTCAGGAGTTCTTTGACACATATTTTTGTTATTTAGTAACAAGTTGTTTGGTTTTCATTCTTTTCTATGTTAATCCCCTTGCTTTGTGATAAAATTCTTACAGAGCTTGTTTTGCAAATTTGATTCTTTGTACAGTTTAAGAATTTGAGACCTTTTTTGAATCTTTTGTGGCACCTCGTATAGAAAAAATTTTGTTTGCAAACTTGTCCAGTGCAAGTTAAATTAAAGTGGTATTGATTTTGATGGAATTCTGACCTTTTTGTGCTTGGCTCAGCTGCATTTCAGGCTTTAAGGTATGGTTCACTTTGTTCATTAACTTTGCTTTCTTTAAGTTTAGACACAAAGTGTATGACTCAGAAAAAATAAACAGTAAGCACTTTTTTATTAATATTGCAGTGAATATTTTACTATTTTGGAGATTAAAACAAAACTTAAAAGATTGTCACAGTGATTAATAACACCTCTTTTTATCCTTTTATATGTCTTAAACCCATGACTTCACACAAATAACTCATACAAACTCACCAGCACTACAGAATCCCCTGTGACGGGTGAACTTTTCTGTGCTTTGTCTTGAAAGTACAGCTCAGGCAGTGAATATGGTGACCCTTTTTTAAATAAATAAATAAATAAATTCCTTTTATATTTTGATTACCTCAAACACAACAGTTGCCCATCCTGTCTTCAAAGCAACTGTTGTCATGTTAATCATTTCCAGGTGATTATATGTTTAGCAATCTGTTCAGTGAGGCAGGAAGAAAAGGAAATGGTGATATGACCATTAGATGGGTGGATAAGAAAAATACAAAAATCCTAAGGAAAATGGGACCTGGGCCATCAGTTCCATGGGCAGCCAGGACTTCAGACTCTGACTTTTATTGCTGTAATGAAATAAGGGCCTTGTTCTGTAAGGCAAAAGGAAAATTTTGTCTGTCACTCAGTCCTGGAGTTATTTCAGTCCTAGGGGAAAAAAATAAAAAATAGTATCTTTAATAAAAAGAAATAGAACTAAATGGATAACTACAGAATTAGGATTTTTATCTACCTACCTGCATGTTTTTCTTCCATATAAAACAAGAAATACCTGTATACCTGTAAGATTACTAGAATGTGGATTGATGCTGAACTTATGCTTGCTCAGTTTTTCAACTGAATTCTTCAAAGAGGAGCTTGAATAACAGGAGGCAGAAAGTTATTAATTTAGATAGTGTACTACACTTTAATTGATGATATAAATAGTTGTTTAACTAAAGAATGCTTTCTCGTATATCTTCAATATATGTTCCACCTCTACCAGTTCTTGATGAAGTAGCTGAATGTGTGTCTTTGTAATAGCATATCACTTCTTATATTATAAGTTAATGGGGGAGGGTAATTCGAGTTTCCTTTTTAATTAAGGCCATTTTAATTTTCATGTTCAATGTAATAGTCACCCATAATCTTTGATCCACAAAACACCAAGAATAATTGAGGGGGGCAGGGAAGAGCTGAGGGAGATTCAGTCCAGTTCTGCAGTGAATCTGGAATTTATTAGTATCTGATGCTTTCATTAAGTCTCTGATTTCTGAAGTCACTGATAATACAGAAAATTATTATGGAAAATTACAGGTTTATAATCAAATAAAGTGTTTAGTACTTAAGGTTCAGAAAAATCTCTTCAAAATATACCTGAATAAATATGATTCAGTGATGAAAGACAGACCCTAATTGACCTGCTCAGATATTAGAAAAAACTATTTTTGAATATCATATCTTATTTCTGCCTCAAGCTAAATTTAATATTGAGCTATGTTTTCCATCCTGAACGGTAATTTCCAATACACTTGAAGAAATATTTCAAAACTCAAATTATAATTTTTCAGTGCTGTGGACTTTTGCTGCCAATAGCTGTTTGTAACTGAGGTATTTGCTTCAAGTCATTTCTGTATGAACTGTCCAATTAATTCTGAAAGGTGAAATCATCAGTGAAGACTTGAATAGAGAAAAAGTGTTAAAAGCAGTATCTTCATTATTATTTTTCTCAATATCTTCCAGTTGAAAAGACAGACCCTCTCAGACCTGAAACCTCATTCCACTTCTCCAGAATTTTCTTATGAGTGAAGTAATTCTGTACAGTTTTTCAGTATTTCTGACTGTGCTCAAAAATCAAAATACATATGAATCTGTCCTGCATTTAATTACAAAAGACATTTGGAAAATTCATACAAATACTTGAATTCTATTTTCAGTAAAATTGATAAAACACCATGCACATACTTTTCTGACTTGCTTATTTAGGACCTGACCTTTCATCTGTCTGTACTTATTTTTTTCATCAGGAGATGACCCCTACCTTCTTGTTTTCCAGGCCTCTGTCAGTCTTGTAAACCTGTTTAGTGGGCACAGAAAGTAACTTGATTTTAATAGTTGCAGAGGAATAGAAAAAAATACTTTATGGTAAACTGGTTCTTCTACATGATTTTTACTTCTTTAAAAATAACAAGTTTAAAAAATGTGCAGAAACCTGTTATCATTCCATTGACAATAAGAAGAAAGTGTAACTTGTGAAAGAGAGTTTGTCTAATATGGTAACAAATGAAAACAGTGTGTGTAAGATACATCAGGAAGAACAGGCAAGGTACATCATGGCTTTTCGCAGGAAACACTTAATTACTGAAGTGAAGTGACCAAGCACTGGAATAGGTTTTCCAGAGAGGTTGTAGAGTCTCCCTCCTTTGTGACCTTTGAACATGGTCCCATGCAAAATGCTTGAGCAGGGGGGCTAGGACCAGAAGTCCTCCAGAGGTCCCTTCCCACCTCAACCGTTCTGTAATTATGCTACATCTTAATGAGATGGAAAGATTCTTTTCCTATAGCTGTAAGAGAAAATACTTACTACAAGAAGTTTAAAACAGATGGAAAAGCCTTTCAATTTGAAATGTTCCTCTGATATAGAATATCAGACTTTTTTTTTTCTTTTTATTTTGGTACACTTTTGTATAAATATTGTTAATTGTAATCACTATGGCTTTAGTAAGAAAATCTGGTGCCATGTGAATATCATATGATAACATTTTCTTCTCTCATAGGCAATCGATCTACTTGGGTGTTAGCAGGGAATTAAAGAACAGTATACTGATATCTTTAAGTGAAGTAGCAGGGTTAAGAGTGTCTTAGCAACTTGCTGAGACCTATCTCCAGTTATTTTCCAAAGTATATTTCAGTGACCAAATCAGATTTAAAGTAAACAATGTGATCAAGTGAGACATATTTAACACCTATAGAGAATACGTTAAAATAAATATTTGCTTATATACAAATATTGAAAGAGGATTTAATATTTAAAGGAAAAAAAATCACAATAGATACTTTAAACTTACTGAAACAGGTAATTGATGGTCATTTCTTCATATGTCTCTGCTGTTCTAGTCTAAAGGGATCAAACAATAAGTGCAGAATCTTCATGAACTAATCAGTTCTTGAAATCAAATGTACTATTTCGTCTTACACATATATCCCTGAGGAATGTTGTTCCCTCTGATAGCTGAAAGTGAAAAACAGTTTTGTGTCACTTCAGATTTCTTTCTTCTGTTCAAGTGGGTTATGAGGTCACTTCAAAGTAGTCAATAATGTAATTCATAATAACCCTTAAGATAGCTAATATTTTTGAAAATTGCTTATAAAATAAAATATTAAAAAGTAATGGTCTTCATTCATCTCATTGTGATAGACTCCTATTAGGAAGGAAGTAACAGAGCTCATCATTGAATGATTTAAGTTTGATCAGTACCTAAATACATTGGCATTAATGAGGCTGTTTCTATAAATCTGTGTGTTGTAGTTAACTGTGAGTTTCGATTTGAGTTTTGTCTCATGGTGTTATGGTGTGATAAAAGCTGTCTCTTCTATGTCTCTTCAGGCCTCTTAAGATGTGATCTTATGCCTCAGCCTTCCCTGCATTTTGGACATGTCCTCCTGTCTAGCTCGATAACATCCCCAAACCTCAAAGAGCTTACTTTTGTCTGAAGTAGTCACCTCCGTCAAACTGAGTTTGACAAGGTATGAGTTTGCTCTGAAAAGTCTCGGAAGGGACATGACCCACAGATCATTCGTTTCATCACAGAGGAAACCTAGCCCAAATACAGCCACATGTGCATACAAGCAGCCTTCTCCAGAGAAGGCGAGCCATGAGCAGTGTGAATCTGAGCTTGGGTGTACAAGTTGATTTAGTGACTCCCCCTTCAAACAGTCACTTGAATGCTTTTGTGACTCTTTTGCAACTTGCCCTAGATTTTGGTGGCTTCTTCCCTGTTTCTTAAGTTTGTGCGTTCCCACATATCATCAGAAATATTTAACACATAATTATATGTCACTATGTAGAGAGCTATGGTAATGAAAGAAATTTAGTCTCAAATGTGCTGTTCAGTGCTTCCTGAATAAAATCCAAGGTGTTTGGGGGATTATGGGGAGTGTAAATTCCACAATCTGTACTTTTCCTAGTGCCTTTAAATAACAGTGTTGGGGATAATCTGTATTTCCATTTTGTATAGGCCAAAACCTACTTTTCCTTTTAATTTGATGGGGTCATCATTCTTTGCTACATTCAACTAAATTAGAAATAATGCTTTGAATTTTATGATACAGTGAGATATTTTATGATATCTCATAGAGTGAGATGAGAGTCTATTTATGAGTACACAAATTGGATTGAATAGAACTTATAATTTAGAAATAACAGGTACTTTCTTCTATATTATTCCTGTCTTTAAGGCTGATATTTGAATTCAGTTTTAAGCCATGTTAAACTGTAAATGTGTTTTCTAATATGCAGAAGAAGTCTTGCATTCTGTTTAGAGTAACAAAGTCATCATCATGTTATTGTATTCCATTACTATCAACTGTTAAATACATGAGGAAGTATTAAAATGTTTGGAACAACTGATGTCACAAAATTACAGCATGGTGGGAAGGGACCTCTGGAGAGCATCTGGTCCAGCTCCTTGCTCAAGCAGGGCCACCCAGAACAGGTTGCCCAGGCCCAAGTCCAGGCAGCTTTTAAAGACATCTGTGGGCAACCTGTACCAGTGCTCGGTCACCCACACAGTATAAAAAAAGTGTCTGTTGTGTAATTTTGATAAGATAGGAGATAGAGTAAAATTTAAGATGAGATCACTTACAAAATGGAAAGAGTAAAACTACTAAAAACAAAATTCAGAAACTGTTGTGTTTCTGTGGTTTGGATTGGCAGTTGGAGGGAAAATACTACAAACAAATCATGCCTTATCTCTTTGATTTCAGTAATTCATAGAATCATTCAGGTTGGGAAAGACCTCTAAGATATCTAGTCCAACCTTTAAGCTAGTACTGACAAGTCCACCACTAAACCATGCTACTAGGTTCATCATCTACATATTTCTTGAAGACATCCAGGAATGGTGACTCAACCAGTTCCCTGGGAAGATTATTCAAGTGCTGTACAACCAGTGAAGAAATTTTTACTAATATCCAACCTAAACCTCTCCTGGTGCAACTTGAGGCCATTTCCCCTCATCACATGGTGCTTGAGATAACAGCCTAATCCACACCTCACTACAACCTCCTTTAAGATAATTGTAAAGTATGATAAGGTCTCCCCTGAGCCTTCTTTTTTTCCAAGTCAAACAACCCCAGCTTCCTCAGCCACTCCTCAAAAGATTTGTTCTCTAGACCCTACACCAGCTTCATTGCCCTTCTTTGGACTTGCTCCAGCACTTCAATGTCCTTGTGGTGAGGGGTCCCAAACTGAACACAATACTCAAGGTACAGCCTCATTAGAGCTGAGTACAGAGCGACAATCACTTTCCTAGTCCTACAGACCAATCTATTTCTGATACAAGCCAGCATGCTGTTGGCCTTCTTAGCCACCTGAGCACGCTGCTGGCTCATTTTCAACCAACTATCAACCAATACTCCCAGGTCGCTTTCTGCTGGGCAGCTTTCCAGCCACTCTTAACCCAGCCTGTAGCACTGCATTGCATGGGGTTGTGCCCCAAGTGCAGGACATGGCACTTAACCTTGTTGAACTTCATACACTTTTTTTTTTTTTTAATTATTATTATTTTAAAATAAGCGGTATATTAGGTGTTTCTGCACTCTGTTTTCCTAGGTATTAAATCATACTTATTTTCCAACAACTTAGATTTAGAATGGGTGAGAAATATAACAACTATATGTTTTGAGTTTATAACCATGTTATCTAAGTAAATAATAGGAAATGCTAAGGTAACTACTATCGCGTGAATAATTCTACTACAAGACATAGTATGTGTAACAAAACATACATAGCATGATTACACACCATTTGTTCACTAATCACCAGTTTCCAAACTCACAGACCATCTAGCATCTGATGAGATAAAATGTTTATTGTTTATGTCAACTCAGCAATAGAGAAATTAGTCTTCTTCAGCCACTTATTTTTAATCAGGGAAAATTATTAGACTGGAGCAATGCATAGTGAAATATTAAAAGAGAACCAAGGTATATATTCAATAATAATAATGACCCTGTTTCTTAGAATTTACCAAAATTTAGTTTTAGTTTTGAATGAGCTATTCCTCCCTTATTTATTGAGAAACAACCTGCTGGGTACCAGAGAGACAGAAACCACTTCTTTCTGAAAGAGCATTATCTCTTACTGCTTTTACTGGCAAGCTACCTTTTACATTGCTTGTTTTTTTTTATTATTATTATTATTATTTTATTTATTTATTTATTTATTTATTTATTTTTAAATATTGGCTATCTTCTTTCAATTTTGGTAAAAGAGAAGAACCCTGATTTAGACTGCTCCTTATCACTTTTCTTTAAATACTGTTTTTCTGATGAGGTGAGAATGTATTTTGGAAGAAATAAAAATATTTTTTTCTACAAGCTGTTAAACTTTAGCTCAATTAACTACATATGTACTAGATAATCCTAGATTTCTAGCTTTATTGCACTGCATAAGCCACGTTTTATATCACATCCCAGCATGATGCAAGGCACTTCTTTTTGCTTTGCTTGTTTTCAAACCAGAGAGTCTGCATCCTCAAATATCTTAAGGGAATTTGCCATGTTGTTTAAAATAATTGGCACACTTCACTAGATGGATTGTCTGCAGATTTCCACCAGAAAGCATACCAGTTTTTTGCTAGATAAATATGTTCACATATGAAACTGATATATAAAGAATATATGCCTAAACTTCATTCCGCATCCAGTGTTTATAAAAGTCTTTTATTAACCATGTTAATGTTATTTACTTATTTCTTTTTCATAGAAACCTCACTTCTTTTATGGAAATCCCTAATTTCCGTAAAAAATGTGAAGATGTTGAAGATGATTAGTATATATTTGCAACACTTGTCTCCAAAGTTCACAAAATTTTTAAATTCAAGTATATAAATCGCATCCTGGATTAGCTTTGTTTCTGCATCACAGACCTTGACAATGTCAAATTTTTACTGGCATCACAAGTTGCTAGTAGCTTATACTGTGTAATACACAAGTGATTTACAAAATTTCAACCTAAAAGTTAAGCCATTTTTAAGAAAATGTCACTAATGAAGCTATTGACTACTGTGTTGTGCATTCCCATTAAAGTTGCTAAATTATGTAGAACATAACTATCAATCCCTAAAATTAGGGGGTTCATAATGTAAGTGCTGACACTAACAGAATTCTAGAGGCATGAGTAGTGTCACTATAATTAGCTTAGAGCTGGTACAGATCACGTTTTAGTATTCTTTCAACTCTGCAAGAAGAGGTGGTTTATTTCAGGCATAATTACATTTGTCACATTTTTTGAGATTGCAAAAATCATACTAGCATTAAAAGGCAAGATGACTTTCAGAGCACTTAACACCATGTTGTTTGTAATATCATTAGCAGAAAGAGATGATGGGGAAAAAAATGGAAAACAGAGCTTTCTACTTTTCATGTATTTTTTCTGCCTTTTTTCCCTTTTTGATTTTTTTTAAAGAATCTATAGACAAATGGGAGCAGAAAATATGTTCTCCCATATGTAAAATATAGGATGTAGGGAAGAGAAAATCTCTACAAATCCTTTCATGATTTCATGATTCTCTTTTCTCAATGGAAAGGGAAAATTCTATGTGTTTTGTTGTTGTTGTTGTTTGTTTTGTGTTTTTTTTTTTGTTTGTTTGTTTGTTTGTTTCCCTAGAAGTTGGTTACTATAGCATACCGTGTTTTGCAGCAAGGATGTGTTTTGGTAGTGTGCTTAGTCTTAAGCTGAAGTTCACAGACCAAGTTCATTGAGTCAGTTGTATCTGTTTTGCCTGCAGGACAGAGATAGTTGTGCATCAGTGGTTCACAATGCTGAATTCATCTACTTAATATGCAAGTTGACATCAGTCTACCCTAGAGTGAAAGTGACAAGATTTTTTTTTTTGTGGTCAAGATAAGTAATGCATAGGTTGAGAAAGGAATGTTGATGGAGCAGTCAACTTGTCCATCTGCTACCAACCTGCTACCAATGATTGCCTACCTGCCTGGTTTTGGTTCTCAAATACCAGGAAGACATAGATAAACTGGAACAAGATCACTGGAGGTCCGCTGAGATCATTAGCGGTTGGAGCTCTTGCTGTCTGTAGAGGTGGGCTGAACAAGTCTTGAGAAGACTCTGTAGAGATAGCCTCAAGGAATGTAAGAGCAACCCCCATGGTGTCTGCAGGGAGGGTTTTGACGAAACTCTTCTCAGTGTGGGAAGGAAATCTTCTCATGGAAGGGAAGATGAGAGTTAGTAGGCATAACTGGAAAAAAAGAAATGTTCATACTGGATAAAAGGAGGAATTTTATCACCATGAAGACAGCCAAGCATTGAAGTAGTTTGCCCAGAGAAGTTGTACAGATAGAAGGCATTCAAATGGTCTTTAACCACAGCCCATTAAAATGTAGCCAATATCTTTGATTTAGCTTCTTGGTTTGTGGTTTTTGTTTATTTGGTTAGTTCTATTTTTTTTTATTATTATTTTTTTTTTCCTGAGTAACCTAGCTGCAAGTGCTCAGAGTTCAGTCAGGGACAATTAATTAACCGATGGCAAATTGAGTAGGTAGAGTAGCTCAGGTCAGTGTCAGTGCTTTGGCAACTTCATAGTTAGCAGTAAACAGTTAATGAAGTCAGAGGTAGTTTAGGTATGGAAAAAAGTTGTTGCATTCTTAGAAATACTCTTTATTCTGTCCAGGAAAATGTTAGTATTTTTTTAGTTTATATACAAAGGCCCAGCATATTTCTCCCACTATCAAAAAGTAACATTCAAAATAGGGAGAGGAACTAATGAAAGGGTTTTCAGTATAACAAGAGCCTAATTATATGAGCAGTTGCAGAAACTTGGTTACTTTCCTATAACAGCTGGCAAGCAAAAACTGCCAAACAAACCACTTTTCATAGCACATAGCAGTGCAGCAAAGTAACAAGACCATATTTAAATAATATATGACTTTTTTTTTATTTGTATTTCTGATGTATTAGGAGTGCTGAAATCTCAAAATACCTATTTAGTCAGACAAGAAAATGAATGCTAATGACATGAGGCATATATGCATGTGAGTTTTCTATTGCAAATGGGATCATAAGGGATGAATTTACCAGTACCACAGAGAAAGATAGTTATGTTCCAGGGAAGGAGATTCAGAAGTCATTTCTGTGATAACAGTTTGACTTTGAATTTATCACTGAATAGAGTGATCAATCATTAAAGCACTTTGGAAGCTATAAAAGATTCTGCAAATGCATTGCCCTTTCATGCTTGTCAAGTTTGTCTGAGGGTAATGCTGGAACAACAGATTTCCACAGGGACAAGTTCCTGTACACCAGTCAGAGAAGGAAGGAAGTAGAGAGAAGGGAAGATGGACAGGAGGAGCTCAATATATGGTCGATCTAAAATCAAGGATGGTGGTTCTAAAATCATGTAGTATTTATTGCATAGAACCAAGGCAATTTTAAATAACCTACTATCAACATTTGATCAAATGAAAGGCAGAAGGTACAGAGAACGTAGATCATAGATTTAATGCCATTCCTGACCACAGATGTTGATCATGTCAGATGCTTAAAGGCTCATTTACGCCAAGAAAAAACTCTCTTCAAGGGGTGAAGTTTTAGAAAGGACTGTGTCTTAAATGGAGGATCTCACTAGGAAGCTTTCTGACTTGCACCATACATATTCCTTATGTTACTTTGTAAAATATTCCATTCTGTAATTGGAGAAGTAAGATATCCCCCGACTGCTGCAGAGAGTGCATTCAATACAAAGATTTATCTCTGTGATCTGAAAGATGAATAAATTTACATTTACAATGGAGAGGGCTGACCCCTGTTGGAATCCACAGATCTTACTAAAATGCTTAATGTTCATCATATGGAAAATGCATTTCTTATTTTCTAGGAATGATACATGGCAATGTATTACCATGGGTGATAAGGTCCTTTGGAAATACTTATGAGATGGGTAGGGCTTTAATTTTACTCCCAGAAATGATTCCATCTCAACTATGTCCAGTGCATTCTATGCAATCATAAAATGACTATTATACTATAATTCTGTGATCTTTTACTCATTAAATCCAGAGCACTTATCTTTGTTGTAGATGAACAGGGTTAAAATGCTACCTCATCTTTGTAAGGCTGGAAGCCTACCTAATGAAGAAAGACTAAAATAGGCAGAGTGATTCATTTCATCCTAAATGTTCATGCGTAAAAATGTTTCCTAAAAGCACCAGTTTGTCTCCTTTGCTAGAAAGCACAGTTTCACACACTAAGGGTAGGTGAAGTGTAACTGCCTAAACAAATGTAGTTATTGTACTCTTGAAAGTACAGGCCAAATATAAAACTTGATCAAAAGCATTGAATGCCATTGGAAAATAACTTCTAAATGAGTTGTTTCTCAAAAGATACTCTTTTGAAAGTGCTAGATCTGTTCACCTGTCCTCTCTTACATTTTGGGAGCAGAGGTTTTATTCCCTGGTGTATGCACATCTTAAGGCAACACTTCATAGGCCCACTTTTCTTTCCATATTTTATACTACTTAAAAAAAAAAAAAAAAAAGGCTGTAAAATAATATTCTTCATATTTGTAATTTGGACACAGATGCAGAACAAATTATGCAAGTATTCTAAGAAGGATCAGAAGCTTATATTCAGTCTCAGAGGCCCCGATTAGCTATTATTGCTCATATGTTTTCATACCCTTTTCCCTCAAAGGACAGCCAACAAAATGGATCCTATGTCTCAGGCTGTTAGATGGTGTCCTTAGCTGCAATTATAAACATCTTATGCTTTTCTGTAAATCAGCTAAGCAATCTATCTTGAAGCAATATTTTTTTCAGTTATAGAATATACATAGTCTTAATCAAAATGTAATTGAAGTAATTGATTTACCTTCTTTGGAAAAGTGGATGTTCTTACAGTCTGCCATGTGCACTGAAGAGATAAAATGACCACATGATTTTGAATATTCTCCACATCTCTTCATAATTAGTATAGGGCATACTCAGGGACTACTGCATATTTCAAGGAAGCTATATTTATCACAGGCAAATGACTGACTATATGTAAAACACCACAGAACATAAAGGATTCTAAAATATTAACAGATTTTTATTAAAATAAAAAAAAAAAGTTTTATCAATAGGAAAACACTTCAGCAAATGAAATGTTGGCTCTGTGTTTCACTGTAAAACAGAAATAGATTCCAGTAATTTTAAACCAAATCATGCACAGATATATTTACAGCAAACATTCTCAAAAAATTATAATACTCTTGTAACATGCTCTTTCCTTTCTTTTTTCCCCAACAATATACTGTCCTCTAGTCTGTTTCTTTCTTCTTTTGATAAATGCAAACTACTGATAATTACACATATTAAAGATAATACCTATATTTTATACATCTACTAAGAATATCATACTATTGCCTTTCATTAAATTGCCATTAAGTTATAATGTGATAAAAGATACTGAAAACGAAATATTTGTTACATAAAGCAGGCACATCTTCACACACACACACAACAGCCTTCTAAGATCAACAATTCACATAACATGTCAACTGACAAAATAAGGCTAATTTTACCACCGTCTGCCTGAGAATGATTTGCAGAATGCGTTGCATAGAGACAGAATGCAAACGCTACACAAATTACACAAACAGATGAGAAAACTAGTTTAGTTTAGTGTTGTCCTTTATCAAAAACAAAAATCACACTGGTCTATATGCAGCATTAGGCTCTTACAAGATAGATTCTTTTTTCTAAAGAAAACATGCTCTCAAGCTTTTATTGTAAAATTAAATGTTGTTATACGTTATACCTGGAAAGTTGGATTGCCATCAGCTCCCTGTCTTACTTCAAAAACAGCCTATGTATGTTTTTTTTTTTTTTTGTGTGTGTGTGTGTGTGTGTGTGACAGGAAGAAAAAGCAAAACAAAAATACAAAACAACAACAACAGCAACCCTCAGTTTTGCTTACAGAGGTTAATTTTGTAATGTAGGATGACGTGGATACACTGATGGCGTGTAGAACAAGCTCATTCAAGCATTTAACAAAGGTGTGTAAACCATATTATAGCTGCTACAGCTGCTTGGAATGGACTGAGAGGGTTATAGAGACCTTTTATTCAAGTTCCTGTGTACTTGTGCTCAGTCTCTTGTAGTTACTGTTAACTTCAATTAGGGGAATATTCTTTATTCCTCTGGCAGTAGTGACTTAGGTGCTGCTAAGGTCAAGCTGCAGTTTCATGTGTTTTTTTCTTAATATACTAGTTTAACTGCTATGAGTGTAATGCTGTGTAAAGGTGTTGTACAAACAGATGTTGTACAAACCAGTATACACTTGGCAACTCTGAGGTACTCTGAGCAATGGTAGGAAGTTTTTCCCTCTAAATGAGAAATTCTTTTGCCAGTTGACCATAATCAGATGCATCATTACCCTCCTGTTTTTACAGGGAGTGATTGCATCTGGAACTATTTGTATTTTTACTGATATTTGGAGAATTAGCATACATGAACTTTCTTTCATTTGTCATGTCACAGTTAAAATATATGATGCTTAGGAAAAGAAATACTAACACTGTAGGCATCTATGTGTAAATAAAGACTGCATTCATGTCATACAATAAAGAAGCAAGTCAATGACATGTTAATTATAGCTTAATATTTATTTTGACAAAATCAGATCTCTCTGGAAACAGATAAAAGTCTGGAGTTATATTAAAATAACTATTTTTTTATGTATGGGTATAACAGCTTGAGATTAAGCATAAAACCAATATTAGGATTTTAGATGGTGGCATTGAAAAGACTTGCATATATTTTAGAATTGCACATGCTGTGGTTAGTTTTACTGAAGATGGTGGGGTTACTCAGAGTATAAATAAATATAGGATATTTTATTTTCCGGAATGATGAGGCCTTCACTTACAGCAAAGAAGAAAAAACAAACAAACAAGCAAACAAACAAACAAAAAAAAAAAAACAACACTAACACTGTGGAGTCTGTTCTGCTTGAAAAATATCTGTACAAACAGCTTTCCTAAAGTCATACACATTAAGTTACTGTTCAAGCTTATCATGAGCATATTCTCTTCAACAGTTAATTTCAGCATGGAAAAAGTAACTGTAGCAGCAAGACCTTTATTCTTCTACCTTGAATAACTTGGAATTTGTTGAAAAGTATAGTCTCTGTCAAATAAGTAAATTAAAAAAATAAAATAAAATAAAACAAAACAAAACATTTTTTCATCTGTTAGTATGCTTTTTCTCATTTTCTGAACAATTGCTTCCCTCATACTTTTAAAAAGAGGCAAATTAAAAGTAAATTTAGGCTATTTCAGCCTAGTACTCCAGTTGTATTTTACAGATATGTCAGAAATATCAAATATTCCTTTCAGGGCATTAATGGTGAAAACATACAGGATTTGATTCACTAATGTACAACTTTACTTTTCTTCACTTTAACATTGGTTGTTTTTTGGGGCTCTGGAGTCCTTTTCAATAAATGAAGTAAGACAAATTTTGAGGTTTATCAGCCAGCACAATGACTTACAATTAAAAACAGCAAATATAGAACTAAGGACATGTTATAATGTAATTATTAACTGTCTCTTTTGGTCTTTAGGCAATTTTCAATTAAACCTTTATTACTCTGTCATATAGTTTCTAGGGAGAATAAAATACTTTGTTTTGGTGAGGTTTTAAACACTAACACTTCCTAAATCATTTTGCATTGTGAAAAGAGGAACATTCTCTGAAACTTCCTGAAAAATAGCAGTAATATGCCAACAAGTACTAACAATTAGCTTTGCAGTATGTCTTAGTAGAAAGTACTGGTGTTAAATGAAAGGTAAGTTCCTCAGTCTAGTGAGAGAAAGACTGAAAAAATGATTAAGAAACAAAAAAGGTATTGTGCATTGTTTCTTTCCAGAATACCAATAGCCAGTGGATATTTTGAATCTTCAAGGATTTTTTTATTTTATTTTTATTTTTAAGAGTGTGATTAGAAGATGTAGTAGATTCCACGTGAATTGTTATTACTGTTTATTCTGGCATCCAGTATATTTATCAAGTTTTAAATGAATTTTCCAGCACAGGAAGTTTAAGGTCATCATTTGACATACATCTTGTGTTAATTCAGAAAACAGTGAAAAGTAGTTGTTATTGTATCCATCTGTAGCAGTGTAAAGCAATTTTACTAGGCTTTGGAATAAATACATATAAGATGATACACATTTTTCAGCTGAATCTGACATCTAACTTCATGAATAAAAAAGACCTTATTAATCATGGGGTGATAGAGTCACATACATTGTATTTATCATTCTTGTAACAGTGAGTAGTCTCTTGTTAATATTTTGAGGAAATGCTAGTAATTATACAGAATAAATAAGCCAAGAAACTAAAAAAAAAAAAAAAAAGCAGTTAACTTCTACAGAAGCCTAAATGCTTATCCCTAACTTTATATTAACACTTTACAAATAATAGTGTGTGCAAGAAGAGAATGTTATTCCTTAAAGAATATGTGAATAATGGGTAATTCTATTGCCTGGAAACAATTTTAGGTAGCTATGTATTCTTAGTATGAAACATCACACATACTCATGCGATCTACGGAACAAAAAAAAGCATATAAACACTGTGCAGCAAGGAAACAGAAGCAGGGTTTTCAACTAATCATTATCAGTATAAATTAACCAGTGCTCATTACCACAGTGTTTATTCCCTGGGATCAGCTCAAATATAGCCAGAGTACAGGAGAGAGCACAAGTCTAAGGGTATGTATTTTTGGTCCACACCTGATGATTTTGTGGGGAATGCAGAATCTTCACTTCTGGGTCAGACTTTCAAATATGAACTTACTTGTATGCCTCTTGAAGCAACTAGAAGTCAGTGCTACCAGACTAGCATTCTGACAGGCAAATGAAATAATTCTATAATTTCAGTTTATTTGTAATAATCTTAGATCCTTTTAACCAAAAGCAATGGATCGGAAACCCCAGTCCGTGCTCTCCATCCAACTGTATTTTGTACAAATGTATGCACAACTATTGGGGATTCGTGAACATCCTGAACAGCTATGTGTTTAGATCTTGCTTGCCATTCTTCAAATAACAGAAGAAGCATTTGAAACCTTACTCTTAATAATCCATTGACTACATAAATTAATTTCTAGTGTAAGATGATTTCTGTTCTTCTCCTATTTTTTGCACCTTTGCTTCCAATGTTGTCCTTTGAAATTTCATTCAACACATTTTACTTATGGGTAATGCTTTTCTAAGACTGGAAACAAAACAAATATGGAATTTCTGGAACCTTATCTTCCTAAGCTGACTAGTCAGAAGATCACAGGCTGGACTCTTGACTAAGTTTGAAAGAACAAAATACATTTAAACTGGTAGCTATGTGTTGAAGAAATCAGTGAAACATATCCTGAAGTCTTACAGAACTTGGAGATAGGCTCATTTTTAACGCTTCCCATCTCTTTTGAAGGTGTCCTCTCTAAAGCTACTGTTCATGCTTTTACATCTTGCAAATAGAAGAGCAGTAATACTTTAATTCTACTCCATATTCCTTTTCTAAGCTCTTAAAAGCATTGAAGCATGTCAGTGTCTCTTTCTTTCTTAGATGTGTAACAGGATATTCTGTAAAGCTGTACTCCATAAAAATGGACAATATTTAAAATTTATGGATGGCAAGGTATGTAAGTAATCAGAAGTATTTGCTATTTCCCCTTTTAATTATTTTAAGCTAACTGTAAGCAAACCTCATACATTATAGAGGTAGTCTTCCTAACCCCAGTATAATATCACTATTCACTGTAAGTTAGGAGTCATCAATATGCATGACAGGGTGGCAGACTTCAGCCTGTAGAGCTGAAAACTGAGTTAGTACAAAATGGAAAGCTAAAATGAGATCCAGGAGTGCTTGCAGCACCATTTTCATGTACCTTTTAAATCTATTTTAAGTCTTTATAAAAGTTGTATTTTCCTGAGATCTTTTGTTGTCTTCTGTTTCTCTTGTATACTGCGGCTTCTGGCTCTTGGTCATTTCTGATAGGATTTAGGTATGTCATGGGATGCTGTGGACTATTTTGTATCTTTTTGTGTGGGAGAAATTGAAATTTTGTGGATTGCTCTATAGTATGTCTGCAGTCAGACTCAATGATCCCTATGGTCCTTCTCAATTCTGTATGACTATGAAAGCTCCTCCCATATTTTCATCTCATTTGCAAGGGAAATCCAGAACTAGAAACTGAAAATTACCATTCTTCTCCCCCAAGCCCATCATTGCCTTTGTGTGGAGCCAGCTGTAAGCATCAGACTTGCACAAATTTTCAAACAAAGAGGAACCAGCAATAACTTAGCACACATCATGCAGTCACACCTCTGCATCCCTGTGGGAACAGCACTACATCTTCACCTGCCATTGTCCACTGCTCATGACATTTCTATGTCTAGTAAGAAACTAATTATAAAAGCAATTTTTGAGACCATAAACTAGAATTCAGCTGGAGCTAAAATTATAAATTATATATGATGAGAAATACATAATGAATTACTTTTTATCAGCTGTCCTGAGTTACAGGACATGGAAACCAAAGAAGCAATCATTCTCTCTGTGGTAGAGTAGCTGACAGTTAATCACTGTAAGTCTCTCACAATGCAGATATTTCTGTACTCTTAGCTGGTCTGTGTGCACTCATCCTGATAGCTATTTGCTGATGATTTTGTTGGAAAGTAGATGCCATAAGTACGACTTCTTTTCTGAGCTGTTAGTTGGCTATAGGTAGGTGTCTGCGGGGTGTCTAAAGTGATCAATATGTAACTTTCTATTGATTTAAAAGGAGTTAATTCCCTGTTTCCTCAAATATGTTTGCAAATCTACAAGATGCCTGACTATATCTGTGTTAAGCAAATTACATATCCAAAGCACACAGTATTAAAGCCATGCCTTGCATGTCCATCAGCAGATGCAGCCCTAATGATCACAAGGATGCTGTTTTCCCCTTGGCTTCTTGCTGGCTGTAAAGCTCTATAAAAACCAGACTTTGTAAAAGACATTTTCCTTATACTTTATGTATTTGTTATAGAGCCAGCACTGATTATGTATTTGTTCTGTTCACACACTTTGTTCACACACTTTCTCATCCATTTCAGACAGACCAGTTTATCTCTGTATAATACCAAACTATTCTTTTATGTATTTTCTTAACAGCAGATGGTATGAATTCTTGTCTGCATGTATTGTTCATATCTGTGTCTTGATTATGTATGTAGCATTTCTATGTACGATCCAAGTATGGACACCTTCATTCTTTTCAGGTGCACTTTTCCTTTCCATGGAAATTAATTGTAATAATAACATATTTTAAAGTAAATGGGTATTTTGGATATCCTTATCAATAGAAGCTAATACAGGTTCTGCAGGTGGGCTCTTGTATGTAGTAGCAATGCATAGTAAATTACAGAGTAAAGAATTTCTTTAATCTTTAATCTTTTCTTTAAGCATTTATTTAATGCTTGTATGCATATGTAGATATACTACATACATATTTTTTCCTGACTCTTCTACCCTGTTGCATTTCTATAGTATCTTATGCATTCTCTGGTAGGAAACTATATTTCTTATTTTCAGGAGCATTGTCTATGCAACTCTTTAGTGGCCTCCTATCACTGAGTTTGCCCTTCTCAAACTCTTGAGAGATGCCTGTGTTCTTTTCTTCTTGCTAATTCTTCACATCCCTCATCCGTTTCTTCACATAAAGGTTTGTCACCACTGAATTATTCAAAAGTCTGCCTCCCACTCACATACAAAGAAAACTGAATAAATTAGAAAGTTAAGTATTCACTGTCAGCATGTCATTTTGTTTGAAATAATTTTCTTCAAAATTTAACTTTTTAAACAGTTTTTAAAAGATACCTGAATTATTTGGTAAGCATAACACTTGCAAAGTTTTCATTTAAAAGGTTTCTATTGTCAGACTGTGCATAGGGTAAGGTACTAAGTACTGGTTGCAAACAGAATTCATAGTCATTAGGTTTGTATCACATTCTTGGGGATCCTACATGCTCAGAAACTGTTCTTTTCTTCCCCCCAAATCCTACTTTCTTCTTGGCCTATTCCTGTTGTGCCACATTAACATACTAAGACTTGTTTCTTCCAAGCATGTGGCAAGTCATGGAGATGACTTCCAAGCATTGGAGTGTTGCTTGAAGACAGTAAACCTGTATCTCTACTACATATGTTAGTGCTAACAGTCTGCTTAAAACAATAACTTTGTAAATTCCTTAGAAAAGGTATCAGTACATTCTAAACTGACATGTATTCACTTAAAGCAAGGAAAATTAAATAAAAGTATTTGAAAAAACACTTACATACACCTACATAGTTACATAGTTAATGTAATTAAATATATCTTTTCAGGTTTATTAGTTGAAAATTGTTGCAGAAATAAAAAAAAAACAAAAGTATTTTAAAATGCAAGCAGCATAGATTTATATAAAAATACAATTGTTATATTCACTGTATAAATATTAAAGATATTAACTTGCTTATTTTTGTGTATTAGTTGTTCTCTTCATTCATGTGACATGGGTGCTGCTTTATTTTTAAACATACATCAGATCAAAAGAATAAAAAAAAAACAAACACAAAGTTTATATTACACAGGTGAGATAGTAACTGCAATAGCAGGTATTTTTTATTATTTTATTTTATTTTATTTTTTATTTTTCATGTTTTGTTTTGTATTTTTAATATTAACGTAGATAGTACAGTACATGCATTGATTATGTATTTGTATACCAGTCTAATGGACTTCTGGTATTACATTTTTTAAAAAATGCTTTTATATTGCAAAATGATATACTATTACTGCATCTTTTAAGGTGTAGTATAAATATTTATCTTTTCCTGGTTTCTGTACACTTCCTGTCCAAGTGAGTGAGTTATACACACAGAGGAAGAAAGCATCAAACTTCTGTGTTGTCACTGCAGTATATCCTAACAGTCTAGCAGATGATTTAAGAGCTATTTTTCTGCAGTCTGACTAGTCCAGTTTGCTTAGGGAAATGTGAATAAAAAGTGGATCTATTTAGTATTGCCAAAAAGACATTTTTAAAAGGAAAGGACAGAAGAAGAAAGTGATAAACAAAGTACATGGCAGTGGTCAGAGTAGTGGGAAGGTGACGTGGAGCTGCTACTCTAGCTAGTTTTCCATTGTTTGCTCATTCTGGATTTTTTCTTGTTTCTCTTGTTATTTTTATTTCCCTTTTAACTCCGTAATGATTAAACAAGTGTTATTGGGCAGATAAACAAAACAAACAACCAAAAAAATCCTTTACATTTGTGCATAAGATTTGGATATGATTTATTGCTCATAAGTTTGTTACAGTTCTGGGAAAAGAACATTGTATTGCTTCAATAGGAAGTAATTTGTGGGTTGGAGATTGGAATAGTAACATATTTAATTCAATTAAACCTTACGGATTTATAAGCAACCAATACATACAAGATCTCAGACAGAATTAGCAATGTCTTTTAAGGATTTATTGCTGTAGTAACAGCATATTTGTTAAGATAATAAGGGGCCATATGCCACTTCTGAGCTACACCTGCAGTTTGCACTGTTGTATGCTCAGGATGCACCTGGATGTATGTAGTCTATGTGACCTCTGAAACTGAGGTCAGCCAAAATTATGTGTCCAGTGCTCCATAAAGATCTTGTGACTTAAAAGGTTCCTGCCTTTCTTAGCAGAGAAGATCAAACAGAAAATGACTACAGTGGATATTATACTTGATAGAGAGAAGCCATTACCATGAATTCCCTATCCTGCTGTTTCATGACTCTTGGTCACACAGCTTGTGATTCCTGCTAAAATAATTCATTTTCTCCCAAGCAGACTAATCCATGGAACGGTTACTAACCTTGCAAGTCATATCTTTCTTTTTTTTTTTTTCTTTTCTTTTTTTTCTTTTCATATTTTCAGGGACCTCTTCTAGGTTGACTTCTTATTCCCTTCCTGGTTATATCAAATACATTATATTTTCATTTTTTAGAAATGAAGATATGGCTTTCAGCACTTGATATGCTCAACACATACAATATGAATAAACTATCTTCATTTAAATTTGGACCTAGAAAGATTTGTTGACAAGTAGTCTCTCACATTCTGTCATTTTGTAGAAATTGTCATCCTGTAAAATCACTCATTAATACAGGAGGATGAATACAGAAGCAGGTCATGTCTTCATAATATTTAGTCCATCTGTATAAACTTCAGGTGTTTTTTCCACTGAGATTATTCTTATGTTGTTCCATTTGAATTTCTCATGCCTTCATTGTCTTTCTAACAGGGTTTTCTGTTTCAGTGGATATTGTAATTGATAGAATCTAAATGAACCCCCACTATCCCTATTTGTCTTTTAGGCAAGGTAACCACTTACACAACTTTCTGTCCAATTTTGGTTACTGAAGCATTTTACTAGTTCTGATTAGTCCCACAGAGTGAAAGCATCCTCATCTTGTCAGTTCAGAAGAGTCATTAAAATCTGTGTAAGCTGTGGTGATGCATGAGCTAGGGGTATGTAAATTCCCTGTTAGTGAATGCATTCTTCATCCTGTCAATTTTTTGCTACCTGCTGTTAACTCTGTAGGTAACCTAGTGCAGCTGATAGAGGCAAAAATACAGAAAGCAGATTGGTTGTAAAGAAGTAGAAGAGGTGATCCTTACATGTTCATAGTTAGGTTTCTTTGGAACACCTTGTATTAAAAATGTTTTTTTTTTGGTTTTCTTTTTGCATCACTTGGATAAAGTAACAGAAGAATTAGCATAGCAATTAAGTCACACTATTTATTTAATAAGATATTTTAAAATAGGAAGGGTTCATATGAGATATTTCTTTCGAGCCATTCTCATTTGTGCTGCTGGCACTCAGCACATCATGAGGTTGTTCATCTGAGCTGCCACTAACCAGTGCAGCTACAGGTGTGATCTTCATGTGTATTTGAGCTGACCTTGAAAAATATCTCCATTGCAGGTGAATCAAAAGTATGTACGGTGTTTTTTTGCAATTGTTTTTAAACTTGCAGTGATTTCAAACAGATTTTTTCCCCTACTAAATGCAAATAAAAGTATAAATCTTCATGCATATTTCAGTTCTCAGGAGATGACCCATCAACTTGGCAGGAGGGTGATACTATATAATTGAATTCAGTACAGAATCTCACCAGAGTTTGATTTAATATAAAAATATTTGACAATACTTAAACTTGAATCTTGATACAATCCACATTATAAGAAGGAAAAATTGTATTTAAACTGATTAATATTACCAATGTGCAAAAATTAACTGTATTTTTTTTTTCTCAGTATAAATCGTTTTCCAGAAGCAAGCCCATTTTGTAAGCACTTGCCGATTTTCATGTAAATTTGTTCATTGCTCTTGTAATGCGCATATGAGATGCATTATAATGTCCTCTCAACAATATGTCAGTAGGTACATATATTAAATATAGATGTTTAATTCTGTTTCAATAAAGTAAAGACAAGCTCTTTTTTGGTTATTAAAATCAAAAATTGTGGGGGCTTGGGACTTAAATGCCATTAAAAACATGGTCAGCAAAACCTAGCATTATAAATCTTTTCATCAGTGTGTAGAACAGTGGTTTTATTCTGAATTAGGTTTCTTGTATTGAAAACTAAATTTTCAATTTGGTACTGTAGGAAAACACAGGGTATTATGCCCATGCCATATCATGTTCCAATATTTTTCTTTGCAGTTGTACTGCAAAGAAATAGTCCATTTAGCACTAAGAAGCACCAAATGGACTATTTAGTTTATTTGGTTAATTTCTATGCCAAACCCTAAAGACAGTACATTTTTTTTAGGATTGTTGCTGTCTAAAATATTTGTTTTTGTATGTCAGCTCAGATAACTGGGATAATCCGTCTCTGTTGGCAGTATAAAATAGCACTGGCATTCCTTCAGTGTCACCAGTTATTTCTAAGAGTAAAGTCTTGAATGGAATTCGTTTACCTTGCCATAAGTGTTTGATATAATAGCAGTTACTCCAGGCATTTTTACAGATCAGAATCTGAAAGATTCTGAAAGATTTTACAGAACTGAATCTACATGTAGATCTCTGCCTTTCTAAAGAGACAGACCAGTATGGTTGCTCAGTTTTAAGTGTCTGTACTCAAGCAAGTCAATCCCACCTCCCCACCAATTCCCACAGTCAAGGCACCTAAGTCATACTTATTCATTAGCTAATAACTGATAATTGTTTTTGAATTATAGCTTGTTTGTGTGTTGCAAGACTTAGCATTGGTATGCAAGACCACTTTTGGTTGCTTTAGAAAATGTTATTCAGTGTAACTGAGGTAGAATAAGACCTATATATGTATATATATATTTAAGTCTCTGCATAGGACTATACTTTTCTATATTAGGTACACCAGAAAGGACTGCTGGGGCAGATATAAAATCCAACTAGTTCAGGTTAGGTAGTACCTCAAAGACTGGGAATGGTCACATGTGTCTCTTCAAATCTTGCTTTGTTATCTTACTTTAAGCAGTGGAGATCCTAGTACTCTGCTGGGCTTTCCAACGTACTTATGCATTTAGAGATTCATGATGTTAGAAACCTTAAACAAAATAAATCCTGAACTTTGTTGATCTACTAGAACACTGATGGGTATGTAGAAGATGTTAAAGTCTCAACAGCTCACAGATGCTTCACTTTTATTAATACGACTTTTACCTAACTGACATTTTACCTATATTTAATTATTTACAGGTCAAAACATAAAAATGAGGGCTAATAATCTACTCAGAAATATCATGTCATGTTTAATATACACCTTTATTTAAAGGCTGTCAACAGTAGGGCTTTCTCAACACATTCAGTCCAATTTGTATCTGCACATTTCATTAACCATGGTGCAAAAAAGTACTCCATCTTTGAGGTGGATCGTTCTTTACCAACTCTTCAGTTGTGGGGAAAAAAAAAAAAAAAGAATTTACAGCAAGAATAGGATCTGAAATAGCAAAGCAAAACAAACAAACGATGAATCTTTACCATAAAGAGGACATAATGCTTTCTTTTGATTTTCTCAACAGCCTTTACTTGTATCATAATCTCTCATTTAGATCAAAAGTTAGATTTTCCTTTGTGGGTCAGTATACTGAGAATGAGATATTTGCCTATTGCAGCTTGAGCATGAGAATGAGAAAAATGTTATTCATGAGAAACAGATTTTCACCTGTTCAAGTGGTTTCTCTTTCTCTTACTTTTTAATGTCTAGCAGAGAGCTCAGTTATTATGTAGTGCTTTAATGAGGTCTATAGGTAGTTTGCTTGTAGAGACATCATACTTTAAGCCCATATCAACTTTCTATCTACCTTACCACAAAGAATTTATGACACTATTTAATGGGTTGTTTCAGAATAGAAATAAATAGTAAAGAACTGGCAAGCTTTATATATTACACAGATTGCACATTATATATTGTTGTATTGTTGTATGTTTAGACAAAAAAAAATTACTAGAGCAATACAATGTATTCATATATTGTAAAGTATTTATTGTAGTTTCTAATATGTCATTAGGTTACTAATTCACCATAAGTCAAAGCCTTTCTAAGTAGAACTGTGCGAGCTTCTCTTTAGAAGTTCCAGCAGCATAAAACTCCTGCTACTGTAGCTTGTAGTGACCTGCCTTATCAGTAATTTGTTTTCTAGAAGATGAAAATTGGTTTTCCTCCTATCTGTAATGATCCTCATACACACCATGAGTGTACAATGATTCTACTAGTGTAGAACTATACATTCAACACCTTTTTCAGCATCACACCAATAACAGTGTGGTGAAGGGTTTTGCCTGTCAGAATTATATCTTTTATATTTAACACAATAGGCTGATTGAGTGTGGATTTTTTTTTTTCTTTACTAAAGATTTGTTTTCTTCTCACTTGTTTCAGATTCCTAGTATCGTTAAAATATAATGAGTATTTTTTAAACGTTTTTTGTGTTCAGAAAAAATGCAGTACGTAATTCTAATGATTTGATTCTGGTTCACCTGCTTGTTAACCTGTAAGGTTGTTTCATGTAAGGACAACATCCATGAAAGTCATAAAGCTTAACATATGAAAGTAAAGAAGGGGCCATATAAATCTCAAAAAGCATGCCTTGCAGGGTTCTACCTCTGCTTAAAAACATTTTTATTAATACTCAATATTTTATCTCTTTTTCTTGGTCTTAAAATAATAATAGTATTCTGTGATTTTCAAATAGTTTTAAATAATTATCATTCTTGAGTTGTATCTCAAAATCACTCTGTATTTCACATACTTCCTTTTCTAAAATATTTACATTATATGGATGTGACCATTCAGCTGTAATCAACTGGACTATAAGTGCACCCATGAAAAACCTCATTCACCTCATTGTGAGTTCACAATTGATGCGTAGTACATTCTAGTATTGAATTTGAATCAAAAATGAGTATAATTCAGAATTCAGAAACAGAACACATTATTTCAGTATTTTCTGAAACAGAAATATAGCAACTACCCAAATTTATAAAGAAAAAAAAGAACATTCAAAAATCAGACTTTATTATATGGTGCGCTGTTTGGAAAACATGAATTAGAAAATGAGTTAGGTAGACCATGTATATACTTTTAACATCAGTAGACACTTCCCAGTAAATGACGTTTCCTATTTCATAGAAAGAAGATTTAAAAAAAAAAAAAAAAGGAAAACCAGTTGTGTAGAATGAAAAAGAGTCAGAGCACAGCTGGGAGACAAAGGGTCCTGGGGGTGAGGCTGCAGAGGACCTAGTGTGAATCAGTGGAAGATAGGAGGGCATTAAGAGTAGGAACAGGAGTTGAGCTGTGGTTGGGTAGGCCTTGTGGGAGAAGTGAATATCTAAATGGATATGATACTTTGGGATGTGAGCTTCTGGAGAACATGAATGGATATTATTTATTTTATTTTATTTATTTATTTATTTATTTTTCTGGAGATCGGTCTCATCCTGTTATTCCAAGACATTGTCAACTAACTAGTACTTACTAATGGTTGCCAGTTGTAGTTTGAAACATAATTTTGTTTTACTATATCATGCCTTCTTCAGTCCACAGGATGTCATGTACATTGTCATGGGGTACCAATCTCTTCTCTCTGGCGACAGCGATAGGACCCAGGGGAACAACTTGAATCATGAATCTGCATCAAGTTGAGTATTAGGAAAAGATTCTTCACTGAGAGGGTGGTCAGGCACTGGGAAAGGCTCCCAAGTGCAGTGGTCACAGCACTGAGCCTGCTGGAGTTCAAGAAGTATTTGGACAATGCTCTTAGAAATACAGATAGATATTCAAATCAACTAGCACTTTCCCAAGAACACATAAATCTCCAATCCTGCTCTTCCTAAATTGTTTCTAGGTAAGCCTACCCTTTGGGAGTCTCTGAAGTTATTTTAAGTCAATAATTAAGCCATAATCATTGAAATGCTACCTTTTTCTATCAAGTAGACAATACAGAGTTAAGGAAAGTTGTTTTATTTTTATGTTTGTTATAATTCTTGATACAGACACTAGTAAAGAAGTTCTTATAAAAGTAAGAGATATAAGGTACCCATATAAAATAATTCTTTATTTGAAAGGGGAAAATCAGTCCTCCCTTCCAAATTATTCTCTATACCTCTTGATAAAATTCCCCATTTATTTTGAAATTTATTCAAACTGAGATATCTAGGTAGTCTCAATTTAAGACAGAAAGAAACCACAGCTAATATTAAGAGAATAAATTAAGAGAAAATATAGTCTAGCAACTGAGTACCAATCAATATTTTTTGAAAAATTATTCTGTGTGTGGACTCATTAGTTCCCTGTTTTCTTGATGATGTTTTTAGGAAGAAGTGTCTTATTTTTGAACTGAGATTTGTCTCATGGGAACATAAGATCAATTAACCACATACTCAGAGCCATACATAGGGCTGTCAGAAAAGAGAATGATGAGATATTTTTAGATGTCAAAAAAAAAAAAAAAAAAAAAAAAAAAAAGCTAAATTGAACGATTTAGAAAAATCATAAACTAGCTTTTATTTTGTTGTGGGTTAAATATGCTGTGAGATATGTATGGTAGGTACCCCTTTGGCTCAAAAATGTCCTTACTTCAGTTCTGATTACAAAGTTTATAAATAAAATCAAACATTATTTCTACATGTTCTGTCTCACATTGTGTTAGTTTATCCTCAGGCATGATAATAGAGAGTCACTAACAAAAAGCATAAAGTCAGCAAAAAGTGGTTTTAATACATATTATGCCACATGTTATTACAAGCTGACATTAATAAACTTCATTTGTGTAGAGCTCCAGACCTTGTATGGTCTTTGTGACCATATCATATGCCATAGAGATATTAAGTTTGCATGGATACTTCTTGATGACATAGGCTCACCTGGAAACAAGAGCTATTGAACTCATATTAAAGAAAACTCTAAACTCTTCCACTTGAGGTTACAATGGTAATGGAATTCAATACTGTATAAGTCACATATTTTAACAGTAGTATTATTGGAAGTAGTGATAGTAATAAGACTTGTGGTACTTGCCAACTACCTGCCCTTTTTATCACTTCAGAGTATTCCACAGAGCCCTTGGAACACTAGTTTTAGTTGCTGGTCACTGACTGCTCACTGACTACTCACTACTATGTTTATGAGTATGAGCAACAGCACAGGCCATATGTGCATTGAAATCCAATCATGTACCACTAAAACACTTGACTAAAATGATGAAGGAACAACAAATCAGTACGGTTACTGCTGTAAAATCCTTTGCACTTCATAAGATAAATAACTGTTGGCATTACATTGTGGAAATTGATTACTTTTAGCTTTGGATGATCATCACTCTCATGACTGGAGTGCTGCAATGTCTGGGTATAGGCTCTTGTGGTGGTTTTCTTCAGGTGGGCAGCTGAGTTCCACCACAACCACTCTCTCACTCCCCCTCTCCTCAAAGAGGAAGGGGGAGAAAATACAACACAGAGAACTCAAGGTTTGAGATGAGAAAGGTTTAATTAAAGGGAAAGGGAATGGGGAGGAAAGAAACAAAAGAAACAATAAGTCCGCATGGAAGCACAGAGAGAAGAAAAAAAATATATTATTCTCTACTTCCCAGCAACAAGCGATGTTTGGCCACATCCTGGGAAGCAGGGCCTCAAAACGCGTAGTAGTTGTTCAGGAGGAACAGCCCCCTCTCCCGCAAGAGCCCCCCTTCTTATTGCTGAGTGTGACATCAGGTGTTATGGAATATCCCTTTGGTTGGTTTAGGTCAGCTGCCCTGGCAATGTCCCCTCCCCATCACTTGCCCACCCCCAGCCTTCTGGCTCCTGGGGGCTTGGAAGGAGTCCTGATGCTGTGCCAGCACTATGCAGCAATAGACACAACACTGGAGTGATATCAGTGCTGTTCCAGCTACGAGTGCAGAGCACAGCACTGTGTGGGCAGCTGCAGGGAAAGGTGACTCCATCCCAGACAGACCCAACACAGCTCTTCAGAAGGGACAGGCAGCACAGAAGGGGTGGTGGTGTGGCTTTCTATATTAGAGAGTGTTTTGATGTCATGGAACTTGAGGCTGAGAATGATAAAGTTGAGTCCCTATGGGTTAGAATCAGTGGGAAGGCCAACAAGGCAAGCATCCTGGTGGGGGTCTGTTATAGACTGCCGAACCAGGATGAGGAGACAGATGAGGAATTCTACAGGCAGCTGGCAGAAGTTGCGAAATCGTCAGCGCTTGTTCTTGTGGGGGACTTCAACTTCCCAGACATATCCTGGAAGCACAACACAGCCCAGAGAAAACAGTCTAGGAGGTTACTGAACAGCATGGAAGATAACTTCCTGACGCAGCTGGTTAGTGAGCCTACGGGGGGGGGGTGCCCCACTACAACTTCTGTTCACAAACAGAGAAGGACTTGTGGGAGATGTGGTCGGGAGCTGCCTTGGGCAGAGTGACCATGAAATGGTAGAGTTCTCTATTCTTGGTGAAGTCAGGAGGGGGATCAGGAAAACCACAGTCTTGGACTGTCCATAGGGCTGACTTTGAGCTGTTCACGACAATGGTTGGTAGAGTCCCTTGGGAGGCGGTTCTGAAGGGCAGAGGAATCCAGGAAGGCTGGGCACTCTTCAAGAGGGAAATCTTAATGGCGCAGGAGCGGTCTGTTCCCACGTGCCCAAAGACGAGCCGGCACGGAAGAAGACTGGCCTGGCTGAACAGAGTTGTGGCTTGAGCTTAAGAGAAAAAGACGGTTTATGATCTTTGGAAAAGAGGGTGAGCCACTCAGGAGGACTTTAAGGATGTTGCGAGGCTGTGTGGGGATAAAATTAGAAAGGCCAAAGCTCATCTGGAGCTCAAACTGGCTACTGCCGTCAAAGACAACAAAAAATATTTTTATAAATACATCAACGCAAAAAGGAGGACTAAGGAGAATCTCCATCCTTTACTGGATGTGGGGTGAAACTTAGTTACAAGAGATGAGGAAAAGGCTGAGGTGCTTAATGCCTTCTTTGCCTCAGTCTTTTGCGGCAAGAGCAGTTGTTCTCTGGATACCCAGCTCCCTGAGCTGGTGGAAGAGGATGGGAAGCAGAATGTGGCCCTCACTATCCATGAGGAAATGGTTGGCAACCTGCTACAGCACTTGGATGTACGCAAGTTGATGAGACCAGATGGGATCCACCCGAGGGTACTGAGAAAACTGGCAGAGGAGCTGGCCAAGCCATTGCCATCATTTATCGGCAGTCCTGGCTATCAGGGGAGGTCCCAGTCAACTAACGGCTAGCAAATGTGACACCCATCTACAAGAAGGGCCAGAGGGTAGACCCGGGGAACTGTAGGCCTGTTAGTTTGACCTCGGTGCCAGGGAAACTCATGGAGTACATTATCTTGTGTGTCATCACACGGCACTTACAGGGCAAGCAGGCGATCAGGCCCAGTCAGCAGGGGATTATGAAAGGCAGGTCCTGCTTGATGAACCTGATCTCCTTCTATGGTAAAGTGACACGCTGGGTGGGTGAGGGAAAGGCTGTGGATGTGGTCTACCTTGATTTCAGTAAGGCCTTTGACACCATTCCCCACAACATTTTCCTCAAGAAACTGGCTGCTCATAGCTTGGACTGGCGTACACTTCGTTGAGTTAAAAATTGGCTGGATAACCGGGCCCAAAGAGTTGTGGTGTATGGAGTCAAATCCAGTTGGAAGCCAGTCACTAGTGGCATCCCCCAGGGCTCAGTACTGGGGCCAGTCCTCTTTAATATCTCTATCAAAGATCTGGATGAGGGCATTGAGTGCACCCTCAGTATGTTTGCAGACAACACCAAACTAGGTGCATGTGTTATCTGCTTGAGGGTAGGAAGGCTCTGCAGGAGGATCTGGATAGGCTGGACTAATGGGCTGAGACTAACTGTATGAAGTTCAACAAGGCCAAGTGCCAGGTCCTGCACTTGGGGTGTAACAACCCCTAGCAGCGTTACAGGCTGGGAGATGAGTGGTTGGAAAGCTGCCTGGCAGAGAAGGACCTGGGAGTACTGGTTGATAGTTGGCTGAATATGAGCCAGCAGTGTGCTCAGGTGGCCAAGAAGGCCAACAGCATCCTGGTTTGTATAAGAAACAGCGTGGCCAGCAGGTCTAGGAAAATGATCGTCCCCCTGTACTTGGCTCTGGTGAGGCCGCACCTTGAGTACTGTGTTCAGTTTTGGGCCCCTCGCTTCAAGAAGGACATCGAGGTTCTTGAAAGAATCCAGAGGAGGGTGACGAAGCTGGTGAGGAGTCTAGAGAATAAGTCTTACGAGGAGCAGCTGAGGAAGCTGGGCTTGTTCAGCCTGGAGAAGAGGAGGCTCAGGGGTGACATTGCTCTCTATAGGTACATTAAAAGAGGCTGTAGTGAGGTGCGGATTGGTCTCTTCTCCCATGTACCTGGTGACAGGACGAGGGGGAATAGGCTAAAGTTGCACCAGGGGTGTTTTAGGTTGGATATTAGGAAGAACTTCTTTACTGAAAGGGTTGTTAGGCATTAATTGAGTCACCATCCCTGGAGGTCTTTAAAAGACGTTTAGATGTAGAGTTTAGCGATATGGTTTAGTGGAGGACTTGTTAGTGTTAGGTCAGAGGTTGGACTAGGTGATCTTGGAGGTCTCTTCCAACCTAGACGATCCTGTGATTCTGTGATTCTGATCTTAAAAATTTTCTGTAGATGCCCATGTAATGTAACAGTGAGTTAACATAAAGGGCAGAACACTGGAAGCAGGCTGTAATAAAACTATTAAGTACATTATGTATTAAAAATAATGTTACATATGGTGTATATGTAATTATATATCCATAATGATGTACATTATATATATGGTAATGCATCATATATAATATTATAAAATGTATATATTCTTATGTTATAATTTCAAGGATTTTATAAATTCTACATGTCAGGGTGAGGTCCTCTTTAGAGACATGGAAGCTTGCAGATGGGTTTGTAGCATGTCATTTTAGAGTAGTAAACAAGGTTTTGGTCTTAATGGTGATGTTCCAAAAGCTTTTATTAAGGAAGGGATCAAACGAAAGGGACTATCCTAATTAACCATGTGGTTTAGGCATGTTACATCACTCTCAGAGTAAGGACATTATATTTCCTAGTTGACAGACAATTCAGTTATACCTCTCTTCCAACTATTCCGATATCTGAAAACTCTTACTAATTCAGACAGCATTTGTTCAGTTATTGAACTTCAGTTATCTAGTCAGAGGAGAAGAAGATGAAGTCACCATAAGGAGTAATACAATGTAGACATCAAAAAGTCGCACTAGCCATATCTTGATTCAACAGCATCCCTATGATATCAGTGTTGGTGAGTATTTAGTTAGGAAAAAAAATTATCAACCTAGTAATATTCCTGTAGTAAAGGTTTTAGTTCCTTGGGATTTCTAGGATTGTTTTTGCAGTGCTTCTGCAGAAGGACTCCAAATACTCCACAGTACCTCCAGACTCTCCTTCTGCCAGGCCTTGTTGGAGGGTAAATTTCTGCTCAGTGCTTTCTTACCCTCCCAGTTACTTTCTATACACAATGGATATCTCAAGCAACAATTCCCCAGAGGTCATGGAGGCAGTGGAAAGCAGGTGCAAAATGAAACAGGTTGTGCTGCATAAATCTGCAGCACCATTTAACATGATCACCTCAGGTCTGAATAGGAGCAACCAGCTGGCATTCAGAGATAGCACAGGTTTAAGTGTGGCACTGGGCTGAACAAGAATGTGAAACATTGACAAAAAAGAATGCATAAACAGTGACAGTTCTTTTAAAAAGGGTCTTAGTATACTACTACAGAAGTCCTCTTGTTTTCAGGATCTCCTGTGAAAGATCTTTGTTTAACATCAATTCATTTTAATGGTCATGAATAGCTAAATGTCTGTTTTATGTGCATTTACAGGTTGGAACTTTATCTTGTAATGCTGTATTAACATGATCTTTGACATTACAGGGAAGGAATTCCTGCACAAATTATTTGCCTTTATATTGTCTGCTTTTTTCATAACACTCTTTTCAAGAACACTCAAAAAACTATTGAAGAAATTCCTTCAGACAAAGAAAAGGTTTAATGAAACAGCATTACTGAATGGCAAGACCAGCATTTTTTAACAGCTTTGAAAGGAAGGATCTGATGTTCAGTTTCTGCAGCACCTTTCTGCAGCACCTCTTAACCTTACTGTGTTTCAGGGTGTTAAACACATTGCTGAAAGAGAGAGAATTTTGTTTCGATATATATATATATATATATTATCATAAAAATATGTGGTTAGCCTAAGTTATGATGTTAGTTGTCTTCTGGCATTTGACCAGTTGAGTTACTCCAGATATTAGTGACCCTTTCTCTGCCCAGTATTTTAATCTTTTCACTCTCCAATCTATTTAAAGCAGTTAAGAGGAAATGATCTTAAAGAAACAGTTTAGTACTTCTGCTTGTTTAATCCTCTGAAATTTCTCTGAACAAACATGGCTAAAACTGGTCACCACCTTTCTCTCAAACATTTTTCATAAAAATGATTTTCTTCTAAAAAAAAGTACCTTTTTCAATAAAGATATTTTTTTTCATATTTTTCCCTGAAAGTAGAGTTGATATTGTTCCAGGTTGCCTGGAATTTTGCAATGATGGGCAGTGACATGGACTCCTAAGTCTAAGAACAGTAAAAGATCAAGAAAGGTTAACATGGGAAATTTTCCCCTTAAGCTGTCCTTGATTTAGTTTCCTTGGGTTCCTGCTTCTTTTGCCATCCTCTGAATAAAGCCAAGTCAGAAATATTCAAGAACTTGTTAAAGGCTAGAAATTAGTGCAGGTTGTTCCAAATATGAAAAAGAAAGCCAAATATTACTCTCACAGAGCCTTCCTAAATTAGAAGATATTGAAGTGAAAGAAAAAACAATCAATCAAACAAACAGACAAAAGCTCTCATTTTGTAATAACAACAAAACCATGAGTGCAAAGAGTAGAGAGTAGGGTTGGAAACTTTTCACTTTTTCTTTTTCTCACAGACATGTTTTTAAGGGGAAAGAAAAAAAAGTAAATCATGTTTCTTGTTGCAGGAAGAACGGCCAAAAACATGACAGACACTAGTATGGTCAGATCATGCTCCATTTCATTACCTGAATAGCCTGACTTTTATAGTGAACTTAACAGGGGCAGATAGTGTCTCACACAAGATTATTGGTCAAAAGCACTCAGACAAAAAACTACAAGAAAACAACCCCACCTGCAAGAAAACAACCCCCTTGTGATTAGCAGTCACGTAGACCTTGTCCTTGAAGCCAGCTGCTGGCAATAATGTTTTTGTAAATTCCTCAATTGGGCAATGTGGGAACACTGTCATGGGAACTTCTCATAGTCGTCCTGGTAGCTTGGTCTGCTCAGCTGCAGCAAACCATGGGATCTTTGCTGTTTCAAAAATCCCTCAACAGTTTCTGCTTCTACTCCACTTGATTTTCAAATGCATTTTTTATAATTTTAGCTGACTCCAACAACTAAATTCTTGCAAGTTCTGTGAAAGTTGGAGATAGGATTGAGACCCCATTCAGATAATATAGGCAAGTTCTTCCTGTAAAAATTTTTAAGAGCACCTGAGGAAACTGAACATAAATGGAACCCAACGAGATGCATCCCAGGGTCATGGGTGAACTGGCTGATGTAGTGGCCAAGCCACTCTCTATCATATATGAAAAGTCCTGGCAGTCAGGTGAAAACTCAAATGACTAGAAAAAGAGAAACATCACTGTCTTTTTTTTTTTTTTTTTTTTTTTTTTTAAAAAAAGGCATTTAAAAAAGAGGACCCAGAGAACTACAAGACCAGTCAGCCATACCACTGTGCCAGAAAGATCCCCCTGGAAGCTATTTTAAGGCATATTGAAGACAGCAAGGTGATTTTTTGACACAGCCAGCACAGCTTCACCAAGGGCAAATCATGTCTAACCAATCTGGTGTGATGGAGTGACTACACCAGTAGACAAGGGAAGAGCAACTGATGTTGTCTACTTCTGTAAGGCCTTTGATATGGTCCCACAAAACTTCCTCGTCTCTAAATTGAAGAGAAATTGATTTGATGGGTGGACCCTGATGGATAAGGATTTATCTAGACGGCTGCTTACAGATAGTTGCAGTTGATCTTTCAATGTCCAGATGGAGGTCAATGATGAGTGGTGTCCCTCAGGGCTCCATGCTGGAAACAGTACTGTTTAATATCCTTATTAATAAGATAGCGTGATTGAGTGCACCTTCAGCAAGTTTGCAGGTGACACCAAGCTAAGTAGTGCAGTTGATAAAACAGAAAGAAGGGATGCCATCCAAAGGGACCTTGGCAAGCTTGAGAAGTGGGCTTACATATGATGTTCAACAAGTCCAAATGCAAGATGTTCCACTTGTGTCGTTGGGACAATCCCTACTTGCAGTGAGGGTTGAATGGAGGGAGAGCAGCAGCACAGAGAAGGACTGAGGATGTTAGTGGATGAAAAATTGAACATGAACTAGCAACGTATACTTGCAGGCCCAAAAACAAATCATATCCTGGAATGCATATCCTATCAAAAGAAGGTTGAGGGTGATGAATCTTCCCCTCATCTCAGCTCTTATGAGACCCTACCTGGAGTACTGTGTTCAGTTCTGGAGCAACCAGCACAAAAAGGGCACAGACCTGTTAGAGCTGGTCCAGAGGAGGGCCAGGTCAGAGGGTTGGAGCACTTCTCTTGTGAAGACACACTGAGAGTCAGGCTTGTTTAGCCTGGAGAAGAAAAGGCTGAAGGGAGACCTTATTACATCCTTTCAGTACTTAAAGGGGGTTTAAAAGAAACACGGGAAGAGACTTTTTACAAGGGCCTGTAGTGATAGGACAAGGGATAATGGTTTTAAACTAGAAAAGTGTAGAGACTTAAATTATAATTAAGAAATTCATTACTGTAAGGGTGGTAATAACACTGAAACGGGTTGCCCAAAGAAGCTGTGGATGCCCCATCGCTGGAAGTGTTCAAGGCCAGGCTGGATGGGGCTTTGATCAACCTATTCTAGTGGAAGGTGTTCCTGCCCAAGGTAGAGGTGTTGGAACTAGGTGATCTTCAAGGTCCCTTCCAACCCAAACTATTCAATGATTCTAAGAAACAGCCTTTGTTTTAAAGCATTTTTATGTTATGCCTTCTAAACAGCTTAATGATAAGTATTCCTACTTCCTACTTCCATGCAGGGAGATCTCTTTCTATTTCCAGTTTATCATTTTTTTTTTATCCAAACAACATGAGAACCATGTCAGAAAAGAGTAAGATTTATAGTAATCTGTTAAGTAATAAAAATCATTCTTTTTAAGGAGTTCAGTAGATGTAATCCAGTTCTTAGTACTGTATACACTTTTTGATATGCATATGGCATACTTTTTAGGCTTAACGTACGATAGCTTTGAATCTCTATGCTTCCTCATTAAGACTGTTTACTGAAAATAAATCATTCTTTTAAAAAAATTAACATTTTTGATAGCCTCACACTGTGTTTGCCTTATGTTGAAATGTCTTCAACTCAGTAATTATGCTATTTCACTGAAGTCAGAAGCATTTGTTATTTAAACACAATATTTGATGCATCAGAATTGAGGAGAGGTTAATACAGTGAATATAAACTATATGTTAAAGTATCTGACTAACACAACAGTTGATGCAGCAGTGATTGTTATAATTAATTTTTCCAAATATTTTCAGTTACAGAACATAACTTTCAAAAATCTATACCATCTGGCTGAAAAAATTTCTCATTTAGCTGCAGTAGAAAGGTGGTATTTTGTCTTCAAAATAACCCTGTTAATTTTTCACTCAGTGTTGCAGAATAACCATCTCTTCTAAAGAGGGATAAGACAGCTTTAATCGTAGTGTCAGGAAGGTTTGATAAGGTGTTCAGTGTCCTGTATACAAAAAAACAAAAACCAAGCAAACAAATGAAAAGCCAGAAGATCTATGCTTTCTGGCATCAAAGAGGCATGTCTTCCCTGGGAGTCTTACGAAACTTAAGTGCAGTGAATTTTACTGTCTTAATTGTTCAATGTCTATTTGGTTGAATTCAAATCAAGAATGTTAATTTTGAGTAAATGTGTCCAAACAAGAGCTAAATACAATTTAATTACTCCACTTCATAATTTGTTTTAAATATATATATATATTTTAATACCAGTATGGAAAAAAAAAGCCTCAGTTATTCAAACAGTTCCTTCTTCTACAGTGTATCCTATAGTTGTTCACTGCTGGATTTTTCTCTGGCATTTTAAATTTGGAGAAGATGTGATTGCAACATATGATACTTACTTGTGAGATATCCCGAAACTGGCTAGCTCAGGTGTATAGCTTGAGTAGCACAATCTGTAGTTAAGAGTGTTATAATCTCCATAGCTGTGTCACTCCCCACAGGTATTCTAACTCTGACAAAACTTTTCTGTATTCCCTTGGAAATTCATTTTCCAAATGGAAAAAGCTATGTTCCCTCTGAACTGAATATTTACACTCTACCTGTCCTCTTCCTTTTTCACAAGAATGTAAGAACCTTATGTGTAAGTATAGAAAAGACTGCAAAAGGCCCTATCCCTTCCCTAAGTAATTAATACAACACAAAACCTATAGAAAAAATAAGATTTTGACATGGAACAGTCCATCTCTTCCTGTTAATTTCTTCCTTGATCTTGACCTGGGGTAGTCAAGGACAGGAAACTTCATCTCCCACTGCAGTTTCTAAGCTTCTCTCTTGGCCTCTTGAGAGTGTCCATGCCAAGAATGGTCAGAAAGACAAATTATACTCATCCACAGTTTCACAGTTTTCCTGACTCATTCAAATATTTCCAATATATTTTTCTATCATGCATCATTCAGATACTGCAGTTATTTCACATTTTTCACAAAATACATGAATTAGCATTCATAGAGTTTTTGGTCTCCCCCCCCGCCCCCACACACAAACCTTTTTTTTTTTTGAAATGCATGTTTATCATTTTACATAATACCTGTTTTTAATGTGATAGTTTATTTTTTTTAACAAGGTATGGAAGAATGTAGTCAGAAAAAAGTCCTTAGATTTGGTGATGTGTTCCAATTCGGTTGGTTACTACAGCTCAAAGTAATGTGGTGTTTGAATTAGCTGGGTAGAAAGGGTAAAGTCTTCCTTTGTTTCTCTTCATTCAAAACACTAATTATGCTTATTTGAAATGCTGTGCTTCCTGTCTCACAGTTTTTAAAATGTATGGATATAGTAGTAATCAATAACCATGTCTCGATCTTACAGGGAGAGATTTAAATGATTAATATTTCTGTGCACTACTTCAAACACTGTATAGTTTTGTATATAGCTAATTCTGTTTTAATGCAAACATTTCATGGGGTTTAAAGAGTCTTAAAACATTAATCTAATCAAGATGAAATTTTAGTACAGTAGAGAAAATAAATACGTTTCAGTTTTAGATTTAGACTATAACCAAAGTATGTATGGCTACACTAGCAATTAGAACAGTACCAATGCCTGTTAGGCTCTGCAGCCAGCTGTTACGGCCTAGCCACCTCCATAGCATTAAATCTCATATCCTCTTTAACAAGATAACTTCATAAAAAATGAATCTAGGAAGTAATGCCTGGATGAAGTGAATTCCCAAGTCTGTTTGGTGATGGAGTGTGTGAGTGCTCATGGACGGGTCCAAAGCCTCACCTGGGCGGGTGTAACAGTGTTAACAGTGCGGATTCCCAAGTACTCTGCTGAGTTTGTCTCTTGGCACTCTTTACTTGCATGTATGTAGACTGTGCATCCCTGTCTGCTCAGTGGTTTATGAAGACAAATTTGAACTCAAGCCAAGGTAGAACCAAGAGCTTGCTAGATTGTGAAACTGCCAATAGTGCTATGCCCACTTGCTCTAGTGCAGAGAAATGTAAACATGGCTTTTGCAAATCTCTGCCGACACATAATCCAAATCACAATATGGTCATTACATTGCAATTATTTTGAATCAAATGAGCCAGAACTCATCAACACAGATCTTTGAAACACAGGAAACAGTCCTGTATTGCATATGATATACTCTAAAATGTAAATTTTATCCAGTTTAATGTTGAAATTGTCCACTTTATTTTTTAATTATTATTATTTTTTAATTTTATTTTTTTGCAATTTCCTTTGGGTCACTGCTCCCTAGTATAATGTAATTCACTACCTTTTGTCAGTTTTTAGCTTCCTTGTATCCATCTATATCCACTAATTTTGTTGTGCAAAAATGGAATTAAGGAAATTAAACAGAAATTGATTATTTGGCAAGGCTAGAAGAGAGACATTATTCCAGAAGTTTGTCCTAAATGCAGTGTTCTATTTTAATAATTTTAATATTTAGTGGGTTTTATTTTTAATGGGATAATGGAATTGAAATTGTAGTTGGAACTAAAAGGAAGATGATTTGATTAGCTGTGTATAGTCACTGTAACCAAGTAAGAATTCATACTAATTAGCTGAACGTGTTAAGAATTGCTAAATGATACAGCCTAAGACAAAGAGCTGAGACATAAACTGTTTAAAAAGGGGAACCTATACAATATGGTTTTTTTTGTTTTGTTTTGTTTTGTTTTTCTGTCTTATATTTTCCAGAAGTACAGAGAAATGTCAGTTATAAGAAACCATTTTGTATGAAATGGAAAGATATTTATATCTCTTAATAATTTACTCTTTCTACTTAGTGCTTGATTTGCAGCATTTGTTTTCAGATATACTGTACTAAATTTTGCTGAAAGACACGGGTACATTGATTACCTTTACTTTTCAGGTCAATGGGGATGGTGCTCTGCTTACAAAGAAATGAGAGATTACAGTAAAAGATTTTTGATGAAGTTCATTTAAGAGGCACACACTGATTTGTATACATATGAGTTTACTACCAATGAAATTTAAAAAAAAATCCTTTTGGTATAAACCAATGAATAATGATTGGCTCTGAAAGCTGTCATTTAGCAGTTTACATCAGAGTACTTTAAAACTATTTACATGAAAATAAAGAGAAACTGAGTATATTAAATGTTTCATTAATTTTCTTTAATGACATATTTTTCTCCAAAGTATACAGTAGATGCAGATGATGCAAATTAAGAGTAATTATGTTATTGAAAGGATATTTTTGTCATAATTTCTTAAGACTTGTCATAAATACCATGCTGTAAACATCACTGAATTTCTTTGTGTGCTTTGAGTGCTTTTTTGATTCCTTGCATATCTTCTCCATATCCTGTAATTTTAAATTAAACAATTTCAGTGCTTTTACATTAATAATAACCAGTTCTTCATCACATTGTAACTACCTTTCAAAAATAGTTATTAGGGAGGTTGTCAGCCACCTCAGGCCTACGGCTTATAATTGCCTCAAAAGCTTTTAATGATAAAATAAATACAAAAATATCTGGTTTACAGATAAATCTTAATGTGTATATTAAGACACATTTTCACTTCTTCAGTTTGTCATGGTGAATTCTGTAGTGTCATGAATAAATTTGTTGCTTCTCAATGACAAAGTAAAAATAAAAAATGTTAATTAACATTACTGTTAGAAAAGGCTATACATCAAATATATTTCAGTTTAACTCTATTTGTCTACATGGCAAGACTATAAACTGTCGTCTTTGAAAATATTTAGATGTGCAGTCACTTTTTTTTAAGCTTAATTCTAATAAGGCATACGACAGTACAATATATCATTGCATTTTTTTTAGTAAATAAATAAATTAATAATAATAATAATAATAATAATAATAATAATAATAATAATAAAAACAGGAAGAATCCCATTCTAGACCTTTTTCCACCAGACTTAGACCAATATGAGTGTGAAAGCTATTTAAGAATCCAAGTGCTAAGAAATAATTCTATGGCAGAGTTACATCCATATTAGTTACATTACATCCATATAGTATTCATCAAAATATGGTCATTCATGAACAAATAATTATGATTAGGGCTTCAGCACCTGATGAATCTGTCAATTCCTTTCTAAAGTTTTATTTGGACGAACCTTGCATAGAAGAGCTTTCTTTGAGACTGTCGCTTGCTAGGATTTTTTGATGCCCCCTTCCCTGCCCCTCCCCCCCGACTTTTTTTTTTTTTTTTTTTTTTTTTTTTTTTTTTTTTTTTTTTTTTGTGCTGTGGAAGAAGCTCTGGAGATCAAGTCCAAATGACCTTTTGGTTTTTCTGGATCTGTCATAGTTCTCAGTTGTGTTTTGCAAAATAAATTCTTACTTATGACTCTAGCTGACTCCTATTTTGTCAATCTCTGTACAGAAACATCATTTTTTTGCCCAACTTGCCCAGCTGTACTCTGGCTTATCTGAAATAGGGATGCCATAACTGTGCATAGTCCTCAAGATAATGTGGTATTACAGATTTATAAAGTAGCATAATGATATTCTTTGGTCTTTCCTCTACTCCTTCCCTAATAATTTGTAACATAGTACATACAGTTTGTTTGTTTGTTTTTTACTGCTGCTGAGCATTAGCTATCTGTTATTCTTACTGATATCATTTCTAAGGAATCGGCACACTGTATTATTTATAAAGGTGAGATGTCTTTCCAGGTATTTTACATTTATTTACATTGAATTTTATCTGTCATTTTATCACCAAGTGTCACAATATATAGGTCTTTACTGCCCCTCCTGCTTTCAGAAACCCGACTTTATCATCACTGAAAAAGGTCTTCTCACTATTCAATGCTTTTTCCAGCTTGGGCCTCCCCCTGGATCCCTGCAGGACTCAACTAATGACTTCCTCCCAGTGTGAATACTCATTATTTACTCCAAATTTCCAAATCCAAATATTTTATCCTTGACAGGGCCTTCCTACTAATCCCATATCAGGCTGGTTTCTTTGAGAGCCTTTGATAAAGAAACTTGTGAAATGTCTTGGTAATCAAATATAAGGTGTCAGTTTACACTCTTTTCCATGCTTGTTCTTTAGAGAACAGCAGTAGTTTGGTGAAGCCTGATTTCCCTTTAAAATAGCCATCATAGCTCTTCACCTCTTTAATGTTTTTATTTTCCCATGAACTATTATTATCATTTATTCTGATTTTCAGTAATTTAATTGGAAATTCTTAGGAAATTTTTGTTGCACTACCTTCTTCCCAAGCCACCTGTCAAAATTTCCTCCATTATGAACCCAGATGGAGAAAATGTATTTTATTTTTGAGCTCTGACCTCATCTTTCTTGAATACTCCTTTTATAGCCTGAACAGCTGTTAGCCCTACAAGCTCTCTTTCTGGTTTCTAAGTCTTCAAGAAATATTTTATTGTCATTTTTTATGCCTTCTCCAAGTTGCTCCTCAGATTATTTATTTTATCCAATTTCTGTGGATTTTTTTTAGGCTGATAGAGTTTATGGTCATTTCATTAATTTTTCCTTATTTAGATACAACTTCAGATTTTTAAAGGATACTCTTCTTGATTCTAATAATATTCCTGTCCTGATATTTAACTGTCTTATTTGTTGCATTTTCTTGATTTTATTTTTTTTTTTTTTGCGGGGGGGGGATAGGGAGTATGGAATTTATTTTTTTTAATATTAAATCCATAATGCTTTTCATACGATATGCTTCATATCATATGCTGACTGCTTCCCATAGCATCTCTTTATCATTCTCATTTTTTTGAGGGCTTTTATTAAAGAAAAATTATGTACAATAGTATCATGTTTTGTTCTTGTAGAACTAATTTATTATGACCACTCTTGCAGGATGGCTCCTTAAATGTTATATTAAAAAAAGAATATGTCAAGACCAGATGCCTTGTGGTTGTGGATTCCAGTTATAGTTCCATGAGGGAGTCAGTGTCTGTGTTACAGACTAAGGCAGGCTGTTCCATGAGAATAATTGAATTATTCCATGCCCTGCACATGTAACCTTTTTCATTTTTAGGCTTATTGCAGCATTTCACAATACTGGTCAGGTGGTTCCTAAAACAGATTTTATATACATATACATATATATATATATGTATATATATATATAATATATATATATATATAATATATATATATATATTAATGTAGTCTCACATTCTCAGTCTGTCTGTTTGGATTTTTCCCTTTTGATTAAATTAGATTGTTTATCACATTTTGTTTCCTTTAACATCCCATACCATTCCTCCTTAAGCCAGGACAGCCAGGTATCTCATAGTTCTGTTATCTGCCTATCTTCAACTATGTTTCCAGCATCCCTTTTAACTACAGATGCCAGTCTTCATCCTGTTTATTAAATCCCTATTGTTTGTGTAGCATGCATATGTAGCAGTTTTTTGATTTTCTACTTTGAATGTTATTTAAATGGCACTTGTAAAGCAGCTTGTTCTGGCCGCTTTCCTGGTTTTTCTTTCATTTTCAGTCTTCTGTTTTATGCGATATTTGAGAATTTAGAGTTTCTGCAGCTTTTTCCCTAGTGGATATATAATTGAAAACAATCTGCTCTTCCATACCACTGACGTTCTTCCACTTTTCAGATTAAAAGCTTTTAAACATTATTCTCGATTTTAAAAGCCAACAGCTGGATCCTTCATACTTCAAATGAGGTCTTTTCCTTTTGTATAGCTTCTCCATATCCTAGAGGTGTTCTCAGTTTGAGATGAATCTTAATTCTTCCTCCTAACAACATTATTTCAGCCCATCCTTGCAGCTTTGGTTCTGTTGTAACAAGACTATTGCACAGAATGCTACTGTGCAGGTCCAAATTTCAGCTCCCAAACCACCTACGTTTGGCCTCCATAAGTTCTTTCCAGTGTTCCTCTGTTGCTATGATTCACAAGGACTGCAAATTAATGCATGTAAGATGTTCTTGGAGTCTGGAGAAATTTCTTTTGAATCTCCTGAGACACCAATACAGTTTTCCATCCATATCATGGTATCTGTAACATGGCATAGAATCATAGAATAATTAAGGTTGGAAAAGACCTTCAAGATCATCTCGTCCAACCATCACCCTACTGCCAATATCACCCACTAAACCATGTCCCTGAGTGCCACGTGCAACCTTTCCTGGAACACCCCCAAAAACATTGAAAAGTGATTGTCCTCTTGCTTGTGGCACTGGCGAGATCACACCTTGAATATTGTGTTCAATTTTGGGCCACTCACTACAAAAAGGATATGGAATTTCTTGAGCATGTGCAAAGAAGAGCAATGAAGCTGGTGAAAAGATTAGAAAACAAGAGTTATGGGGAGAGGTTGAGGAAAATGGAGTTGTTAAGTCTAGAGAAGAGAGGGCTGAGGGGGTACCTCGTCACTTTATTCAACTGCCTGAAAGGAGATTGCAGTAAGGAGGATGTTAGTCTCTTTTCTCAGGTGAAAACTGATAGGATGTGAAAAACATGCCAGAGAAGTTTAGATTGGATATTAGAAATAATTACTTCATAGAGAGGGTGGTCAAGGATTGTGAGTTTCAGACTGATCCCTCTTTACATACCAAATTAATTACTTTGGTATAGCTAATTGTGTCACTTTCAACCTTCCAGGGTGAAAAACAGTTTTGTTCACTGTGGATATGCAGTATCACAATTGTAAGACTTCCTTCCTGGATACTCTTTAGTTATTACAGCCTGTCTTATTCAAAGACACTCAGGCCCACCAGCTTACTCCTGCCAGCTTGTTTTTCACATACAATGTCTTGTTCTTCTTTCCAGGTGTTGCACTGAAAATACTTTTTTCTATCTTACCTTAACTAAGTCTAAAGGACGGAAATGTCACTTGCAAAGGCATGCCATCAGCAAAGTATGACATTCTCAGTGCTTTAGATGCTTTTGACACTCAAAAGTCCTAAAACTCAGTAACGTCTAGCTTTGTAATGAGACTGAGTAGGTGTTCCAAATAGGAATTAGTGAGTAATAACTGCTATTGATTTGGCAAAATAACAAACATCAACAAATACTAAAAATGAAAAAGTCACATTCTTTGTATAATATTTAACACAATGATGGATTCTTCATAGTTAGAAAATCAGGTACACTTATATCAAATTACAGAGTGTTAACATATATACATATATGTTAAGTTTGTTTTTACATTCAGCAGTATTAAACTATAAATTAAGGGATCAGTTGCACTGGTTACTGCTACTAACATCTGTAGGAAGAAGCTCTGCAGACCCTCTGTTTGGCATGCTAGAGGGGAACTCAGAAATGTTTCAGTCTGGAGAAGGGAGTGGATCTTTCCATGCCCAATACTTTGGTTGTGTAAACTAATGGAAAGCCATCTATGCAAAATGATGAGTTAACACAGCCTTTTTTCCGTCTTTGAGCTCATTATAGCAAGCAATAAATTAAGTACCAGTTCAGGTCTTTGAGTTAATACAGTATTACTTAAGTGTTTTCACCTTGTAAATATATTTTTTAAAAGGTGTCCTCCTCTTAAAATATTTTTAAAATATGTTTTTAAAAACATTTTAAAACAACAAACAACAATATAGAAAATGTAGAGAGGGAAAAAAAAAAAGAACCAGAATTTTGTAAAATGTTTTTGAGTGCTTTCCCAGACTGGTTTAATTTCTGTAGAGTGATGTGAGATGTCAATCAATTTAAAGTTATGCTTTGCTTTGATTATAAACATGACTTGAGAATGAAATGAATATTTGCATAGTGCTTAGTAAATGTAAATTGATACACAAATGCTGCTGTAAGTATAATTACTTTAATAATGAAAGGCAAAATTCAGTTGACTAACACAGTTTTTAATTAGATTAACATAAACCATTTGTGATTTGATACAATGCTTTCTGCAAAATTAAATGCTACATGCATGTATGCTAAATCGGTTCACTAACATTTGGGTCCAAATTAAGTGTCATTATATTTTCATTGACTAAAAAGAAATTTGAGTTTTATGCCACATTTTTCCTAGTCCAATATTAGTGGCATATATTTGAAAGATACGTTAGTTTTATGGCTAAGTATTCAACCCTAACACATCCTGGTTCTTGTTGACTCAGAACTTAAATTTGCAAATATAGCATCTGGCAAAGAGAAATCTTTCACCTAATATGAAATCATATCCAGCTCAGTTAGACTAGGATGATGCACTTGAAAATCCCACTGCATTACAGCTCCTTTACATCTTCCTTTTAAGTTCCAAATTCTGTAAATTAGAAAAAAGTTGGTAGGTTGCTGCCAGTTAGCAAAGAGCAGATGGTGTTTATTACTGTGACCAGTAAATTGTGTATCTGTGGGAGTAATAAGCCCAATTAGCCAAATGTTGATTATGCTTTTAAGTGTTGTAGTCTAAGTACCTATTTCCATACCTGTGCATATACTGAATATAAACTTATTGTGCACTTTTGAAAAAGCTTGGTGGTGCACTTCTTCAGATTGAAGTGTTAGCATTCATAGAAATATCATTTTATATAACATCTTTTAAGTGAGTCAGTCTTACCTTGTATTTTACTTATTTCTAAATATTAAAAGTTTACTGTCTCAGGCTTGGCTGAAATGAATGTGAAGAGGGTCTTTTTTATTATTTTTTTATTTTATTTTTTTTGTCCCACTGAGGCCCCTTGCCCTTGATTTAATAGAATATGACTATTACATAGTCTGACTTTGCTTTGAAGGGAAGGAGATTTTTAGCCTAGCCTACTCTGCCATTTAAAAAATACTGCTCTATTTGAACTGTCATTCATTAAAGAGCAGTCTTCATAGATATGCATCCATAAGAGCCATCCCTGCTTACCATCAGCCTTGCACAGTGCTTTGACTAGTATGGCCAAATAGAGGTAAGCTTAGAGAAAATCAGCACCAGGAAATGCTGGTAGTGTATTCCATTCTTGAAATTCCATGCTGTGTAGTGTATTCCATTCTTGAAATGCAGACAAAACAGGGCCAAAAGGCAAAAAGAAAAGATAAAATGTGACATAAAGATTCTCTTTCCCATTTCTGAGGTGAAAAAGCAGGGTACTGTGTATCCCTCTTGTCAGCAGAACCTGATCTTACTGCACTTACCTTGAATTCAAATAAGCAATAGTAGCTACATACATGTAACAAGGTCTATTTTTTATTTTATTTATTTATTTTTCAGCATACTTGACAGCTTAGGGTAAATATCATGTCTCTTTGTGTCTGTACAGTGCTTGGTACATTGATTCTATCTAAGTATCTTTGCAACTAAAATAATAATTAAAAAATATGACTGCAGTGAGTCATAAACCCCTTAAACTTGTTAATTGCAGATTTAATATAGATTCAGAAGTTTATTTGGTTCTTGGCTTCTTCTCAATTACCTCATGTCAAAGTTAAAAACAGAATTACACAAAATGAAATATTTGGGTATGTGACAGATTAGTGGATTATAATAAATCATACTTCTAATGCATGTATTAGAGAATTATTTATTCAAATTTTCCTCAGTTAAGTCATTACATTTAACTGAATAAAGACACATCAGACACCAAACAATTACTTTTTAAAAACAGATAAAATATTTTAATTCTAAGGCCCATTTAAATTCTTCTATTTAAATGCCACAACTTGTTACCAAATTCTGACAGAAATTTGCTTAAAATGAAGAATGAGGGAATATTTTTGTTCTCTCAGTATGGACTTGTATCTGGAGGATGTTTGTCTAGAGTCACTGACCATCTGTTTCATGGAGTTATGCCAAAAATACATTTTCACTGTAGATTTAGATGCTTGCTATGAGCTAGGAAATAACCAGACAAATATTGCACCATCTTCTTCAAGCACACCATAAATATATGCTCCCAGCACTTTTCAAGATAAAAAATGTGTAATAAAAATGTTTATTTCTTAGGTAAATCTCTCAAACGTGGTGGCTTTAATGATTTTAACTTTGTTACTCAAATTTAATTTATTCTTGAGGTAATTCTGTTGATTTAAACCAGAAATGAATTTGCCCCCGTGTTTTCAAGAAGCTGTATTTTTCCTTAGAGCATTTCATTTTGAGCCCACCTTTTTCCCCATGAGCTAGTATCAGGTTTCTGCTCCAATCATATATGAACAGATCAGACACAAAGCGCTCTGGAGGATAGGGCAGCCTTATCTTTTGGTTCTGGGACCTCTGTATTGAAGTCTCATCAGTGCATTAGTCTAAGAAAGCATTAGAACATCTACTTAGGTCTCCAGAGCCCATATAAAAAAAGATGTTCATTTTCTTCTTCTCCTGCTGTCTCCTAACATGCCCAGCTAAAGTAGAGTCCTGCAAAATTTGACCCTTCCAAACAGGTTTCTTGTAAGGTCTTCTCCAGAGGCAGCAAACACTACAGTGCCAGAATTAAAAATAATATTTCATTCTTATCTGAAGCAGTAAGTGCATTTTGGAAAAGCTGAAAAATAATAGATTTTGAAGAGGCATTGGGATAAGCAACTGTATATAGAGGGAGAAAAACTTGTGCATTGCAGGATTTGCTAAGCTTAATGTGCCTATAAAGTAATGAGGGAAATAAAATTTTCCTTCCTAATCTTCCAGTGCTACCTTTACAAAAAAAAAAAGGGGAAGTCCCCTATGCATATCAAAAGCTGAGACAGTCTTTAACAAATGCTAAAATGATTGAAATATCAGAAGTCCTAGAACAGGGTGAGAATAAGCAAATCTAAGTAAAGTTTTACTCAGGAGTGGAAAATGTCTTTGTCTCCTCTCGTTTTTCTGTAGCACAGAACTGAATTTAGATAGGAAGAAGTTTTTTTTTTTTTTGGTGGTGGTAGTAGTGTTTTTTATTATTATTGTTTTAATTTATTTGCTTTCTTGAATAGAGAAAGTTTGTGAGAATAAATAGCTCTGAATATGGAAAGACACTTTGTCCCCCCACAAAAGAGCTGATAGTATAGTGAAAAATAACAAACCTGCTTTGTGTTGCCCAAGCCACTGCTATTTCTATTTTGCTGTTACTAGGATTAGAATAAATTAATTTGGTCTCCCAGTTCAGGATTTTGTGTTGCTTTATCTTACAGATGGAACCACTTGTCTGTCTCATTCCTTATTTATATAAGTTTTGTTGCTTTTCTGAACATTTATCTGTGTATAGAACAGAAATAGTCACTGACACATATGCTTTTTATGAATGACAAACATATTCCTTGTTTCACTTGTAAAACCTGATTTAAATAGTATTTGTAAAATATGCAGTGCTACAGTTATATCAGGGAAGTATTTGGGCTACATCAAACATGGAAACAATTATTCTTCTAAATGTAAATGTTCACTTTCTATCAATCATCCTATTAAGTTTGAGGCTTATTAAAATGCTGTAAATATAATGCTAGATTTGTTATAGCTATAACTGTGGTGTACGGAGATGCTCAAAATCTTTAGTAATACTTAATGGAGATTTTTAATTTTGAAAGCACTGTGGGCTAGAGCTTTATGTTGCAACATAGGATAACAGCAAATATGATTATTTGCCATTTGATTGTCAGCATTTTTGCCCCCATGTGCAGAAGGGAGGTGGAGAGGAAAGGATGTTTTAGATAGGATAAGATTTATGGGGAGCACTTAAATTCATAGTGCTTCTATATGGTGTAGTAACTGTGTACTTCTGACAGTGCTACATGGCTCAACAGGCCAAGTGGTGTCCTCAGCAAGGGTGACTTTCCTCAGCCAAAGGTGCCTCATGCTGCTGGCTCTGGGGAGACCCCACCTGACCTCACAGCCCACCTCTGAAGAAGGTCACAATATTCCTTGGCACTTAAAAGCAGACTGGCAATGGCAGCCCACCTGGTTGTTACAAGAGAACTGAGCATTAGGTGTTGGTTAGGTTATTCAAGCTTATTACATTTGGAGAGAGTCTTCTGTATACAACGAAAATAAAGATTCAATGTTTGATTACTATTTTGAGCATTAAAAATGAGGTAGCAACGAAAGTCACAACTGCTATCTGCCTAGCTCCTTTAGCTCCATTTTTAGCTGTCAGGTCATTGAGATTGCTCCAGTGCAAGAAGCCACAGACAGGTCCTGAACCGCTGACTTGGGATACTTAAGGGTGTGCCAGCTAGCCTCCTAGTATTAAAAACAAAAACAAGATTAAAAACAAAATCAGGATTAAAAACAAAAACAACAAAATTTGGTCATAATCCTCTACTTGTACAGAAGAAAAACAAAAAAAGTGTCTGAATCACTGTCATAAAATTGGGGCTTCACAACTTTTGTTGTTGTTGCTTAATTTTAACAAAACTTCCATTTGATGTTTGATGTATGAGACATTGATGGGTCCCTTGTTATTAGAAGCTTACTGTATTAGTATACATATGCAGTTCATACACAGTTCAATAGGATAGAGTATAAAAGTATGCTGGTGTCAGCTACAGACTCTACAGTACAAATTCACTTTCTTTTCCCCATCTTATATACAACAAAAATACAATAATGGAGCTGTGTCCATTTATCTTGTATGCCTTCTTTAAAGTTCAAACTCCCACCTGTGTTCATGTCCAGGAAGATTTGCTTTAATATGCCGTATACTGAAAAAACTTCCTCTTCAGTTCACCACACTATATAAACCGGATATTATGTAAGCATAAACTTATAAATATTTGTGTATGTGTGTGTTTATTCACAATTCCAAAATAATCCTGCTGATATTAGGACTTTAAAAAGCAATACACAACATTGAGTTTGAGGAAGATAAGTTCAACAATGGGAGTGAGAATACCTTTCATGATCTTGATGTATTATAGTACACTCAAGACTGTCATAACAATGTATGTTAGCTATGAGATATATTTTATGAACTAATTATTGTACATGTTTTTAACAGCACAGGTTATAGTTAATCTCTGGCATTCCACAGATGCCATGCACAACAAATATATCATCATAATAAATGCTGACACTGGGAGACGGACTGCCTATGCTGTGCTCCAGCTTGACAACACCTTGTTAGCTTTAGGCATTGTTTTAGTGGCTTAACCTGAAGCAAGTGAGGTGTGTTGATGTGCAGCATGTTTTACTGGGAGGGATTTTCAGACTTCCAGGAGTTTTATGATTATAGACTAGTGCTAAAGATAGTTGGCAGCCCTAGAGCTTTCAGGTGCTGGCAAGACTAAGGACAATGGTAGAATTTCTGATATTGTGCAGTGGCTTTTCTTCAACTCTAAACAAAACAAAAATAAGAGCAATTCAGTTTTTCACTTGTAACCGCTTGCTTCCTGATCTATGTTTTCAGAGAATATCTAGAAGGTGGATGAAGTGTAAATGCTTGTCTGATACATAATCAATAGAATTAAAATCCCTTGCCACTTATTTCCTCTGAAGTGATTAAAATCCACTTTGTACATGGTTTATGTTGGCCATACTGCTCCTTTGCAGCAATATTTCAAGGTAATTATTAGACAGTTTATGACGTGCTTAAGTATAAATGTTCAGCATAAATCTCCATAGACTGTAGTTTAATAGTTTTGAGAGAGCTAACACTGTTGAGTTTTGGCTGGCCTTCTTGTAGGCTTTTACAAGCTTACATAGCTGTATAGCTCTTTCAGCTTTTGAAAGGCATCTATTCCTAATATTTAGAGACTCTGAAAGCATAATTTCTGTCTGGTTCTACTCTGATTGGTGAAGTGTAAGTTGCACAAAATACTTCATCTTGTAACAACTGTTCTGCATGTAAGCATGTTCCCTGTAGAGAAGAGACAGTTCTGCTGTTTGCTCGACCTTCTCTAATGAGCCTTCACATGCATGAGATTTCATTTTTGAAATCTTACTTCTATCAGTAGTTTAAGTCCTAGGGCTAATATATAGTCTCAAATTAAAGATGAAATTCAGTCCTTGCTGTTTCTTCTTCATCCTTAGACTTATTTCCATATGAAATTTAATAATCCATCTGAAGCCAGCAACTTCTTCCAAGTAAAGTTGGCCATGCAAGATGCATAGCTAGTTTGAGTACAGACTTAGTATTGTAGATATCATGATGATTTAAAAGGGTAGAATTTATTAGAAAAGTTGTTAACTTTTATTAAATCAACACATAGAGTTAGAACAAATTGCAAGGACACACACCTGAAAAATGTTTTTTTGAGCTTCAAAGCTTGCTCTGCTTTTCTGCAGCTGTACTACTTGCTACTTCCCCTTAGACATTTCATCTTGCTGAAATCAGTTATGTTAATTTAGGTGGAAGTAGATTCTGCTTTACATGTTTATTTTTCCTCTGATTACATATTATTTTCTTTGATGATATAACCAATATTTGAAGGAAGTTGCAAGTAATTTGTAATTAAGAAACTGGAACAAAAGTTAACTTGAGTTCCAGGGTATCTGGCCTGATTTTGTGTTTGGCTGGTATATTTGCATGTTAGGTTCTTGCTGGCTAAAATGAAAACAACATTCCCCCAGATCTCCTTTTTAAGATTAAATTTAAAATAGCAGGTAGCACAAAACAGGTTATGTTACAACATTCTTCTCTCACCATCTCCCACAGTATTCTCCTGAAGAAGCTGGCTGCTGGTGGCTTGGACAGTTCAGTGGGGGAAGAACAGGCTGAATGCCTAGGCTCAAGGAGTCACAGTGAATGGAGTTCAGTCCTGTTGGCAGCTGGTCACCAGTGGTGTCCCCCAGGGCTTGGTACTGGGGTACTCTCAGGTGACTCTCAGGTGATAGGATGTAAAAAAACATTGTGCCAGTGAAGTTTAGATTGGACATTATAAATACTTTTTTTTTCATGAAGAGCGTGGTCAAGGATTGGAACAGGGTGTGTAGGGAAGTGGTGGAGTACCCATCATATTCTTAAGAGATATGCGGACATGGCACTAAGGGATGTGTTTGATGTGACTCAGTAGGTCAAGTTGATGGTTAGACATGGTGATCTCAAAGGTCTTTTCCAACCTAAATGATTCTCTGATTCTCTGATTCTATGTTCTTTCTAGAGGTTCATGTGTAGTTTTGACACCAGTATGTCCTGGATTGCTGTTCTTATTGTCACGTTCTTCATCCCATTTTTCTCCTAGTTCTGCTCTAAAATAAAAACAAGGAAGTACATATCAAATGCACACCTTTATCCTCAGCTGAGCTTACTTTTTGTTGAAAGACAAGCCAGAGTACTGTCTGTTCAAACTTGATCATAGTTTAGAAATATCCTAAGCAAATACTGATGGTTCTCAGTCAAATTCCAAAGACAGCATGCCATAGAGTTTGTAAAAGATTTTGGAAAGTATAAAACATATTAAATTGAAGAAACTATTGACTGCAGAATAAATAAATCATTGTTACTTTATAACTCCTCCCCTTTTGCTATTTTTATCAACATTACATTAGCACCCCATTTATTTACTGTTCTGCCACCAAATTTTTCATATAGATATCTCTCCTCCCCATACATATAAAACAATGTTTGTATGTGTCACAGGACCTTTGCAGTGTTTAAGAGTATTAGCAGCATGCCAGGCAAATCACAGTGCTCCTCAAAATCTCCTCAGAAAACAGCCTGAATATCTACAGTGATCTATTGTTTGTATGTTTAGTTCAGTTGCTGGCAAAACAGACATTTGAAGCTGATACACAAAACAGCACTTATTTTAAAATCAATATGTAAAACATCAATTCTTAAAAATCCATTGAAAGATCTAACTTTGCAGAATATATTACTTTGCCAATAAAGCTGGCTCAGTCAGTAAAGAACATATTCATTCTCTCAGTTTCACCTGTCATCTAGTAACAAAAGTTCTTGTTTTAGTTAGCTAAACCTAAGCAGCCACTGATTATTTCTCTCCTAAAGATGAACCTCCTAGGTTCCAAATAAACCACAAATGTTTTTACTGATAGAAAAATATCTCCATTCTCCACACTTCTATGTATTAGGCCTAGAAAGGAAATTAAACTTTTCCCTTTAACCAACTCCTTTGTAAAGGTTTATTAACTTTTCAAAAAGGTGCTCCTTGGTTTAAAATAGTTCTCTTTCTTACTTTCTAGTTCAATTTTGTTGGGAAATTGCTTGGACCAAGAGGAAACTCCTTGAAGCGGTTACAAGAAGAAACAGGCGCAAAAATGTCTATCTTGGGGAAAGGCTCCATGAGGGATAAAGCCAAGGTACTGTGTCTCGATTGTGACTGCAATTAGTGTTGATACATTTCTTCTTAGCTGTTACACTTAGATTGCCTGTCTACTTATTAATGACTCAGTTAATAGACTTAAGATAGACTCTGACTCCAAAGGCTCATTTGTTTTTTTCAAGTTACATCAATTGTTTAAATATAGTTTTTCTCTTGCTACTCAAACCTTCCTGTATAATTGTGAACCACCACAGTTACTGTAGTACCACTGTTGTTTAAATAATTGACACAAAAGAGAAACCATCTTATTTTTTTCTGAGTAAAACCTTTTTCTCCTGGGAAAGTTTAACTTGTTAAGATTACTGCTTTAATGCTGAGGTACATTAGTAGTTTTTCTCTTTTGTTTCTTTAGGTGTGTTCTTAATGCTTATTTAGAGAGCTAACATTTTAAAAAATCTTTAAGTTTTATTCAGGGCATAGTTTTAATAAAGACAACAAAGTGTAAATTTTATTTAAATGTGCTTAGAAATGCACAATAGATAAAGAATCTGTATTTGGAATCATGGCTATTGCACCTTAAGTATTTATTCATAAAGTCAAGTCATATATATGCAAACCAAAGAGCAAGTAAGTATACATTGCATTGTGGCACCTTACTTTACAGGATGTAGAACAGCATTACTATGGTCAACACAGAAATAATGACTACTAATTTCACTGCACTGTATATTGCCTTTAGTAATGCTGTGCATTATTCAGCTTTCCTTTCTGTCACCTCTATCATTCATCTCAGTAGCTAAAATAATGAAAGAAATAACATGCCAGAATAAAGGAAAGGCTAATCAGGATTTTACCATTTTTATGGTTGGCGTTATTTGGTCTTGGTAATGCGTATCAGCAGTCACACTTGCATTATGAGATCTCCAATGGCAATATTAAAAAGAAAACACAAAAAGACAAATTAAGCACACAGAGTGTATTTCATTTTTTCACTGCTTTCTTTATGACATTGGGCATACTCACACTTCAATTATCTATTTAACATTATATTTTATGATAATAAATGTTGATTACACTACAGATTGTATTTTTAGTTATTGACAAGTAAAATATTTTATGACTTCTGGCTTACTTCTGGAATTATAAAAAATGACTGCCTGGATGAATGAATGTGAGTGCTGCTAAGTAGCAGTAATTTGCATCTGTACTACGGCTGCCAGCTCCATTCTCAGCCACCCACTCAGATTATTATTGCCAAGAGAGGCAATTGCCCAGACAGAGAAGTGTGAAGAGCTTGTTACCAGATAAAGAGGTTTAAGCACATAAATAGACAAAGTCCTCTGATTTTGAGATCAGTGACTCTTCTTATCATACCATTTGAATTTCATCTGATCATAACAAACAGTGCCAGCATGCCAGTTATTATATTCACTCATGAGTGTGTCAGTAGAACAAGATTCATTTTTTTTTCTCTCTTCATAGAATATTTATGCCTAAAGTTCAATATGAAGTTTACCATGAACTTCATGGAAAGTCACTCATATAAGAAATGTCTAAAAAATGAAGTTCTAGAGTAAAATGGCATTAAAAATGGCAGTGATGAAAGCAACTTCTATAAAGAAGACCTCATTTACTTATCAATTTACTTATCTTAATCCAATTTAGACATCACTGACTCAAAAGAAAATGAAATGCCTATGCTTTTACAGTGAGAGAGGAATTGTCTGATCTTTGTACATCACTGTTAGCAGTTCCAAACAAAAGAGACTGAGAATGGGATGGATAATAGTTGCAATTCAAAGAGGATTTTCTAGGTTGAGATTCTGGTAAAACTAAAGAAAATAATTGTGAGCACAAATAAATAGCCTACACTGCCACAGCACTAAGGAAAATGTAATTTGCTCTGGCTAAAACAGCTTTCTTGCTTTAAAACAAGCTCACTAGCCTCCTTTATGCAGCACTTTTTATGGAATTAAATACAAATTGCCAGAGTCTGGAGGTTTGCTGTGGTTATTTCATACCATACTAGAAATCAATTTATGTATACGAGTTGATGAATCTTCCTTCTACAGGAATTTTCAGGAAAAATCCGTGTAATTTTTCACTGTTAACTAGAATATCCTTAGGGCTGTCTGTATTATGCTAAGGGCCGTACCAGTCCCCAAGCAGACAGCAGGCATGTGGGCTTTTCCCCTCTGGTCCAGTGCAGCTGACTGCTCAGCTGCATCAGAGCAACAGAAGCTGAATTTCAGTGATATGCCTGACGGAAAAGATTAAATACTTTTACACCTGAAATCCTCACTTAGTGTTCACAGAGGAATAATATGTGTCTTTTTGGTACCAAAATGATGGTAGGCACATGTTTGGCTCTACAATGAACCTCTCTGGGCATATTCTGTAATTTCAGGCAAGGGGAGGTGCAGTTTCCAGTTCTAGCAACCTCCCTCTGTTAAGGGTGGTTTATCTGGTTTTCGTATTTTATTTATTGTTAAAAAAGAAACTTATGTGTAAATTCCAGAGACTAAGGAACTGAATTTGTTCCTTTTTCAAGTATCAGGGGACACTGTTGGTAAGAGTGACTTGATTTTTTTGCATACCTACTGTTCCTACAATTGCATAGGAATATTAATTTGAACAATCAATGCAACTTACTTAACATGAAAAATATCAGCAACTCCAGTTGTGCACTAAATCAACTCCAGTTGTGCACTAAATACCACAGAACTTATATACATCTCACAGGAAATTATGTTCACAATTGTTGAAGAGTTGCCCAAAAATAACTTTGTCAATTTTCCAGAATAATATTGCGGATATAAGAAAAACTTAATCTTTGTGATCAAGCTAATGCCACTAGTTTATTTTGCTGTAATGAGCACAATCTGTAGGGAAAGATCCTACAGAGTTCTGATAGGAAAAACAAGCTCCATCATGAGATGTTGCATTACCTCTAGGCACAACAAAAGATGATACTGAATTTTAGATACTTATTCTCTGTGTCCAGTTCTGGGCTCCCCAGAATGAAAAATACAGAGATCTCCTGGAAAGTGTCCAGTGGAGGGCCACAAAGATGATACGGGGCCTGGAGCATTTTTCCTATGAGGAAAGGCTGAGAGACCTGGGTCTGTTCACCTTTGAGACAAGAAGACTAAGAGGGGATCTTATCAATATTTATAAATACCTTAAGTGTAGAAGACAAAGGCTTATGGCCAACCTCTTTTCAGTGGTTTGTGGGGACAGGACAAGGGGCAATGGCCACAAAATGGAGCACAGGAAGTTCTGCACCAACATCAGAAAGAACTTCACGGTGAGGGTGACAGAGCACTGGAACAAGCTGCACAGGAAGGTTGTGGAGTCTCCTTCTCTGGAGATATTCAAGGCCCGTCTACCTGGAATATCTCTCTGGAGATATTCAAGGATGTCTACCTGGGCAACCTGCTCTAGGGAACCTGCTTTGGCAAGGGGTTGGACCTGATGATCTCTTGAGGTCCCTTCCAACCCCTACAACTCTGTGATTCTGTGATTCTGTTCCTTTTGATTTTGTATGAAGAACTGTACTTTTAATGTTGGCTATAGCTGAACTTTGAAATATTTGTTAGCTGAATAACTCCATTTATTTTTAAATCATAAGAAGGTATTGTTCAACATGATGAGCATAGTCATGGCTTCTGAGAATTGTGCCCGTCATAAGAGCACAGCCAGTTTCCTTTGAGTTCTTAGGACAGGTTCAGCTCCCATTGTCTTGGTGACTGACATGATGCCATCAAAGCACATCATTCCTGTAATAATATAGTATTATAAATATGCAAAGACATTCTTCAGGACAGGTAGTGATGAGATTAAGCATAGTCATGTTAAGTTGCTTGCCTTTTGATTCTTTTCCACTTCTTTTTCTGCTTTTTCCTGACAGCATGGGAGGCAATTGTAAAGGTAAACAATCAAACTGAAGTGACAAGAGAAATCTCATTACAAGTAGAATGAATTGATTGCTTTCATACTTAGATGCAGATTTCCTGCTTTTCAACTATACAATGAATAGTTTTCACTGCCATTAAAAAAAAAAAAAAAAAAAAAAGCATGCAGGGAGGTGGAATAGATTTTTAATTAAGCTAGCAGAAAGAGCATAGATTCTCTTTAAAAGAAGCAGAAAAACATATAGCGATGTTTCTTAAACACTTTGATTTCTTCAATGAGGTACCTGAAAACAAGATACCAGAAAGACTTTTTTTTTTTTTTTCAAGAGAGAGTACAGTGTTAGGGCTTGCACTATTTCTTCAAAATCCCTGGTTTTAGATTACTTATATGAGTAGTAGTAGCATTTTTATTCACACTAATTATATACCAATATACAATATGCACTAAATATGCAATATGCACTTAATATGCACTAAAGATTAATAGTATATGTAACTTATCTTTGTATTTTGTAGAACTTTGGAACATAGTTTGTGAGAAATCAAAACGGCAATGATTGCCATTTTGCAGATGGGACCCAAAGGAACATTTTTGAAGGAAAAGAGAACATTTAGGGACAGGGATAAAAGAAACATACTGGTGTTACTAGAACTTTCATTAAGGGCTGCATTACCTAACTGCAGGTTGATGGAACTTGGGGAGAATATGTGGGAAGAATTGACACAGTCCTTCTTCCCCCTCCACTTTGCCACAAGAACTGCCTACTGAGTGGAGAGAAAATACTGATCTGAGGGTACATTGGTATGATGTCCTTAATAACAAGGGTGAGAATACAATCAACAGCTTTAATCATAGTCCAACAGCATGCACTTATCTGAAACATGACCTCGCTTTTTCTTCATGTGTCTTTCAGACATTAACTATGCCAAAGTAAGATTGTATACAGCAAGATTTACCTTTAACAACTATACTTAGAGTCAATATAAAAAACTAATTGGTATGAATAATACTGTTAAAACAGAGCAAATGAAAGCCATGACCCCAGATTAATAACCGAAACAAGGCATAGAAAATGAAAAACAACAACAACAACAAACACACAAACACACACACACACAAAATAAATAAAAGTTGAAAAAGGGAGCAAGATGGCTTGGAAAAAATATGGCAGGTATCCTTCTAAGAATTTTATCATAAATCTTTCCTGTATCATCTGTAACTGTATGTTGGTGTTGGGAACATTCAAAGAAAGAAATGACTGAAACACAAAAGTATCTAACAGACATATGGATGCTCCAAAATTCTGAAATTAAGCTGAATTTATGTATTCAGTTAAGTCAGTGCAAAAGTAGGGATTGAAGAGAAATCTTTAAAACATACAAGTATTTTAGTTTAAAATTTTTAAAAGTAAAATGCTCTTTTCTTTTTTTTTTGGTCTTTTTTTAGAAGAACTTTTGTATTTAAAAATTAGTCTTAGTGAAGAGGTTTGAAAGAACTGTATAACCTAAGAAAAATAAAGTGCTTTTATTTGCTTTAATAACATTTTCAGTTTTATGCAATCTAATATTCTTCATTGCTTTTCATTTTGTGAAAAAAAAAAAAAAAAGAAAAAAAAAAAGAAAAAAAAATATTTGTAGCCTTATTATTTTTTCCTGAAAAGTCATTATTAGTCACCTATAAGACATGTCTTGCAGGACAAACTAACTATTTAAACTGAAAAGTTGCAGATTGTCTTTGTGGAAATCACAACTGCTTTTTAACAGTTGGGTTTGGAAATTAGTATAAGGCCGGAAAGATAAAATGTAAATTGCTGTAGTATCACATAGGCTGTCATCAGGCTTCATGAAAGAAAATGCTAACTCATATTGCTTGAGTTAAATCTCCCAGATGCTGATATATACCTGTCTCCTCAATTTAAAGCCTTACTGATACTTGGATTGTGATTCACAGACTCGTTTTGTGTTTCCGTTCTGTGTCTATGTCCCCCCACCTCGCATTGCCCAGCAGCCACTCACAGATCAGAACTCACTTGTTTGACTTTGTCCTTTTTTCCAAAGATTCCCATTTCTTTCCCATAAACCATGGGGAGTTAGATAATAAACTTGCACTGCAGCTTTGAAAAATCACATAAGCTGTTTTTTCCATGACTGAATGATTTGCCAACTCCTGAATGAACTTTTATCTGCTTTCAATTGTTATTTAAAATAGTTACTAAAGCAAGAAGGTTTTATCACAGAAGACTTAAGTGCACCAGAACTGTACCTTTCATGCTTTCCAAGGAAGCTCCACTGCTGCTAGACAGCAGCTTGTCCTTTAGGACAGGATTTCTTGCATGAGCTTGTATTTTAAAACACGGGTGTTAAGACTTTATTGGCAACTGCAAAGAACTAAAGTCAACTTTTTATTTTTTGTTTGTTTGTTTGTTTGCTTTTAACAGATTTATTTTTTTTTTAACAGGTAAGGTACACGAGTACCTTATCAAAGGCTGGGGAAATGTGGGAGAATTGCAGCACATCCCAGTATGTTCATTGCAAATGTTAAGTGTCCTGACTGCACTCCTGCAACCTTTAAATATGTGCTTAAATATTGTACAAGGTTAAGTGCACATATATGTAATGTGACATAGTGCCCAACAACACTGTGGTTTGAATCACTATATATTTCTTCATTAGATCGTTTCTACCATGAGCATAATGTCCTGATATCAGAGAGTTAATTCTCTGATAGCATTCTCTTGACTTCATTGGTTTTTCAAGAAAGCTGTATAAATAATGTTCAGGTAGCTAAAAAGGGAAGGAAAAGGTTGTGTTTTGTCTATAGGAGGTGACGATCTGAATATTAGATTATATCCTTTCCTAATCCCCTTGCTTTATGGAAACAGGAGAATTAAAATGTCTTCTACAGTGTCCTGAGATTCAAAAACCTTTGAGTGTCACCGCCTGTTATGATCATTTAAGCTTATCCAATATAGTTAGGTATTTCATATTTCTTTTCAAATGAGAGAGTGACACCTTTCTAAGCAAGAATAATTATGATGGACACTAGAAAGCTAAAAATAGGATTAACATAATAAAATAAAATAAAATAAAATAAAATAAAATAAAATAAAATAAAATAAAATAAAATAAAATAAAATAAAATAAAATTTTATAGTCTATTGCACTAAGTTTTATGCTGATTGCATTCCACTCATGCCAGTGTGGTTGCTTGCTCTAGTTTATGGCTATAGTAGTTCAGCCCAATGTGTCATAATGAGACTTCAGCTGTTGTAGTAGGGGATACAAATTTGAGTATTTCTTTAAAAATAACTATTTTGGTTCTTTAAAACAAAAACTGCAAGTTTACTTCCAGCCTGTTGGGAGTTTTGATCTGGACTTTATGCAAAGTCCCTGCAATGTTTGTTTCTTAGGTAAGATGCTTCTGTTTCATTGAATTACTCATTTATCATCTTTAGTCATAAAATCTCTAAGGGAAAGATAGAACAATGCGTGACATTGGATTTAGAAAACTGGCTCACATCCAAAAGCATCAATAGCTAGTTTAAAATCACTAAATGGTGCTCACCCAATTAATCTTTTTCTGTTAGGTTTTCCTTTGCTGTGTGTAAACGTATTATTGACTTTGGGTTGTTATCTCTACAACCCTGGTACCTTAGAGCTTACAGCCATCTTACCCCACAAGAGGGTTTATATCCAAGTGCAGTTTATAACCAATACTCAGCATGCATTCAAGATATGAGCAGAAGTAACAGCGACTCACTGCTTCTCCTGCAGCACAATTTTTCCTTTTGTAAATCTCTCTACCTGTCTGATACTGACTGCTGTGAAGCTATAAGGACAGTATCAAACAAAGAGCAGCAAAGAAAGATAGAAGCAAAAACAAACAAAACAAAACAATAACAACAACAAAGAAAAACAGAGCACCCCATATTTTGAAACTGGAATATTTCAAGTGCTCATCTGCAAAAGGATGTTAATCCTTTAAAGTCTACTTTAATCTACATTCTCTCAGCTTTTCTTTTAAGCAAGCATGTCAAAAGGTATGAAAGACTTTCAAACTCTAAAACTAGGTTTTAGCTGAACAAAACAAACAAACAAAAAATCCAAATAATTTACTTTCTACTTATACAGAGAAAATGAAAATCTGTTAGCAGTCACAGATTAAAAGTAGAGACTGTCATTATCACTGCTATCTACTATCACTACTATCATAACATTATCCAGTGTTACTCAAGTCATAGCAACTGGTTGCTCAACCACCACAGTTTCTTTGGAAAATATCTGTGTATCACCTCCAGTGTGAAACTCCCTTTAGGGGATGGAATTCATCGTCACAGAACAGATCACAAACAATATTTCTTAGAATATCTTTTACTCATAAAGCTGTTTTTACTAATAGCAGATAACTATTCTAACAGCACATTCACTTATTTACTTTCACATTTGATTTGCGCACTCACTCACAATTACCTGGTTAAAACAATGCTTGTGAGGCCAACTCTGACTATGTACTCAGAAAGAGAAAGTCCATCCTAGCAGACCAATTCCACTCAGAGGGTCCTTTATTTCATAAGATGTATGTATAATCCCATAGCTTTCATCTGCATATAGCAGCTGTCTTACATGTAGATGCAGAGTTACACAATGCGAGCTGGTACTTACCAGCCTCTTGTTATTCTCAGACTGTATGTTCTGGTAGGTTTGTAGAAACTGAACCGAACATCTGAAGTTGTTGACATACTCTTTTTTTTTCTAAATTAAATATTTTGGTATTATATAAGAAAAACTTATGTTTCTTCCTACAAGGAAAATTGGAATGCAAGGTTTTCTTTAAATTCAAAGAATGACAGAAAAACAGAGATTACCATGTATTCCTAGCTTTGACATGTGATGATTATTGATGAAAAAATTAAGTTCATATGTTGATTACTCATTTAAATACTCAAAAAAATGTAATTTAAGTTTAAAATTGTTGTATTTATCTCTTTTTATTTTATAATTGTTGTATTTATCTCTTTTGACTCCTACATGTATATGATCTCCTCTAAGTGTTCCAGAGGTGCATCTCCTGTACTTACTGAAGCCAATGGTAGTGAGAGGAATAAACCATGCTTAGTATTTTGCTGACTGAGAGAATGAAAACCAACTGCAAACTCAAAATCTATTAATTCTAAGACTGAAGTTTGATCTAAAGAGTGAGATGTTAGGATGGTTGCAGAGATTCAGCCATCTATATTATCTTAAATATTTCCTGCTAACTTGATTTACTGAGTGCAATGATACTTCCGTGTAATTAGTAATGGCGTTTTCAAAATGGATTAACCGAGAGGGCAGTTTAACCTTGTGTTAAAAATTACAGACTGTAGGGCTGGTAGTTAAGAAAATTACATTGTCCTCACAAAAGAATTACATCTGACTTTGAACAGATGCTGAAAAATCCAAGTTTTATTACTGGTGCAACACAGTGGTGATATAAAAAGACTTCATCTCCTCCCTTGCATCTAATGTTTAAACAGACTTACAGTTATAACTCTGACAGGATATTTGTGAGAATTATATTGCTGTTTTCAAAAAGGTAGGACACACTTTCTGCTAAATTAGACTACTTCCAAGGAAAGGGAAAAGTGTTAAGATAGTGCTTCAGAATTTTTCTGTCTGTTCTGAGTTAAAAGTGATGAAGGACCACAAAACATTAAAGAAGACAAAACATAAGTAGCAAAAGAGAGGAATGTGGGAATGGTAGAGATAGTCTCTAGTGAAAATAATACATATTATTTACAGTAGCAAAAGACTACATGCTTTCTGTTTTGCCAACCTGTACACTTATAATAAATTTTTGATCTGAAAACATTTTTTTTTTGTGGATTATCATACTTTTTTTTTTTTAAATCCTTTTTTGTTCAGCATAAAAGGTGTAAACACCTGCCATGTACACATATACTATGTATTAGAAACAAGCTGCCCAAGCAAGCTCTGATATTCCTCTATCAGTAATGGTGTTGATTTGACACCTAAAAGTTAGAGATGACATTCAGATCTGTGCCAAATTCTTCTTGATTTCAAGTCATTCTGAATTTTTGGCCTGGAGAATCAATGGTGCTTGCTGGTACAATTTAGTTATTGCTACTGTGCCTGCAGGTACTCTGGGACCAGCTGGAACTTCCCTATTTCCCACAGATGGCAGAATTTTCAAACCTGGATATTTAGTCAGCGTGAGTCCTGACGCTGACACACTGACATCAATGTCTTTGCAACAGGCAATAAGTTTAAATTATAAATTAAAAAAAAAAAAAAAAAAAAAAAAAAGGAAGATGAAAACTATAAGTAAATGAACTTGATAGCTTACAGAAATTTGAGGGACTGTAGATCTCTTCACAGTGATGTTTTTCCTCATCCACACTTCCTCAGAACAGTGATTTATATTCCAAAGAATTTTATTTATCTGCATGAGGCTTTTTAAAGACCAGGTTTGATCTTGCTGAGCTTTTGTTTTATGATTATTGTTCTTGCTGTTTTACATATAGATAAATGCAGAAAGAAATGCTTTGAATTATTTGCAGCAATTATGTTAAATCCCAGTTTTCCATGCCTAATGCTATCTGTGCTCTTGAGGACCATGATAAATACTTTTAATATATTTTAATGGGTTACTGTTACAAGGAATTTTGCATTGCACAATAGAGGCAGCATTGCAGTAAATTACATTACAGTGCACACAATTAAATAGAATAATGAAAAAAATCAGACTTGGAGCAACAGCTCTTCAGAGTCCTCTGAAATTTGATTCCATGATAAACATAATAGGAAAAGATGGTGAGTGGAATTTAGATAGCTAAGCTAGATATTATTTTGTTTGTAACATCTCCATCAGGGATTAATGTTCTCTTATTCATAGACATTGATTAGTCTCTAGATTATTTTTCTGATTGATTCCTGTTGTACTGTAGCCTTCCTTCTTTGTTTATCTACCCAGCATCAATATAACTTTATAGCTCTAACTTCATCATGGAACCGTTGTTATGCAATCTGCAATAATTTGTGGGTTCTCAATAATGGTTTTAAGAAGAACTGTAGATTTATATTCAGCTGGTAGCCATACATTACTAAAACAAACAAACAAAAACAAACAAACAAAAAAGACTTCCTTTCATCGTTCCTTAAAAAAATATATATAAATTTCACATATTCTCTGCCAACAGATCATTTCAAGAACACTTGAAAATGAGACACTTCTGTTTTATCAAACATAGTTAAAGTAAGGCATGTGTGCAGCTCTGGGCAGTCATTGTTTTGAATATGCAATGAAAACAAAAATGTGATATTAAAATCATAGATGGTATTATTGCTTTTTTAAAAAAATATTTTTTGTTACCTTTTTTGGAGATGAAGATAGATTGAATCCAACAGAGATGTGGTATTTGAAGTCACAAGGAATCTAGATTTAATTCCTATCCTTCTGTGGCACTGGGAAAGTGACATTCTTTCCTATGGTCTTATTAGTTTTCCTACAGTAGAAGATAATAATACTTGCCCATCTACTTTAGAGATTGTTATAGAGCTATATATTCATTGCTAATTATAAGTTTCTTTACAAAAGTTTCATTTTATTGAACTAAATACCTCCAATACAACTGCAGAATACCTCCAATCCTAAGGAAATTTGTGGTTGTGTTCAAGGCTTTCAGGTTCTTTTTCAAACACTATTTACTGGTAGGATGTTTAACTATTTATGAAGTTAGCTATTCCACTGGTTAAAATTAGAATAACCCCACTTAAAATCTGAAAGAAAAAAAATGATGTTCACTGTTAAAAAAAAAAAAAATTGTAGGAGGTAAGATGTTGGTTAGAATGTGCATATAAGGTCTTAGCCAGGTTCACCATGCGTACTGGGTTTATGTGTCAAGGTTTTAGAAGCAGGGTGGCCTCTGTGAGCAGAACCCAGCAGCTGCCCCATGTCAGGTCAGAGCCAACTCCAAAAGGGACCTGCTGCTGGTCAGAGCCGAGTCAGAGAGCGATGCAGGGTGGGCCTCTGTGAGAGCAGACAGAGAAAAAAACTACTGTGCAACAGCAGCTGGGTGAGTGAGGAGTGAAAAGCAGCCCTGCAGACCCCAGGGTCAGTGCAGCAGGAGGGCAGGAGGTGCTCCAGGAATGCAGCAGAAATTCCCCTGCAGCCTGTGGAGAGGCCCCTGGTGGAGCAGGCTGTCCCCCTGCAGCCCATGGGTCCCACAAGGAGCAGATCTCCATGCTGCAGCCCATGGAGGAGCTCCCGGTGGAGCAGGTGGATGTGGCCTGGAGGAGGCTGTGGCCCATGGAGAGCCCCCACAGGAGCAGGCCCCAGACTGGAGCTGCAGCCCGTGGAGAGGAGCCCACACAGGAGCTGGGGGTCTGGGGGGGAACTGCCGCCCACATGTGGGAGACCCATGCTGGAGCAGTTTGCTCCTGACAGATGGACCCCATGGTTGACCCCATGTGGAGCAGGGGCAGAGAGTGACCGTGAAGGAGCAGCGGAGATGAAGCGTTAGGGACTGACTGCAGCTTCCGTTCCCCATTTCCCAGCACCGCTCATGGGGAAGAGGTAGAAGAGGGTGGAAGGAGAGAAAGTATTTCTGGTTAGCTTTTAGTTCTCCCTGCTGTAGTGTGTTAGTAACAGGCAACAAATTACATTAATCTTCCTAAGCTCTTTGTTTTACCCGTGATGATAACTGGTGAGTGATTCCCCTGTCCTTATCTCAGCCCTTGAGTCCTTTCCCTTGTATTTTCTTCCCCTCTCTCTTTTAGGAGGGGGAGTGAAAAGAGTGGTTGTGGTGGACTTTGGCTGCCAAGCCAGGTAAAAGCACCACCATGGTTTATCACCTTTTGTCTTTCAGACAAACCAAGTTTCTTTGAAAGCACATCTTTAGAAGTAACCCTGGCTGTTCACAATGTACCCTGATCTCATAAACCACATTTGGAAGACTTAATAACATATATATTTTTTTAGCCTAGGGATTTGTCAGTGCTTTGTTGAATTTAGGCCTTACTGGCAATTCTTCCCTTTCTGTGTTTACAGACCCTTGCTGTGAAAGTAAAAGGCTGCTTGATGTTTATGCTTTGTTGCTCAAGCAGATTAATGATTTAGGGGATATCTATAAACTTTGAAGAATTCATTTAAGAGTCATTTTTGAAGTAGAGAAAAAACTAACAACAGCAAAGCTGTTTTTCTCTCCAGCTATAGGTCCCATTTCATCTTCTGTTACATTTAAAAAAGTCTGTTACCACATGCTTTTTATTTGACAGGAGAAGGAAAGTAAAAAGATGTTTCCTTTGTATTATGCTTTTAATTCCTCTCCAGAGGTTAGTTTAGAGAGTAGGGAGATAGAAGGAATGGCCAGCAAGCCTTCTTTCCGTAATTAAAAACATAATTAAACATGTAAAAAATTCTATTCAACTCTAGGGTAACACTGATATTGAGTCTCTGGCTATTAACAGATTTGATCCATAGGCCCATTTGTAAGTTCAAAAATAATGTTTTACCTTTCTTTAAATTGATGTAGCATATTTGTAGTCCTGAATAGTTTGACAAAAAATATTTTTAAAAAAAAAAGCATACAAAACCAGCTACCCCAAATGCCAGCCTAGCAATTCTTTGTTACTTGCATTGTTCTGTGAATTGCACGAGAATTGTCTTATGGAAGAATTTTGCAGATCACAGCTGATTGGGGCACCACATAAGTAATGTTTCCTTTCCTTCACATGCATCCACATTCAGAGTGTATCAAAGCACCCAAAAAACTGTAAAGCATCTCTTTGAGATTCTGTGAGATGCTGAAGAAAACTGCAGGTAATATAAACTTCTGCATGTAGAAGTAAAATTAAAATTTCTCTTTAACACATGTTCATATCTTTTTCAAATTTTATTTGGTACTTTGTATAGAAATTCGTACCAACTGAAGGGTGCCTACAAAATTACCTAGCATACCAGATATATAGTGATATTCTAAAAATCTCCAAAATCATGAGGAATGACAAATCCTACCAATATGCTGTCCAAGCATTCAGTGAATGTTGATATTTCCAATTTTATGGTGGTAGACATGCATATTCATTGGAATACAACTGTAAAAGTATTGCTGGTGTCATGTCTATAGGCCTGTCAGTCTGACTTTGGTGCTGGGGAAGCTCATGGAGCAGATTACCTTGAGTGTCATCACGTGGCACTTGCAGGTCAATCAGGCAATCAGGCCCAGTCAGAAGGGGTTTATGAAAGGCAGGTCCTGCTTGACGAACCTGATCTCCTTCCATGACTAAGCTTAGTGGATGAGGGAAAGGCTGTGGATGTGGTCTACCTTGACTTTAGTACGGCTTTTGACATTGTTTCCCACAACATTCTCCTCAAGAAACTGGCTGCTCATGGCTTGGACTGGCATATGCTTCATTGGGTTAAAAATTGTCTGGGTAGCCAGGCCCAAAGAGTTGTGGTTAATGGAGTTAAATCCAGTTGAAAGTCAGTCACTAGTGGAGTCCCACAGGGCTCAGTACTGGGGCCAGTCTTCTTTAATATCTTTTAATTGATCTGGATGAGGGGATTGAGTGCACCCTCAGTAAGTTTGCAGACAACACCAAGTTAGGTGCATGTGTTGATCTGCTCGACGGTAGGAAGACCCTGCAGGATGCTCTGGATAGGCTGGACTGATGGGCTGAAGCCAACTGTATGAAGTTCAACAAGGCCAAGTGCCAGATGCTGCACTTGGGGCAGAACAACCCCAAGCGGAGCTACAGGTTGGGAGATGAGTGGTTGGAAAGCTGCCTGGCAGAGAAGGACCTGCCAGGTTGACAGAATGCTATTGGTTGATAGTCGGCTGAATATGAGCCAGCAGTGTGCTCATGTGGCCAAGAAGGCCAACAGCATCCTGGCTTGTATCAGAAACAGTGTGGCCAGCAGGACTAGGGAAGTGATCATCCCCCTGTACTCAGCTCTGGTGAGGCCACACCTTGAGTACTGTGTTCAGTTTTGGGCCCCTCGCTACAGGAAGGACATCGAGGTGCTGGACCTTGTCAAAAGAAGGGCAGTGAAGCCGGTGAGGGGTCTGGAGAACAAGTCTTATGAGGAGCAGCTGAGGGATCTGGGGTTGTTCAGCCTGGAGAAGAGGAGGCTCAGGGGCAACATTATCACTCTCTATAGGTACCTACAGGATGCTGTAGCAAGGTGGGGATTGGCCTATTCTCCCACATGCCCAGTGATAGGGTGAGAGGAAATGGGCTAAAGTTGCACCAGGGGAGGTTTAGGTTGGATATTAGGAGAAACATCTTTACCGAAAGGGTTGTTAGGCATTGGAATGGGCTGCCCAGGGAAGTGGTGGAGTCACCATCCCTGGAGGTCTTTACACTTTTAGATGTAGGGCTTAGTGATACGGTTTAGTGGAGGACTTGTTAGTGTTAGGTCATGGGTTGGTCTAGGTGATCTTGGAGGTCTCTTCCAACCTAAATGATTCTGTGATTCTCTGTGATTATTTATGAAGTATGTCTGTGAAACATTACTATACTGTCTTCCGCATCAAATTTGAAATAATTTAGAGTTACCAAATTTCATTGGTTTTGTTTGTTTGTTTGTTTGTTTTTAATGAAATTCACATAGAGTAATTTTCTTTTCTCGGGGTTTATCATTTTTGTCTTTTCTGATTAGCCTACCACCACATACATACAATATGTATTATTATTACATATATAATGTAATGCAGTAATTTTGAAATAAATTCATGATTAAATGAAAATCTTTACACTCATTACATTGAAGTATATCACTATTAAGAAGTGCTAGAATAGTTCAGAAATCTATCCACAAATATATTTAAACTGTTCACATATGACTGGGAACTCATATCCAGTACTTCGAGTATAGTGAATAAATTGTTATTCATCACCAGGATTATATGGAATTTTGTCCTAATACATATACTGAATTATATTTCATATGCTACTTGGCAATTTATTCATGAGGAGGCTAGCCTACAATCATAAATAAATAAAAGAATTTTACATATGTTACTTTTTAAAATGAAGCAGTAAACCATTCTATGTAAAGTTAGTTTCGTTTGCTCACTTGGGCTTCAGTGAGAAACAGCTTGCGATAGATCATACACCTGGTTATTTATTGTATGGACTTTTGTTTCCAAACTAATCTTCTCCATAGCTAAACTATAAAATTTTCTTGAATTATGTAGCGATAAGGGAAAATTTTTACATTCTGTATTATACTATTTGTAGTATGCAGTACAATACAACACTGAAATCTGGAGTTGTCATAGCACACTGAGTTATTAACTTATCTAGCATTATTTCCTGGCTCTGGAAATAGTATTCAGTGTTTTAGAAAATGATGAGAGGAGAAATAGGGGCAAATAATATTCCTAGGTAATTGAAAAAGGTAATATGCTTGAGGAGAGAATTCCTTCCTATCATGCATAAGTTATCACCTTATACCATGAAATGCAAGATCAAATGACCCTTCATAATACGTTAGCTAGCACAGAAACATATGTTATTCTTTCCCATTCAGCATGCCTAATTAAATTTTGCTAAGCTATTGGTGCAAAGGATTGCCTTGTATCAAAAAATGTCATTAGAAAAAAAAAATCCTTTGTGTCTTTGAAATAGATTGCATACACTGTACTGAAAGTATGGCAGGAATATTGCAATATATTAGAAAAGATACCTGATAACAAAAAAGAAAATCTAAGAAAGAGTATGTTTAGATAGGAGTTGCAACAAAGCTCTGACAGGTTATACTAGTCTAAGTGGTCTTTAGTTTGATTTATTTCTTTCATTTTCTGTAAGTTGAAGAAAAGGGTTTATAGACTTCAAGGAAGTGTCATTGCTTTAAGACTCAAATATAATGGGGCATGAAAAATTGGGAGTTCTACCATATACCATGATATATTTGTGATCGTTTGTTCCTTTATTTCTGTGAATGATTCGTGATGTATGCTCTCATTTTAATTTTAAATATGGAAAAGTCATTCATTATATGTTGAATAGGCCACAGTTGAGTATCATTAAGAAGATGAATGTGCTTCTGGACTGATAGGAGCATGTCTGAGAGATTTGAAATGTTAGAAATTATCCTGTCAACTTTTGGCATCTCACAGGATAAAAACAAAAATGCTGAGAATACGCATAAAGTGATACTTTTATGTTGTTTATTGTTTTCTACTTTGTTTAGGTATCTTTGGTGTTAGGATTGCTGCAGTCATTAGTTGGGAGCTGCTTGTAGTTATTTTTATGTTTTTGTTGTTTTGTTTTTGTTTTGTTTGTTTTTTATGTAGGATTTTATTTGTTTTATTTTATTTTATTTTATTTTATTTTATTTTATTTTATTTTATTTTATTTTATTTTATTGTATTGTATTTTACTTTATTTTATTTTTTTCAGACCAGGGAGGTCATGTTTTTAAATCTGGACAACTTTTAACAGTTTGGATGTTTATTCTTTCCGTACCTGCACAGCCCCCAGTGTGGGCTTAACCTGGAGACACTGAATTCTGCAAGAGTTACATGTATCTTTGGTGTTTGAGGAAGCTCAAGCATAAAAGTAGGGGAAACTTCACTATGTATTCCTATTCATGTTCACCCACGGGTGAACTGCTTTGTGCCCTAGGAGGGGCTATGAGACTGGCTACAGCCAAGTCTTGTCCTTGAGTTTGCTAATCTCCATGGCTGGGTGGTGAGAGTACTACTTTGCTGTACATTACATCAGATTTTGGTAGGAATGAGTTCAAGCTATTTCTTTGTCCTGGCAACAGTTATTTAACATCAATTCAGGGCATAATTGAATATTAAATGCAGACTTAATTTGAGCAGGTATAATATCTGGACTTGCAACATCCAATCAGAATGTTTATGTGTATCCTAAAAGATAGTAGAATAGAAGAGAGGAAGGGAGGAAGCGAGGAAGGGAGGGAGGAAGGGAGCACTGTCATTTTTAATATATGTTAATAACATATCACTGTTATTACATTAATATATTTTATTATCTTACATTTAACATAGTGAAATATATTCTTACCATCTCATATTTCTAATTTTGTCAGTAGCCTTTATTTCAGTTATTTCAAATTATTGTGAAGATTAATTTAATTGCAAAAGTGTTTGGAGTGTTCTTTTTAAGCATTCATCAGTATGTTTCTGGCATACTTGGTTCAACCAAACAGCCTTTAAATACTGTGTTTCAATTTAGTTTTGACACAGATTAGAAAGACATATCAAGCACCTTTTGTAAAAATGACAGTGCCAAGTATTTTGTGCAATATATTATAAAGAGAACACTAAAATACAAAGTGACATTTTTCTAGAGGATAAGCAGACTGTAATACTGTAAATTATTCTGCAGAACAGCATATAATTACCTTTTGAATTTGTAGGTAAACTCAGAAACCAGAAGTGTTCCTGAAAATAGAAAATAATGAGCTTCTTAATAATATAATTCTTATCTAAAGATTAACTTTCAAAAGAAGTATCATGACCACCAGATTTTGCTATAATAAAAAGAAATAAGTTGATTAATATAGATACAATGTTATATCTGACATGATGCAACAGAGAAAAGACATTGAAAAAATAAAATGAAACAAAGCCCTCTGGTAGTGTTAAGCCAGCAAATGCATCTGGATTTCATTCAAGAAGAAAGCTGTCTACCAGAATAATGGGGAAAAATATAAATCCCTCTACTTGCCAAGGCCACACAAGCCTTGACAATATTTTTTGTATCAGGTTCCTGCTCTGTTTTCCCCAGTCCATCTTCTGCACTCCCACTGATTACAGAAAATTGTACCTATCTCATCTACATCCATGTTGTGAGTATATGCAGCTCCCTATTCAAATGCATAAATGTGAACTATGAGGAACCAAAGTGCCTAGACTCCTGTTAGAATCAGCAGAGATGAAAGGAACACCATCATTACAGTGCAGAGGTCTCTCCAACTGGCTAACTCCAGATGTCTTATCTAAGGCAAGCTGAAGAATTCTCTGGATGCCTTGAACACTGTTGATTATTGTTGCTTAAACATTGGTGTCTGATGCCATTTAAGATGTATTCCACCTGCCCTGTACTAACTTGGACCTTAGCACAAACTTCCCACACACCCGTTATGCTTGAGAAAAGTCAGATAGGCTCTGGTATATTTTGCTTGCCTCGTTCTGCATGGATACTCAGCTGTTGCGTGGAATACAACTTTTGTCAAATGGGTGTGGTTGTGGAGCAAGTACTTCTTCAAAACTGAGAAGGTTTAATGTTACTTGTGTAATTGCTCCTAATTTCTTCAATTCTTCTTCATTTCCTCTTGCTAGTTTTCATTTTATTTTTTGCCTGGTTACTCTTTCTTGATCATACGTATATTCCATATGATTTTCTGATTCAGAAACAGTTTAGCTGGAACATAGTGTGGAAATTCTAAGTCTTCCTTACACCTCTGATATCTGATGAATGCCAGCTTCATCACCTGTGGATGTTTAAATCCAGTCACTTTATTATCTGGTTCTGTAGTTTCTCAGTATTTGCAGTTCCCATTTTTGCTGTGTGTGGTCTTCCATTCCGTACTGCAGGCAAATTTCATACAAGTTAGTTCTGGAAATTTCTAAGTTCCTATAAAATTTTTCATTCGTTTATTTTTGCCTAAATGGAAAAGTGGGCAAAAGCTATCAAAGAATACCCTGCAGTGCTGTAGTCAGGAGAATCATGATACATGTATGGGAGTATAGTTGATAAACCATTCTTGTGAGTTAAACATGCTTCTGCTTTAGTTTGAAAACTCTTCTCATCAAGCAAACATTAGATATTACACTATTTTTCTGGTCTGTGTGATACAGATAAAATCATTATAATTTTTTCTAGTAAGTCAGGGCATTCATCTTAGTAATAGTTCTTATTGGGAGGAGGGGAAATTTTTAATGTCTGTTGGTATGTACCGAGATATATTTCTGTCTGATGATAAGCTTCATGCCACGATATCCAGTATTTATATTACAGGCCATATCGTAGTCAGCCTCAATTAACCACGTTGCCAGTTCTTCAGTATTTGACCCTTGAGCATCAGGGTCAAACAGAACCATTGCAGTGTGAGCTGGAAGGCACAGCAGGTTTGGCATATGGACAACCATGATGGAAAGCCATAGGAAAAGCTTTTAATCCTCCTATTCTGGCAATCTGAAATGTTGCAATAAAGGGTTAACTGCAGAAAAGGCTTCTCTTAAAACCACAGGCTCATTTAGGTTAGAAGATACTGTACTTTGTTTTCCTGCTGCTCATCATTTTTTTTCTATGCAGTAATGCAAATCTTCCAGGTGAACTTTAGTGCCGTCATCCCCATCCACAGATGATCTGACAGGCTCATTGATCAGTCCATTAGAATGCTGCACCTGCTTTATCATTTAGTTTGCACTTTCTGTAATGTTTCACACTAGATCTTCAGGTCAGTTTTGCAGTCTTCAAGAACAAAAATGAAACACAGGTTGGGAGAAATAGGGGTTCGTGAGTCTAGAAGTGAGTATACTAAGAATACATAGGATACATAGTACACAAAGAGAGGTTTACATGTTAAAAGCAACTAGTTATAGCTTAAAAAAAAAAATCAAGAAAAATTAATGATTGTAAGCTACGTTCACGTCATTTTCAGAAGGCCAGTGGCACACCAGCAAGATCGAGGGAAACTTAGTATTTTGAGATCTCCCTTAGCATGTGGATTTAGAGAACCAGGAGAGAAGGAAGGGTGCTGGGGACAGACTGATATTAAGACAGATTGGATATTAAATTTAAACAGAAAATCAAGGAGGGAAAGGGGGGCAGAATAAATTAATCATTCTTCTGTATTTATCTCTTTTTTATTAGCTTCTTTACTATTCCAGCAGTTCAATTTTGCTAGAAAGTTTTGGAATCATATGCAGAAATAATTTTGCTATTCCACTTTTGCTAAATTCCTTGTGCCTAATATGCTCGTCCTCTCAGGGAACTCAAATGACATTGCGGTCAATAAACATCAAGAAAATTCAACTCACTGGCTGATTTCATGTGAAAAGCACTGACATCAAAACATCTGCTGTGAGATATTTTGGGAGGAAAAAGCAAGGGTCAAAATTCAGTAAATTAAATGCTCATTTCAGATTATTTACACAGCTGTATTTCATGCCCATAAATTAGAGACTTTTCAAACCAAAAACCTGTGCTGTTTTTTCCAGGGTTAACATATTTTTTATATGCAATTTAATATAAGTGATAAGGTCCAATGTTGTTTTACTTTTATTTTGGACAAGGCTAATAATATTTTCCTCTTGGGAATGCTCCCAGAAGACTGACAGGTGTCAGACTCCATGTGTGAGTTTTTTTCTTTGTCCTGCCTGCTCTTAGTGAACCCAGGAACATAGTGTTTGTGTTGAAAAGAGCTGCATGTGGGATTTCATTACTTCATTATTACTTGTGCAGCTTGGTATGTGTTTTTAATTTTTTTTCCCTATACTTTTACTGATAGATAACTTTCAGGCAATTTAAGAAGCCACTTAAGAAAGGTTATCCATTTAAGGAGAGTTTTTCTAGCCTTTAAGCATTTAAATTGCTATGACCTTCTCAGCAGTTAACGTATCAGACTTTCCTAAGTGCTTAGAAAGTAATTGGGTTTTGCCTTTAAGAAACAGGGAATATTAATTTCAGAAACCTTTCCAGTGTGGATCCACTCACTTCTCAAAAGGATGAAAAATTTCTAAACAAAAGTTTAATGATGCTTATCCTCTGGAAAATAGCGTCATGAAATGAAGTCTCAACTAGTAGAGCCCTGAGTCAGTAAGTCCACTCAGCATGCTGTGACTTGTAGACCTTTCTCATTTGTGTTTGTTTTTCCAGAGTAGCATTGTATCCCGGTTAGACTATATATAGACCTACACTGGCCAAGTCTGCACTTCACCTGGTTGTCTGTGAATTGTTACCAACTCACATTGTCATCATCTTGGTGTTCTGACCAAGGAATTACTTTCCACTGTACACATATTCTCTGCTATTTAAAATAAAGTAACAGGAGAGAAAAGGAGAGGAGATGACAGGACAGAATCACAGAATCACAGAATTCTCTAGGTTGGAAGAGACCTCAAGATCATTGAGTCCAACCTCTGACCTAACACTAACAAGTCCTCCACTAAACCATATCCCTAAGCTCTACATCTAAAAGTCTTTTAAAGACCTCCAGGGATGGTGACTCCACCACTTCCCTGGGCAGCCCATTCCAATGCCTAACAACCCTCTCAGTAAAGAAGATCTTCCTAATATCCAACCTAAAACACCCCTGGTGCAACTTTAGCCTATTCCCCCTCATCCTGTCACCAGGCACATGGGAGAACAGACCAACCCCCATTTCACTACAGCCACCTTAAATGTACTTATAAAGAGTGAGCCTCCTCTTCTCCAGGCTGAACAATCCCTGCTTCCTCACTCGCTCCTCATAAGACTTGTTCTCCAGACCCCTCACCAGCTTCATCATGCTTCTGTGGACTCTCTCAAGCACCTCAATGTCCTTCTTGTGGGGGGGGGGTGGGGGGCAAAACTGAACACAATAGTCGAGGTGTGGCCTCACCAGAGACGAGTACAGGGGGACAATCACTTCCCTAGACCTGCTGGCCACACTGCTTCTTATACAGGCCAGGATGCTGTTGGCCTTCTTGGCCACATGAGCACACTGCTGGCTCATATTCAGCCAACTATCAACCAATACTCCCAGGTCCTTCTCTGCCAGGCAGCTTTCCGACCACTCACCTCGCAGCCTGTAGCTCCGCTTGGGGTTGTTGCACCCCAGGTGCAGGACCCAGCACTTGGCTTTGTTGAACTTCATACAGTTGACCTCAGCCCAAGCCCTGACCTCAGCCAGGACAGGACAGGACACGACATGGGAATTGGACTGGGGCTGTCTGCTTCATTTCACATCCATTTCTTGTGGGAGAGCTGGAGATATCCAGTGACCGCCGTGAGGGACACGCCAGCTGTGCAAAGGACATGGGACTCCTCCTCAGTAGCACAGTTCTTCCCTTCTTTGACCCTAAGGCACAATTCTGTGCATTCAAATGAGAAGAATAACGGAGAATGAAGGACAGAAGTGGCCTTTGAAGTGTTTTTGAAGTCTAGAGAGGATCAGTGCTATGGTGGATGATACTGTGGTAATGCTGATACTTATTTTCCTAGCTGTCCCTTCCAGTTTGTCTCTCCAATGGACTATATTGCTTAATGCAGGAGTAAAGAAAATGCACAGTTATTTGAGAGGGCAGTTGTCCATCACCTGCAGCTGCTGGCTGCTCCTTCTACCTCCTTGGAGCAGGCAGCATCTCACAAGGGGTAGGTACCTTCACTGCCAGACCTCCAGCTGGACCTGGCAGATTCTGTGGGATGTGCTGGTGTCATAATCCTGAGCAAAATGGGAACTCATCTCTCTTCAGATCCAGAAGGTAAGACTCTGAAGAGAATTTACATTTAAACACATAATTTACTGTTAGAGGATCAATAACTAACATACTAGTAAGATCAATAACTAACATATTAGGATTACTCTATTTCATTGATTTTCAGTGCAAAGATTTTGTTGCATTCAGCTATTCAATGAACTACTTTTATCTTTCAAATAAGCTGTCAATGGTCACCTTTTCTCCTTTTAACCTCTGGAAAAAAAGCTTCCCTTACCCAGGCCATACCCAGTAGTACCCAGCATCTACGTCATTATATAGAAACTTGCTTGTTTACACTATCAAATACAGATCTTTAATAAATCACATAGAATCATAGAATCACATATCTGTCTGCTAATAAAATATTTTGTAGGAAACATTTTTTTTTTAAAGAAACAAGCATGCATAATCCTAATGCATCTATGACCTAAAGAATAATCATAGTCTGTTGGAAAGCATTAGGGCCCATCTCTGACACTTTGGCATATACAACATGTGTTGAAAGATGCTACCAGTGTTCTTTGTCATTCTGTATTTCCCAGTGCTTGCCTGCTTTTCTGCTCTTGGCCATTTTTCTTACTGGTTTTTGCCCCACAGACTGTTCTCAGGCCTAACCAAAATTGAAAGCTCTCCTGAGATGAACATTTGTCCTTACTGGAGGCAGTCCCACCTAGGACAGATGCTGTGGTTCATTTTGTGTTATTTAAAGATGAAATGTGTAAGCATTATGAAATATTCTTAGGCAGTGTGTGCTTTTTAAAAGTACCTGTGTTCTATTTCACCACACACAAGCAGAAAATTTTCCCATTACCTTTTAACAAAAAACAGACTGTGCAACAGCAATTTTCTTTCCCCTAAGGATGGTAGCCTGTCATCTCTATTAATCTTCCACACATTATCCTCACCTGCAAGCTTTGTTCCAGTATGATGAATTTTTACACCAAATATAGAAAACTATTGGTATTTGAGAAAAAGTAGTCCTACTGACAGAAAGCTGTAGTCAGAAAGATGAAAGTGGACAGGGTTAAATTTTTGGCATATGGTGAATGCTTTGGCCTGTTTTTGTTTTTCTTCTGTATTTTGGTTACTGAAGGATTTCTGAATCTGTGAAGTAATACAATAGTTAGGAATCTTCCTTCACTTCTTTCTATTTCTCGAGATGATTTTCTGTACTTTATAAATGCAAGTCCATCTATGGACTTCAAAGGTATGCTTGGACACTTAAAGTTGTACATATTCATTAGAGTCTACACTAATTAGACCATTCTTAGCACCGCACCCTTCGCTTTTAATCCAAATGAGAGCTCTGAGCATTGTCAGAATAAAAAAAGGATAAATAGTGTTCCTATTCATGTTGCTATTTTTCTTTCACATTATTTTTAAATTACTTTCAGATGAGAAAGATCTTGATTGTTTTTGTTGTTCAGGTTATATTGCTGGTGTATGCTGGAAGTTTGCAGTGATGCATAACAATATACTTTATTGTACATTATACCACTGTGTACTGCAGTGCTGAAATCCTATTATTTGTTCAAGACATTTAGTGAGATGCTGGCTTAATGCCTTTTAAACAATGTTAATGTGGCTTATGAAGTAAATTGTCATTGCATTTATATTAGTGCTGCCTCTAACTGAAAGCAGTGTTAATTTTCAAAATTAAAAGAAGGAGATATTAATGCTTCTGTTCCCTCTAGGTTGTTTACTATTAAATATATTTAATTACAGTATTAAGTATTCTAGTTCCAAATCTGTTTGTTTTCTTTTTTTTCCTGATGTTTTGTCCCTCATTATTAAAAATGTTTTGGTTAGGATGATTTTTGCTGAGGTTTTTGTAATAGTGCTCTATAAAGAGTTCTACTGACTCTTTTTTGTTGCTGAAATTCAGCTCAATGCCTGCATTCCAAGGTAGTACACAGATACTTCTTAAAACTGTCATTCTCTATAAAAATGCAATATATCTTTGGATATTTTGCAGTTTACTGGTTTACTAGCACATTACAGAATTATTGTTCCTCTGTTCCAAGTTGAAAGAACCCTTTGTTAAAAACTGTGACAGATAAAGGGCCAATTACATCTCCTCATGGTACTGCAAATTTGAAAACTTTGTATCCAATTTATTTGTTTTTAAAGAAGTATACTTCTTGTGTACAAGTTTCTGCTACTGTTATAGAACCAGTTAGAGATAATCATAAAGTTTTTCTTTCCAAAGAAGGAAATCTTAAAATGGCAAATGTGGGGAAAATATATAGCTTTGCTACTATTTAAACATTTAAAATTTTCTTCATAACTATACAGATTTGAAATGACCCTCCGTACCCCTCATTTTCTTTCCGAACCTTCCACCCCATTCCTTTGTAGTCAGAAAAATGATGAAAACTAATGAGGAAAAATGACATTAACAAACTCATTGGCTCATATGTATTTGGCCACAAGACAGAGCGGCATCCTTAGCTGGAGCATGCTACCAGCCCTGGCAGGGGCCCTTCCCCTGGGAGGGAGCGTCCCCCTGGGTGATGCTCAGCTGAATTGACACCGCAGGTGTAGCACCTTGCTGTTGCTGGAGCATAGCATCAAAGCATTTCCTTCTTGGGATGGAAAATAGGGAATGAAATTGAATCTCAGAAGTTAGCTCTGAGACCAAGTGCTTTTTGAGACTGTTCCTGTACTGAAGCAGCTTATGGTGTGTTCTGTGTTCAGGTTGACTAAATCCATCACCCATTAGTGAGTAACTAGTGCAGGACCACAAAAGGAGTTTATGTCACAGCTGAGCTTACAATACTCCTGTTCTTCGGTCTTCTGTAGGTAAAAAAAGTGTCTTTCTTAAAAAAAAAAAAAAAAAAAAGTCTTAAAAAAAGTCTTAAGACAGTCACTTTTATAGTAATTGAAGTGAAGTCAAGCAAGAAATAGATGAGCACATAGTTTTCACATCACATTCATTAGCACACCAAAGGAAATTAGGAAAATTGAATGCATCCACATATAAATATAATGAAATATATTTTTAAAAATATAATACAGAACAGTATTATGAATAACAGACTGTCTGTATTATGAATAATTCACTGTCTGAGGAAATGCATATGCAGGAACAGACTGTGAGTACAGAATTACTTTGATAGTTAAGAATGATTAAATCAGAAAAAATAAAGTAGGAGAAAGTATGCTCTGTTCATATTCAATGTTTTAAAACTCCTGCTGTATTTTTCTGATTGGTCATCTTTTTGTGAAAGTTGAAATGAAAGTTAGAGGCACTTGAGTGTTTTGGTTCCTGCTATTTCAAGTTCTGGCTGCCAATGTGTAATTTCTCATTGTGTTGATTGGAGAAAGATTAACTAAAATTAGTCGCAAAATTACATGGCTGGATTATTTCCTTTTTAAAACTAACATAGTTTGAAAAGACCATAATAACATAACATAATTTTAAGACCAACTTTTCACCCTGTAAGCAGGCTAGGTTTTGAGATCATTCCTTGCAAAACTAAGCAAAGATTAAATGAATGATATGTCTATATAGGTAACATGTTAAATCCTCTAAATGAACAAAATAGTATTAGGCAAACCATATTCTGTTTTGTTGTTGTTGTTGTTTTGTTTTGATTTTTTTGTTTGTTTGTTTTTTGTTTTCATTATTTATTTTCTCACTATGGGTATATTTAATGTATGTAAAAATACCATGAAAAAAAAAAAAAAATCACATAGTGTGATTTCTGGCTTATATGGCAGCATAATACTGTGATGTCCTGCTCTAATCCACTTGAAAATCATATCAATTTCCATTGTTTTGTTTCATGCTGAAAATAGAGAAGGGCTAACAACTAAGCATAAGTGACTATATGTGACTATAATAGTGACTAAGCATAAACTTGTCATTATTCCATTCTGCAAAAGAAATCAACACTTTGTTTTTCGTTAGTGTTAGTATTGTACAACCTTACTCCCACAAGGGAATTTTCTTGGTCTAAAGAGTCATGAAGGGCAATAACCTTGAATAATCTTGTAGGTTACAGAAGTAGGCTCGTTGTAGCTTAACTCATTTTTATTTCATACATATTGGTGTGCTACATAAAATAAGAGTATTATAGTTAATCTTAATGATATAGTAATTACTATAATCTTCTAATTAAAAGAGTCATTCTTTAATGCCAGCTTTACTTAAAAAGAAACACAGAAAACCACAATGAACATCTAAAAAATTCACTAGCAAAATAATGGGTGCAGAATTGCAATTCAACAAATTCAACAGTACATGTGCAGGGGTTTTGTCATTGTGGCATGCCTGAAGTCAGAGTAAACCTCAGTGCTCTGACGCGGGACCAGGCTTGCTGGAGATAAGGGATTCAGTTATAGGAGAAGGAGAGGGTGACCAAGGAATCCCAAGCATATGTGATCCTGTATTGATGAATTATTAAATAGCTGTATCTGTGTGTATATGTTAAGTACATTTTGGTGCAGTACTTAAAATTCACTTCTATTATTAACATTAAATATAAAAACTATAAAGTCTGACTAGAATTTCTCATTCTCTGTTTTTACTCCATTGTATTGATATTATTGCTGCAACAGAATCCATTTTTCTCTTTCCTTCAAGCAGATGGGAAATTGCAGGGTAAAGACATTTTTAGCAATTTATATATATCTTTCTTATAGTTTGGACAAAATACTAATACAGCAGGAAATAAAAATACAAATATTTTGGAAAAATGCAAAACAAATTAATATGTCTGACATTATTTTTTTTCCTAATAAAGACATTTCATACTTAAAAAGTACACGTCAATAATAATAATCAAGCTATGATTGCAAGCACCCTGGAAATGCACTGCTTGTACAAAAAAAAAAAAAAAAGCATACAGTAGCCATCTCATGCATTAGCCTGAAAGTCCATACTGGGAATAGCCTGAAAGTCCATACAGTATGGCTGTCTTGGTACGCAACAGAATATGTGAATATTACAGGACATCACTGAAGCCTCAGCATATGTTTAGTTCTTAAGTGATAACCCAAAGAAGGCTGAAGTTAAGACTAACACAACTCTGTCTCAGAAGATCACACTTTGCTGCTGTAGAAAAGGACTTGCTGCTTGTGCTCTGCAATATCACTGATCCATTTTAATGGCATGAGTAAACTCATTGTAAGAGTTTTGCTCCCATTACTGGCATCTGAAGGCTGTCTCCAGACAAAATGCTGTCTGACAGTTAGAAATTTAGTCCCTGAATTTTATTTTCCTTCCTTAATGTTTACCTTTTTCTTTTCCTTTTCCTTTCTTTTTTCTTTTCTTTTCTTTTTTTTTTTTTTTTCTTTTTTTTCTTTTTTTTTTCTTTTTCTTTTTCGAGACAGAACATATGTCCCTTCTAAGTGTTGGCTTTGGCTAGGCAACAAAGCCCAAGCTATTTTAATTTCCTCTTCTAAAATAGAGTCACAGTTCTGAGCATCCCAGCATTCCAGTCAATTTCCTTTGTACCTATTCCAGTTTGAATCCTAAACTCATCCATTGGCTGCAGTAGATGTTTTCAAGAATGATTTGTATTCAGTAAGTCTCACCACGCAACAATCAAACTTCACAATAAAGAGTCAAATGAGCATTTCTTTTCATTTATCGTTTGGTTTAGAAACATAAAGCCAGATTATAAAAACAGTTATGCACACATAACATGTGTGGATATAAAGATATAATAAAAAGAATAAGTGCTTATACCAGGAAAAATAAAAGAGAGAGTGTAAATATATATATACAAGTATATATTTAATACAGTATAACTTATATAGAAACAATAGATAGAGAAATTCAAAATAAGATCAAAAACATGTTAATATATTTAATAAAACATGTATCTTTTCCAGTTGAGTACTGACAATCATATTTTCCAGTTTTACTTCTGTGCTGGGTTCATTTTGTAGATATGTTTTCAGAGATGTAATACCTATGAAAGGGAAAAGAGGGATTTGGGTGAGAAAAAAAATGTACTCACCTTATCTATGTAAGCCTCATAAAGCGTTGCATAAGTCCTTTTAGTCCTGTGATAGTTTGTACAAATGCTTTCAAGGACTGGCTAGGAGAGCATTAATACATTAAACATTGTGATTCTGAACCCTGCGGCGGCTATAACTGTGAATAATGCAGAGGATATAACACATTTTGCTTCTGGGCTTTCTGATTTCTCTCTGTTGCCTCTGTATTTAGATCTTTTTGGTTTACAGATCTTTTTCATTTAATTAAAACTTAGCAAGACTGGTATATTCAAAATGAAAGCAATTCAAGCTGTGGTAGAACCTGAAATGTAATTCTTTTATCATTTGCTATCTAAAACATTTTTACTAATTCATATCCAATTCATGGCCACAGAGTAGATGTTGCCAATTGCCTGAATGGTTCTAACGAAGCCACTTTCTGCTTGCTCCTTAATCTCACTCTCTTCCCCCAGATGGGCTAAATTGGTAGTGACAATATAAATCCATTTTCAGAGTGCTTGCTTTCAGGAGCATATCCTGGTTTATTTTTTGAAAAGTAGTCATCTAGTCAGAGCAGGGTGATTGAGGGCACTTCATTCAGGAGCCTGAGGTTTGTGTGTAATTAATGGAGAAGGCAGCACAGGCCTCCAAAGGAAAATTAAGATAAACTAATCTGTATTGTATTTTTCCATTCTCAGAAAAGAATAGATGGGACCTGGTTCTGTGCCTAAAGCCAGAAGACAACAGTGTGCACACTAAAATGTATGAACTCATGTCAGATTCAAGGTTCCACAACTAATACTTTCTTTTATCCAGTTCAGATTTAGATGCTGAACTATCTTTGGAGGAATAAGTACCCTATTGAATGAACAGAGCAGTGGCCTTTGGGAAAGCTTTGGGAAAGCTTTTTTTTTGGGAAAGCTTTGGGAAAGCTTGGATTGGGAGAAGGCTCCCCAGGGAAGTGGTCACTGCACCGAGCCTGTCTGAATTTAAGAAGAGATTGGACTGTGCACTTAGTCACATGGTCTGAACTTTTGGGTAGACCTGTGCGGTGTCAAGAGTTGGACTTGATGATCCTTAAGGGTCCCTTCCAACTCAGGATATTCTATGATTCTATGATTCTATGATTCTATGTAATTTGACTGTGGCAGATGAACTCACAGTTGCGTATTTTCAGAAGAGCGATGTAGCCAGGAACTATAAGGACATGTTTGAAGAGCTTTGCAAAGTGAGGAGGATTTTTTTTTTCTTATTTTGGGTCACTTTGAAAGAAAGGATGCTTTAATCTTGTAATGGGAGAAAAGAGAGCAACACTGATAGTGCCTGTGACCATTTTCTTTGAAAAAGTCACTCTTGGAAGGATGAGTTATGGGTTCTGGTCACTATGAAAATAAGTTTGTTTGTTCCTAGTGATTTCAGGTGGCTTCCAAAGCCAACCAATGCATGAGAATGCAGCCTGAACTGTTCATTGAGACATTGGGCTCATTGTATCCTTGCCTTTCATTTTGAAGTCATGACAACCTTAATGACACCAGAGCTTAAAACATGATTTTTCAGATGAAAAGCACAAAGGCAAGTGTATAGGTTTAGCTGTCAAGCATAGTTACAGATTTATGAAGACCCATGACATCATGTTCAGTGGAACTATTCTAGACTACAAAGGGCAGAAAAGCTTATTCAAATAGAAAATCATTCTAAAAAGCATTGCAAGCTTTTTAAAGTAATGAGAAAGTCAACTTTTTGAAGCGGAACCATAACCTTTTATGGATATTCCCTGGCTACTCCTTAAACTCGTCTTGTTAAGTCTAGCATTGCACTGACAGCAATGAGAACTCTTCTACTGCTTCTAGACCTTGTTACAGGTGTTTCTGAGTTAGATAATATAGACCTCTCTGTATGTTTCTTTTACAAGAAGATACAAATAGCCTTTCTCCATTTTCTTTCTCCATTTTCTTTCTTTTCATTCTTTATTTAAAGTAAATATGTGATAAATAAATTAAATAAAGTGCTAAAGTAAATACAAACTAAAAATTATTTAGTCCAAAAGAGCATGCCCATCAGATCCAATAGCCACAGATGAAAGATACAATCACAGACAAGTATAAGCTTTATCCAGCACAGACCATATGTTGCTGGACAACTTTTCTAGCTGTTCCACAGAGTTTTATTGGCATTATTTACTGATGGCTCAGTTCCTCATCTGTTGCTTGGTATTTTGATCCCCAGCTAGTTCTCCAAAAACGCCATGGGGGTTCTGCTGGACTACTTATGTGGCCACCAAGCTGCCTGCATGGAAACAGCCAACTGTCAGCAGAACAATGTTGCTCAAACTGACAGTTGTACTTGATCAATGTCTTTAAGTTTTTCAGTTTGTCAGAAACTGGAGTACACCTGAGTTAATTCTCATATCAAGCAACAGTGAATTAGCTGCAGTTACCACCTCAAAAGACAAAAAAAAAAAAAAAAAAAAAAAAAGGAAAAAAATTTGGTAGAAAATCTGGTACTGCCCTCTGAAACCACCATTATTACACAGAACACAGTCACATCTCTTTGCCAATCCACTGGTAGCAGAAAATCAACAACAAAGATCTTAAAGATTAATGGAAGATATTACTCAAACAAGCATTTAGGTAGTTTACACAAAACTAAGTGCAACACTTGCCAAAACAGAGAAGGATCTTTAAACAGCTATGATTGTCTGCCTTCATTACTGCATACTCTTCACTGCATATTTTCCTTCTACCCCAAAGTCTCCATCTCTTTCTTTTGAAAATAAAAGCTGAATCTCTATGAGTAGGGAACAGAAGGATTCTGTTTTCAAGTCACCACTTTATGAACACACCTGGGAAGCAGATAAAAAGATTCCCAAAAGTCTATGTCTTCAAATATTTTTGTCCCATTAGGGTAGAAGGAAATGAATGGAAATTAAAAAAAAAAAAAAAAAGGAAAAAAAAAAAAAGAAAAGACAACAACAACAAAATAAAATGATCAGTCCATTGGGAAAAAAAAAAAAAAAAAAAAGAGAGAGAGAGAGAGAGAGAGAGAAACATACTATTTAGATGAGCATTTCAATGAATTATACTGGAAATGGAGACTGCTGTGCCTAAAACTTTTCATAGATATATTCAGATTCTGTAGTGTTGACAAAACAACGTTTAAAACTTAGAATGTGCAGGTTTTGAAATCCAAAACCAGAATATTTTGATTTTACAGTGCAGACAACTGAGTCTGAATTAAAACACTTGCATGCTGTGCTTAGATTCAAAAAGTGATAGAAACAGTGGGTGGCTGGCTCAGAAGATTTGGCATGGATAGATTACAAAACTAGTCAGCAGTCACAAGCCTCTTGTATTGGCAAACGTGAGTTTATTTCAACTTGGACATTGCTTCTGCACTGATCTTTTGTGCTCTGGTCTAGAAGTAAATGATGCTCAAAAATGTGGGTTTTGGTTTTTTTTGGACAGTGTTGGCAGTTTATATTTGTCTATTTTATATTCTTTTGGAGGGACGTTATAAAACAAAGGAAAATCCTTCAGATTTAAGGTTAATGCATAGCACTTTGTATCATTACATCCACCCAAGTCCCGTATGTTCATAAATAAAATTAAAACTTAAAGCTAAACCTAGCCATCACATCTGAGTGTACTCCAAAGGTTTCCTTTGGCTCTGCGGAATCTCAGAGAGCTGCAGTAGTTAAACTTGTGCTGGACAGACTGGGTTTGGAAGCCAGCCTGTCTGCTTCTCCGTTTCACCCTACTGGTGGTAGTGTTAACTCAGCCTCCATATTATTCTTTCTTTTTTTTTTTTTTTTTTTTCAAAAACACGTAATGCAGTAACATACAATACTTTATGTGGCAGTAGCAACAATATTATCTGGCTACACATTAATTTCTTTAAAAATTTACTCAATAGTCATGGTTTCTTTACCTCTTATATCTTTCCACACTGTTGTTAGTGTGACTTTACAAGGTGAGGAAGAAGTAAGCACACTGGACCTCCTTGAAGTTACAGGTCTTTCAATCAACTGACATGGGACTCTTTGTGAACTTTGCAGATAAACCCACTGCATTCCTAAAAATGCAAACATCTATACAGCTGCTCATCTCTCAGTACCTGCATAATCAGAAAAAAAGGAAGAGAAGAGAAGAGAAGAGAAGAGAAGAGAAGAGAAGAGAAGAGAAGAGAAGAGAAGAGAAGAGAAGAGAAGAGAAGAGAAGAGAAGAGAAGAGAAGAGAAGAGAAGAGAAGAGAAGAGAAGAGAAGAGAAGAGAAGAGAAGAGAAGAGAAGAGAAAAAAAAAAAGGACCTATTTTCCCTGCACACTATTCATTCCTGTATTATCATCATATGTGATAATAACACTTAGTTGGATAAATTTGCACTGTAGGAATGAAAGAGGAGAAAAATCCGTTTCTCCAGACACAGAAGAACCAGATGTCCTGCCTCTACAGAAAACATGGCAAGTTTCTTCACTTGATAGCCTCTGTGTTTCTGAGGAGACACTGTTAGAAAAGCTGAAAGCCAGCAAGAAAAGAAATTACAGGCTCATGCAGAGGAGCTGGGGGAGTGGATTCTCAAGGACCCTATTCCCCAGGGAGTGTTGCTCAGTTGCACCTCATGCACCACAGCCTTTCTTGCAGGCATCTTACCAGCCTCAGTTCTGGGGTGGTGCCGATAACAGGGGAAGGCAGGCATTTATCTTTGCAACTTGAAATTTCTAACATAGAAATTCCCTGGCAGGATGTGGTTGAGAGAGCTACCGTGAAATATGCTAATAGTAACATTTTAAGAATAACAATAATAATTAATAATAATAATAATAATTAATAATAATAATTTGAAGAGAGCTTTACATACAAAGGAAGAAAGATTTCTTTCCTTTCTGTTAGAGTCATGATATATATGTCCCCAGCTGGTAAAGTGCTCCCAGTGAGAATGTAGATAAAGGGAATGCCAAGGAGCTGGAGGCACAGCAGCACCAGCAGTGATGTGGTGTGCAGGGATTCTAGCAAGAACTAAGGGATGGAGGGACAGGGCAAGACCCATAGGTGGGTGAAACAAAGAAGGCAGAAATCCCCGAGCATGGCCAGGGGGTCAAGGAGAAATGTTCATGGAAAAGATGGCATGCTCTAATTACTGGATAGGAATGTTAGCCACCTATTTTTTAGACTGCTCTGTGCATTTTAGGGACTTGAAGTGATATAATGACTGCAGCTGTGCAGTTGTTCAGAATGGCCAGGCATAGAGTGGCAAACCTGTCCTTGTGTGACAAATGTAGTAGTGTTGAAAGTATATAATTGGTAAAGAGAATTTCAATTAATCAGCTATTTCTTGCAGTAATGTTCCCACAGATTCCAGAAGAAAGGTCAAAGCCTGAATACCATGTGGCTTTTTCTGCTGGAAAACTTCACCACTGTCAAAAACATCTGTAACTTAGGTAAAATGAAAATAAAACAAATGGAATTTCTCATAATTAGATATATGATTCATCTTAAAACAAACAGTAATCTGTTGTCCAGTGTTGCTTTTGAAATCACTGAGTAGAATAAAAATTGGGGTTACACTGCACAGCAGAAAAAAATATGTTTCAAGCTGGTAATAGTAACATCTCAACAAGCATTTGTCTGATTGTTTAGGTTTTCACCTTATTGTTTTCCCTTGGTAGCACTAGCAGTGTAATAGCTAGGTCACTTGTAAAATAGTTCAATTTTCATCCAGTTTGCCTGATAAAAACAGTTAACACCTAAATATGTGTTTGAAGGAGAAAAATGAGGCATACAGCTCTCCACATTCATGCTGATTCTGTTAACATTTTCCAGAATAGCTAAAATTCTGTCTATAATACTTCACCTAGCTTCAAAATTGATACCTAGCAGTCCTTAAATTTGTCTAACATGGCACTGTTTGTTGTTGTTGTTGTTGTTGTTTTGTTTGTTGTTGTTGTTGCTCTGGTTTGAAGGGAGGCTGCAAAGGTGGTGGAGCCAGGTTCTTTTCAGTGGTGCCCAGTGCTAGGACAAGAGGCAGTGGGCACAAACTGGAACACAGGAGGTGCTGTCTGAACACCAGGAAGCCCTTCTGCACTGTGTGGGTGACTGAGCACTGGCACAGGTTGCCCAGGGAGGGTGTGGAGTCTCCTCTTTGGAGATATTCAAAAGCTATCTGGACAAAAGCATGTCCTGGGCACCCTGCTCTGGGTGTCCCTGCTTCAGCAGGTGGTTAGACCAGATGGCCTTCAGAGGCCCCTTCCCACCTCAACCAGTCTGTGATTCTGTGATAATTTTCATAAAAGAATCTGAACCATACCAGACCTTTATATATATTAGTGATGTCAATTGTGTTTTAGTTACTTCTTTATTAGTATCATTTTGGCAGGTCTAAAAAGATACTTAGATTCCTAAACCAACTTATTCACCTAAACTCCCAGAGCAAGATCTTATCTCAACTATACTCGGTTCCTTAATGTGTGACCTGGATACTCATTCATCAACAGTCACCTCCACAGATCAAATCAGCTTAAACAACTAGCTCAGCTTGAGATGACTCACTCATGAAAGTGTCTGTTTCTTCCCATCAAGAGCTCCACATGGCTAGTTTTGGCTTAAAAATCTAGCCTTTAGATGCCTAAGTTATGCTAAATGAATCTTACTCAAGGAGTTGAAATAATTGTTCAGCTATCCTGTAACCATCTTTTCAGATTTGTCCCTTTGTATCAAGTCCAGAAAGTCAAAAAAATGAAGGCTTGGGGTTGAACACAGTCTGGTGAAATGTAATTGTATCCTCAGAGAACTTGAGACAATCTTTCTTTGCACACTTCTAATAAATAAATAAATAAATAAATAAATAAATAAATAAATAAATAAATAAATAAATAAAATCAGGTGGAAAATGTAGCAAAAGGAGCTAAATTTGTTAGGAGCCAAAGCCCCTGTGGTGCACATATACCCAATTTAGGATTTATATTTTATTTTAACTGCTTGCCAATTTAAAAGAGAAAAGTTGAAGGGAAGAGAAATGTGGCTTTTTCAGCATTTACTATCAGTCACAACATTTGAGGATGCTCATACAACAATAAAAACAGCTTCATCTTTTGCCTCAAAGCTATGGCGAAAGTCTGTCATAAACAGGGCTGCTGTTCAATTTTATTTTACATTCATTTGTACTGGTATTGAAAATGAGGAACAAGGGAGACAACAGGTGCTAAAGCACTAAGGAACTGGAAAACAAATGCAGTGCTTCATTTTCAGCCAGAGGCAGGTTATGGTGTTTCCTGGGAAAATGCTTTTAATAGAAGGAAATTTTGTGGTAAACTGATGGTGACATTAAGCAGAATTGACTGTAATTGATTAATGTGATCTGCATATTTCATGATTATCTGAGATATGGCTACCGTATAATGAAAGTTTTGCGATGCCCAAAGCCTGTGCACACGGTTATGTCTTATAGCATAAATCTGAGAGTATAAAGGGGTTTGGAGGAAGCTTTAAATTGCCAAGGATGATCTGGCTGATAAAACTTAAGTACAAAATGAATATTAATTTTTAGTGCCATAAAATTAGCTGACTCTTTGAAGATTGCTGATACTTAACCTTTTCTGGAGTAGAGTGAACTGCTTTAAACAGAATTTTGCAATTATGTTACTGTTACAATTTTATGTTTGTTTGATATGTTTATGGCGGACCATTCTGATTTGGACCCAGTAAGAGTGCTCTTGAGAAGGTAGCAGGAACAGTGCTCTGGGAGTTTAAAGGAGAGATACCATGTCTGCACTTAGTCACAGGCATTTTGGCCAGGCCAGTTCAGTATCAGTGACCTCCTCAGTCATGGGTAAACTCCTCTCAAGTGAATGCACATTTGATGTTTCCTTTGGAGACCTAAGGAATAACATAACACAATGTTGGACTTCCCAGAGAAAAGCCTTTGTCACCCACCAGGGTACTTTCTATTCCTTTCTCTGCCTTTCAGTCCAAAAACTGATAGCAGACAGTATTTGCAGCCAGCATCATGAATGTATCCTGAACAGAACAAATGAATAGCTGTGAAATGACATTTCTCCAAAGGAAATTGAACTCACACAGCTTTTAGTACAGCTTCTGAAAGCTGTCACTCAGGACTTTCTGCTCAGTGCAGTCTCCTCTCATTACTGGGACAGTCTGTGAAAGGATGATGAAAGTCAAGATACTGTGGTGGGATTTTTTTGTGTGTGTACCTTGCCAAAGAGGTCACTTTGCCTTCCAGTGAGGATGCAACAGCCTTGATCTTAACTTTGTTTGTGCACCAATGGGCAGCTCAGCATCATAATGCTGCTCTCTCAGTCACTCTCCTCAGAAGTACAAAGAGAGAAAATACAATGAGAAAAAGCTCATGGTTTGAGGTAAAGACAGGGAGATCACTCACCAGTTACTGTCATAGGCAAAACAGACTCAGCATAGGGAGATTAATGTAATTTGCTGCCTGTTGCTGGCAGACTACAGCAGTGAAAAACTAAAAGCAAACTAAAAACACCTTCCTCCCTTCCACCTTCTTCCACCTCCTCCCCCCAAGCAGCACTGGGGAATGGGAAATGGGGGTTCTTATGTCAGTACCTAATGCCTTGCCTCCACCACTCCTTCACAGTCACTCTCTGCCCCCGCTCCACGTGGGGTCTCTCCCATGGGATGCTGTCCTTCCCGAACTGATCCTGCGGGGGCTGCCCACAGACAGCAGCTCTTCAGGAACTGCTCCCACATGGCTTGGTACCACGGGGTCCATCTGTCAGGGGCAAACTGCCCCCACATGTAGGCTGCAGCTCCCCCCAGATCCCCTGCTCCTGTGTGGGCTCTTCTCCACAGGCTGCAGTTCCTGCCTGAGACCTGTTCCTGTGGGGGCTCTCCATGGGCCACAGCCTCCTCCAAGCCACATCCACCTGCTCCATCGGGGGCTCCTCCATGGGCAGCAGCATGGAGATCTTTTCCTTGTGGGACCCATGGGCTGCAGGGGGACAGCCCGCTCCACCAGGGGCCTCTCCACAGGCCGCAGGGGAATTTCTGCTGCATTCCTGGAGCACCTCCTGCCCTCCTGCTGCACCGACCTTGGGGTCTGCAGGGCTGGTTCTCACTTGTCATTCTCCCAGCTCCTATTGTGCAGCAGGTTTCATTCCCTTTCTTCAATCTGCTCTCTCAGAGGTATAAACAACATTGCTTATTGGCTCATCTCTGGCCAGCAGTGGGTCCCTTTGGAGCCGTCCGAAGCTGGCTCTGATCTGACGCGGGGCAGCTGCTGGGCTCTACACACAGAGGCCACCCTTGCAGCCCTCCTCACCCACCCTGCTACCCAAATCTTGCCACATAAACTAATACATTAGGTAAATAATTAGTTCTAAAAAATTGCAGTGAATAATACTGGAGTTCCTGTTGCAGTCACAGACTGTGACCCCACCCTGACATTACCATCATCTTGTCCCTTGGACAAGTTATCTTAAAATAACAAATTTGTCAGAAGTAATTCTGACTTTACTGGTTCTCCAAAAGTGTTACATTCTCAAGTCAATATCTTGTGGTTCAGAGTTCAGGTCAGGTTCAAACTACATAGCCAAGGAGTTGGATGTTACCTGAATTTTCCATCATCTGAGTACTCTACACTTTTCATGAAAATGAGCCTTCTAGTGAATTAGTATTAGGATTGCTATAATCACTGCTCATTAAAAAATTCAGGGTTTTTAGTCAGACTCATTTACAACTTATATTGAACTAATATCCTTACAATTTTCCATTATGAGAAGATTAGAAAATGCGTTCTTCCATCTTTACAGAGCAGAATCACCATCATATCTGAGATGACCAAGAATCTATTTGCAAGCAATTTTATTTGCATTCAGTAACTGTCAGACATAAAATCATGATATAAATAATATTACTATAACAGACTCATCTGTTAACTACTTGTGACACTTTAGTGAGAAATCATCCAAGAACTTGTATTGTGACTAAAATTTATCTGTCTAAATTAATGTAATGTGAGTAGTTAGATTTTGGGGGTAATAGAGAAAAAACTAATTTTGCCATTGAAATAGGTCATTACACACCCCAAGAAAAGAAAAAGCAAGTGAAACCTGCAAAGTCATGTGTAACTATGACATGTGAGATGAAATGTCTTATTTGCATGACATTAAAATTGCAAATCATAAAAAGTGATTGAGCCACTGGTTGACAGTTCAGGTGTTTGATTTATCTGTTATTCGAAGTACTTTTTTTCAGAAGTTAGTATGTTTTTGGAGTAATTTCAGATATTGAAACATTTCATTCTGACTTGTTGCCACAATATCTGTCCATTGTTTATGAACTTCCTTTTCCTCCTTTACACCACAAGGTTCTGTTTCCCTCCACCAATGTGAGTACGCAGCACCAATGTACTTTCAGCATCATTGCATGATAATCACGGAGATATAGAAAATACTTGTCTATTTCTATACTTGGTGGTAGGATCCTCAAATCCTTTTGCTACTTTCTATTTCCAAAATTGTGGTTTATCAAGGGGCAGATGTTCATAAATAATTATTGGCAATCAGACAAGTTTCAAGAAAATAAACTTTCTAATATCAACCAGGCCTTTAAACAGCTGGGAACCTGTTCCCCTACTTAGGCTACTATTGCAACCAGGGAGAGGTCCCTTCCCTTGTGCATTCCACCCCTACATAAATACTGCATGTCAGCAAAAGCACCATACATATCGAACGTTTATGCTGCATCCACCACACACATACAGACACAAAAGCCACAAAGTTTCTATGTACACAATAAAAAGCAGGGACTCCATCTTTCCGAGTGTTTAGGGAAGGATCTTCCCTGCATCGCAGTACTGTTATATTCATGGTACAAAGTGTCAACCTGTAAGCTTGCTCAACAGTGGGAACTCACTAGAAAAAGCTTTGAACAGGTAGAAAGGATGATCAGTTCTTCTTGTGCAGGCTTCCCAGCTGAGCTTCAAAGGGTTGGTCAGTGACTGAACAACATTATCATTCAAAAAGTCTAGCTTCAGGTGAGGACATGAGGGAGCAAAGGTGGCAGTCACTTCTCTGCATGCCTTGCAACAATTGTGATCCCTGAATTTGCAACTGGAAGTAGCTGTAAATAGCTCTCCTCTGCAATCTCTCAGCTATGATTATAATGAGCAATCAGAATGGCTGAAGTGTTGCATTGCTTTCTAGATGAAGCACTTGTAATGCTACATTGAGCTCATTTGAATACTAATTAGTAACAGCATCTTTTAAACAAAATGTGCAGCATAGTGAGAAACATTATTAGAAATCATTTCCATATTTGACACTGCCTAAATGTACGTACATCTATGCTATAGGTATTCTTTAATAAAATATATATATATATACACATAATACATCAGCAAGCAATTACAAAGATTGTAGGACAAAACAGTTTAGAGTTGGAAGTGATTTTATTCTTCAAGTGTACAACACATTACACCCAGCTAGATGCATCCATATTTCCAAACGAGACAGAATAACAGTGTCATAATCCTGTTTGCTGTTTCATTTCTTTTCTTTTCTTAAACTACCTAGTAGAGGATGTCTTTTTAATTGTTATTTATCATTGAACCAATTATTTCTGGAAAACAGTCTGTAATTTCTCCAAGATCTTTCTCTAGAAATAACATATCTAAAGTCTTTTATAAAGTGCACAGCTAGAGCTGTTTCTTAGCACTAGCGAATTTTTATTACTGTTCAACTCATTTTCTAGATTACTTATGAATAGTTTAACAGAACATGTCCCAGAATGGTTCTTGTGGGACTCATCTAACAAATTCCCTAAAATGAACACCGATCTCCTAACTTTCATACTGCGTAACTTGATGAGCACTCCAACTGCTGTCTCATTAATGTAAAGGGCAGCAGCACCACTACTTTATTCAGTTGGAGTGTACTCAGGGCATCCATCTCATTCAGCCCCTCACTGGTTTATGAATCCCAAAGAAGCTTAAGCATGAAATAAGTATGAGATTTCCTTCACCCTAATGAGACACTGCTGGTTAGATACTTCTGTATCTGAGGAATATTGCTGTTGACAACACTGGCATCTATAGATCTCAGGGCTAAGAAGCAACTGAAGAGGAATTCAGATGGCCAAAATCTGAGGTTTAGGATCAAAATCATGCCTAAATCCTGGGCTTTTAAATTCTTTTGTAGATGTAAGCTGAGTGGGTAGGTTATGCAGTTAGATCAGGAAAGGCTTGGAATATCTATTTATATAGGCACTGACAATATCACCAAAGTAATGCATTTGTACTTCAGTGGATTTATTCTGTTATCCTATATTTCAGAAAGCATCCTTCATCAGATATATGGTTAAGCAGGTAGTTTACCTTTAGGTGTGTAATTAATTCTTTCATCATCTATTGACTTGAAATATATGAATAAATGAATTCCCCAAGAGAAATTTAAGTTTCCTTCACAGTCATAGGTAAGAGCACACAGTAGCTCTCTTCTAATTAGCCCCTTGGAAATATAGTAAAAGTTTTTAATTTTGGTTTTACATAAAATAGATTAGGCATAGATTTTTCCCAGCAGGACTTTCTATATGGTAGGAATATACTTTCTACTATTTCCTTCATGTGACCAAAAAGAAGCTCTTTGTAAAGCACTTGATTACTATAGAGCTGGAGTTGTATTTCAGTTTGGCAATATAATATAATGTGTTGCAAGAGACTTAACTGAGAACTTTGACAACTTCAAAACATTTATTTTCACTTAGATTCCCATACTTAAAGACAGAATGTTTTTTGCAAATGTAAAGATATAAATATTTTGTCTATATATTCCCTTAAGGAAATAATAATAATAATAATAATAATAATAATAATAATAATAATAATAATAATAATAATAATAATAATAATTTTTAAAAAAGCATTCTAATAGGACCAATAGAAATTATAATAAATAACAACAAAACGAAACAAAACAAAAAGATAAAAAGAGAGGATATAGATATTTAATTTAAATTATCCTGTTTGAATATTTGAAATGGCAATATATTTTGGTTAGACAGTCTTTTGGAGAGCCTTTGAGAGCACTGCTTCACAGAGATCAGGATGAATGTTTCCTGGAAAATAAAAATTATAAATATTAAAACTCTACTATTGTTGTGGATATATAGAACCTTCATAATTCTTAACATAAATGCAGGTAACCTGCATTTCAAGATGTCAAGAAGACGATAATTTATCATAAGCTAGCTTGTTGAATTATCTAAAACATCAGAAGAACTTTCTAGTGTCTGTAACAGTAGTATTACTTTAAGGTGACTATTCACTTTCTCTAAAAATGGAATTAAAATTTATAAAAAGCAAGATAACTTGTCTTCATACACAATAAAATAGAGCTAGAAAGGTGTAATAGAAGTAATAAAATGATTTCAGGAAAGTGAGAAAGGAAAAGAAAATATGTTTTCTTCAAGCAGTGTAAACAAATCTATGCCTGCTTTACTCAAAGGATCTTTTTCTTTTGTGCCACAGGCTCATTATTTTTGACAAATACAATAAGCTTTTAAAGTTCTTACAATGCCATCTGCCATTGCAGCATATCTTTAGTCCTTTGTTGTTGGTGGTGGTGGTGGTGGTTTTGTTTTGTTTTAATCATTAAATAACTGTATTTATACTTTTGAATGTGTTGGTTTGGCACTTGGCTATCACCAGCCTGATGTAGTTGAATAAAATCCTGTATCATAGTGAGACTCCTTCCTTAAGTGATGGTAGAGCTTGAAAACACAGTCTGTGCTCATTAATGTTGGTCACTTTGTGCTGAACCTCAGTCACCAGCAGGAGGTTTAGCAGTCACAATTCAGTCTGTAGTAGAGCCCAAATGATATTTTAAACCCTCAGATAGTCATGCATAATGCAGGACTTAAGTTTGCTTCCTTGAACTAGTAAGTGCATCTGAAACCAGTGGGCCACTTCCAGGAGTGTATGTAGGTTGAAAATCAGACATTTATAACAGGGGAAAAACAACAACAACAACAACAAAACACGATCTTGGGAGCTGGATAAAATCATTTTATAAGTAACAAAGAGATCAAAGAAAAAAATGTAAAACATATATAAAACTTACCATATATCGTGAATTTGGACAGAATGCAGAGTTGCAGAACAATGGAGAAAGAACAATTTATTTAGCATGTTCACAGATCTTAAAATTATCCCCAGTGCATTCTGAAGAGAGAAGGAAGAAATTATCACCATCAGCAATATGTATCATGCAGCAAAGGACTTGAGATGCTGCCAACTCACAGTTATGCCCCCCATCCTCGACACCTAGCTGAATCTGAGGACCTTCAGGAGTAGAGGAAGGTGTGCATAACACCAGAAAATGTGTTAGGCACCAGAAAGTTTGTGTATATGTAATTTTACCTCCATGTAATTTCAGCTGCAAGCATTAGTATGGGGCTACAGTTCTAATAATTCTTTGTTTAGACTTTTACAACTCTACGAAGACAAAAAATAAAAGGTATTTATTTGCTCACAGCAAGAATGTTATGGGTTGGTAGGAATTCAAACAATCTACTTTGTAGCTTGGATTTAACAAATTGATAATTAGCCTCCCATAAGTAAAAACATGACATTTTGTACTCTCATTAATTAAGACCAAGTCTTCTTCCTGAAGCTGAATCCACCCTGAATGCAGTGGGCCCCTGGGTTGTGATTGTAACTATTAAGATGAACGTAAATCTTTGTAGGAAGCATCTTTAGATATGGTAATTGTGCATTTCTTGAGGATCTTCAATTTCCTGCATGGTCTTTTCAAACTTTTTATTCAAATTCTTTGGTTGTGTTCATTGAACATCTTGATCTAATTTAATTCTAGCAGCTATTGGCTAATGACCAGGTGATTCTTACATATTTTGTTTCAGCTTTTGCTCAGTTTTGTACAAGCATAGGTACATCTGTAGGTTTGTGATCTCTCTACTAGCAGCTTTCTGACATGTAATTTATAGATATATCATATCTTGTTGGTCACAGTAGTCACTGGGTGTAGCCTTGGTTTTGGCATGTATCACTAACGTGTTAGCCTTTCTCTTAGCTTTCATTTCCTTTGCACAGAATTTATGATTTTTGTTCATTCACCACAGGTGTTCAGACCTCAGTAGTGATACAATGGGCATGTTGTCATCACATTCTTCTACTGATTTGTCTTTGTCGTCCTTGTCAACTATGTACCTCTTTGCCATTAAGATGTTGTATTTCATTATGAAATGTATTGAGAAATAAAGCACTCCTGAATTAAAGAGCCCATTTGCCAAAGGCAGTACTGAATGTACACAAATCTCTGCTCCATTTCACCAAAGTAACTATTAGAATTTTAATGATGCATCAAGAATAGAAAAATAATTGTTGTCATATGTATCTTCTAAATTTTCCTCTGTTGTAAGCAATCTTCTTTTATATGTACCCATTTAATTATGGGATGTGTGTGGCTGACTGCAGGTGCTGTGATGTGACTGGAGTATACCCACTCTCTTAGCTCTGTTGTGTGAACCCTACTCATGTATCCGTCATCTTTATTCTTCTTCCTGGAGTGAGAATAATTCCTCCAAAACTAAGAATCAAGGGATGGGTAAGCTCTTAGCTTCACTTTATACTCTGCTCAGGCCTTTCCCTGTTCTCAGATTCACTTCGATTCTCAGACTGTTTGTAGTGGGTTTACGTGGCAAGGTTTTGGTAGCAGGGAGCCATAGGGGTGGTTTCTGTGAGAAAGATCTAGAAGCTGCCCCATGTTTGGGAAGGGCCCCATTGGAGAGGAGCCCACACAAGCAGAGTGGCGCAGCAGAAGTGTGCTGGGCCCATAACCCAGAGGTCGATGGATCGAAACCATCCTCTGCTACCATCCAAAAAAGACTGTCGTGGTTCCGCTCGAGTGGGCAGCCGAGCTCCACCACAGCTGCTCTCTCACTCCCCCTCCTCAAAGAGAAATGGGGAGAAAATATGTGAAAAGGGCTCAAGGACTGAGATAAGGACGAGAAAATCACGCAGTAATTATTGTAACGGGCAAAACAGACTCGGCATAAGGAGATAGTAAGATTTATTGCCTATTACTAACAAGCGAGAGAAGTGGGAAAACAAAGGAAAAAGCAAACCAAAAGCACCTTCCCTCCCATCCACCCTCTTCCACCTCCTCCCCCCGAGCGGCGCAGGGGAACAGGGGAATGGGGGTTATGGTCAGTCTACAGCACTTCTTCTCTGCCGCTCCTTCTCGGTCACTCTCGTCCCCTGTGCTGTGGAGTCCCACCCACGGGATACAGTCCTTGATGAACTGATCCAGCGTGGGCTTCCCACAGGCAGCAGCTCTTCCAGAACTGCTCCAGATATGGGTCCGTACCACGGGGTCCATCCCTCAGGAGAAAACTGCTCCAACCTGGCTCCCCTACGGGCAGCAGCTCCTGCCAGGTCACCTGCTCCTGCGTGGTCTCCTCTCCACGGGCTACAGGTCCAGCCCGGAATCTGCTCCGGCAGGGGTCTTCCACAGGCGGCAGCCTCCGTCGGTGCAGGACCACCTGCTCCACCGTGGTCTCCTCCACGGGCTGCAGCGTGGAACCCTGCTCCACCGTGGTACTCCATGGGCTGCAGGGGGACATCCTGCTTCACCATGGTCCTCACCACAGGCCGCAGGGGACTTCTGCTCCAGCGCCTGGAGCACCTCTCCCCCTCCCTCTACACTGACCTTGGCATGTGCAAGGCTGTTCTCTCACTCCCTTGACTCTCCCGGCTGCTGTGTGTCGCAGCGTTTTTTCCCTGTCTTAAATATGCTCTCACAGAAGCGCAAAACAACATCGCTTATTGGCTCGGATCTGGAAAACAATGGGGCCCTTCCCAAACATGGGGCAGCTTCTAGATCTTTCTCACAGAAACCACCCCTATGGCTCCCTGCTACCAAAACCTTGCCACGTAAACCCACTACATTCCACCCCTCGCCTCTGTTAAAAGCATATTTAAGACTACTCACAACATACTCTCACTTTACAATTATCACAACAACCTTCACAAACTTCACTTACATCAAAAAGAAAAAGAATTCACCACACCAAAATTATTGTAACATCATCACAGCACCAACAAGGTGGACATTTTACACACACACCACCCCTCGTCCCTTCACCACACTAACATCTCACAGTTACTGCTTTCTTAAATTCTTCACAACTTGTACATTTCTAACAATCATCCTGCACATATTTTTGCCCGTTACTTCTACTAACTATCATCCTTATCTCAAATTCCCTGAGCCCTTTTCACATATTTTCTCCCCATTCCTCTTTGAGGAGGGGGAGTGAGAGAGCGGCTGTGGTGGAGCTCGGCTGCCCACTTGAGCGGAACCACGACACTGTTCCTCAGTTTACTTCTCTATTTCTTCAGTGAACACTATCAGGACCTAGGATCTGAGCACTTTTAAACTCTGAAACAGGTACCACTGAGAAATTGTATCTATTCTGATTTACTTGTTTCTGTAGAGTTCACTTATTACTTCTACTAATATCAGCATTGCAGACATCATGGCTTTTGCATTTATGTGCAGATTAAAAATTAATTGGTTTGCATTTGTGAAACTGCATGCTCATTAATTTTCTTCTGTTGTATTGTCCATTGATCTTATGAATAATGCTTCTTTAACAATACTGCTGTGACTATCATCTTTGTCTGTACTCTGCACTATGCTTTTATTTGTAAATTCTTGTCAGGTATGAAATCCACTGCAATTCTGTTATTGTTCTTCAAGTACCCATTGTTTCTTTTCATCACTGTATTTGGTACAATGTAAGTTCCATGTATTGTGTTTATGAAATTTATCTCTGCGATCTACACAATTCCTACTTCAGGTTTTTCTTCTATTACTCTTGGATATTCTGGCAGAACACTTTTTTTCATCAGTCTGGATTGCATAATTTTGTTTGCTATGTGAGTTCAAGTTGTTCTTTCAAATTCCTTCCAGAAGCTCTATTTAAGTATATCAGTCTGGGTTCCAGTCCAGTCAGTTCTCTGTCAGGTTCAGGACACATTCTTTTAAAAATTGTAAGGCTACTTTTTCATCAAGAGATAATTCATCATTTTTCTTGGCCTTTATGTTGATTACCACTCATACACTTCACTTTTGCAGAGGTCAGTAATCCTCTAATTTCTGCTATGGAGTTTTATAATTCATTCTCCCTGCTTGGGTCAACATGAACTTATAAAACACAGCAGGTGTTTCAAAGTATGTTAGCTTTTATGAGGGAGTGAGCTACAGAGCCATGCCTCAGGCTAAGGGAAGGTGGACTACAACATGTGACAGCCACACTGTGAGACAATAGAAGAGGACAAAGGAAGTCTGAAGCATAGAGAGTGAGAGGAACTGGTTTTAGACATGGAACATAATGCTGTTAATTTGGAGAGACAAGGGAAGCTGCCACATAGATGAAGATCAGGAGTAGGTGGTAATTGGTTACTGGAGGGTGCTGTGCTGAACCAAAGTGGAGTTAAGTATCACCACCCCATAGTAGACAAGAAACAAGATTGGTACAGTCTAAGGCATCATGTTGGGAAGTCCTGTGTTTGTTTGCTGCTGCAGGAGAAGGACAAGACAAGCTAACTTTTCTGACCAGACTGAAGGAGCTGAGGCATCTTCTTCTGTCAGGAGGGTGAAAGGAGCAGAAGGGGATGCTTGCCCTGTCCAGCAAGGGAGTACCCAAATGGGTCAGTTGAGTATCCTGTTACCACCATGTTGGTGTCCCTTCCAGACCTGGCAGTTTCAGCAGCCGATTTCTGCTTTGTAACACCCTGGTCTGGAAATCATTTTGTTTCTCTGGTGTCAAGTTTTCTCCTAGCTAAGAAGTTGTGCTGACAGACCTTGCATGCAAATTCATTTCGAGCTTGTTTACATCTGGAGACCTTAGTGCCTGTAAAAAAAAAAAAGCACACTGCATCCATCACTGTAAACATATTGTAGATTTTCTCTTTTGTGCAGCTTCACATATCTCTTTTACTGCTATTATTTGTGTCCTCGTGATGAAGATCACATGCAGGCTGAAGCTGAAGCTTAGAATGAATAGCTCTGAATATAGCACTTGAATCCTTCTGTGAAAATGTGAGTTAATTTAGAACTGGGTTCCTTTCTATAGAAAATAGCTTTGCAAAGTGAGCAGGATTCTGGTGTTCAACCTGTGCCTTTGCACCCAGTCACTTGTGAACAGTCACTTTACAGTATCATTTTACATCCCACGAAGTCATGGCAACCACAGGCTCTCCAGGCATCCCACCTGATAGGATTGCAAACTCCAAACTGGAGATATGCTTTGAGGTTCTGGGAGGTATTTTGTTCAGTTCAGGGTTTGCAGATGCCTGTGTGCATATTCAAGTAGATATATAAATACCTGTTTACATCATGCAGTGTGAAATATTCAGAATGGACAGATTCTGTAATTGGGAAGGGAAATCTTATCTCCTGTGTCTTCAAGAGAGTTTGAACAAAGACAAAGATTTCTGACCCTCCTCTGCAATTACTGGTGGAAAATTCACCATTTTTCATCTAATATTTTGAAACCAGCATATGCAAGTTTTCATAGTTTGTAAATGACTGGGCAGACTTAGTAAAAAAGTATTATTTGTCTGTCTTGGCTGGGCTTTATGATAATCTCATTCACTTTTGCATCACATAGCAGAGAACTTTTCTGTTTAGCTAGGAGTTCTCCTAGTCTTAGTTCAGTATCACCTTGGGTGTTCATTCATTAGTATGAGGTGCAGTTTAGAGAACAAACTGATCATCCCCACTTACTGGTGGGGATAGTTACACCGTGTAGATATCACAGTGTGTGAACTGGATTCCTCTTCTGTATGAAGGTAAACCAAAGGTGGGCTCCAGGTAAGCTCTCTGACTTCTGGTGGAAACTGTTCGTGCAGCCAGCCTACAGCTAGCAGGAAGCAAAATCCTCTGAGGTTCTAGATAAAAAGTAGTGCTGTAGAGCTAGATATAAGTAGTGTGGACTGACCATTTTGCTGTGTGGTTGGATTGTGATACTTGCTAATCGAAGTCCTACAAAGGAATCATCCAACTTCATGTGCTCCTGTGATAGGAGAGCCTGTTTAGCTGTGGTGCACTTAGAAATCTCTATTACCTGGCAGTAGATAAAACTTTCCATATCAGACAAGCGTCTACTCAGCAGTGTGAGTTATGTCTGTTGTTTTGGTTGTTAGATGCCTTTTACTTGATGAATGATTCAATGTAAGGCTATGCTCAGTCCTAAAACACTGAGTCATATTCTCTGGTTTGGGGAAGCAAAGCTTGGAACAGTGCTCATGGTCTATGAGTTCTTACTCTTCAGTATTTTTCCTGAAGTGATTTAATAGCTTCTCTCCTCCTAATGACACACACAGAGATGCAATGAAAGAAGCATTTTCTGACTTATCACCCTTGTAGGAAGAAGTACCATGTGAAAATTCCATCTTTAACTCCAAGCATGCCATGAAAAAGACATCATTAGATATCTTCAGAAAGAAGTGCTGAGGATCTTGCTGCCCCAGCCTGCTGTTGCTAACACCTATAGAAATGATTGCTGAGCAGTAACAGAAAACATGTGTAGAACCTAGGAAAAAGGTTAAAAAAGGTTATAAAATGATGTGCTTTAAAAATTTTTGAGGTTATTGAGATAAGAAAAATGTCATTACCATTATTATTACCATACAAGCATATACATAATTTGCTGTGAGACAGGTCTATGTTATAAAATCATGTTAATTATGTCTTAGCTGCAAAAATCCTTATCAAAATAATGAGGCAAATTTAATTTTTGTATTTTTCTACATTAAAAAATAATAATTTATATTTCTTATGAAATTTGTTGGTAGCATACTCCTAGAAGAAAATTTGGGGAATTTTCTGGTGTTGTTTTTATGAGACCTAAAAAAGTTATATGAAAGAACCTTTGAGCATTTACCAGGATATTTATAAACATAAAAACTTTAAAATTTAATTCTGTTGAAAGACTTCATGTCAAATTATGACAGAAGTTGCAATCAAATATGCAAAAGGTGTTGTAACGTCTCATGATAGACAGTAATATTATGCTCTGGTTCTTGTGGACATTCAATGAGATTTCAGTGGTAAAGCTGTAATGTCAAAGATATTTGAACTGTAGTAAGAGAAAAAATCTTATATTATCTGTACTGATTATCACTTTTAAATTTAAAACAGTTATTTGTATTTTCAACATTTAAAATAAAATTATGGATTACATTTACTGAGTTATGATTTTATCCTAAGTTATCATGCAAAACGTACACTTATGGGGCCAGATCTAGGGTTCTGGAGCTAAAGGATATAACCGTTTTGTATTCAGTGAAAACTCATAAAGTCCTTTGGGCTTTGTCTTCTACTGTAGACAAAACAACTATGCTACAGTAGAGTATTGTTTGAAGCATAGCACTGTGCAAGTATTTTTCATGTGAAGCAATGGCATAAATTAGGTAACACCCACATTAAATTAATGCATAATTAAGTAAGTAACAACTGTCATATATTGTTACAGTTTTTATATGTTAGAAATATTAATGCTGAAATAGAATTATTTTAGTATATACTAAGAAGCTATAACTTCTTGACCATTTTTAAGCAAATTAGTATACTTGCTTTCTGTGATTATGTTTTCTATCTATAAAATTAGAATATGCATACATACTTTACTCAAAT